>NW_028318769.1:630000-960548 GCF_062004578.1 Staurois parvus | reverse complement strand
CCAGGAGATCCGAAGATGTCGGCTCGGTCATGTGATCAGCTGTGTCCAATCATAGCTGATCACATGTAAATAGGGAAATGCCGGTTATCGGCATTTCTCTCCTCACGAATTGTCATGCTGACAGCTCAAGAGGAGAGCCGGTTATCGGCTTTACTCAGAAGGGACAGTGTGCCCTGAGGATTTGTGTAGTGCCAGCAGTGCCACCTGTCAGTGCCCATCAGTGACAGCTGTCAGTGCTCATCAATACCACCTGCAAATGCCCATCAGTGCCAAATATCAATGCCTACCAGTGCACATCAATGCCACATAGCAGTGCCCATCTGAGCTGCCTTTCAGTGTTACCTATCAGTGCCACCTATCAATGCCAGTCAGTGCTACCTATCAGTGCCAGTCAGTGCTGCCTATCAGTGCCATATATGAGTGCTGCCTTTCAGTGCCCATCAGTGATGCCTGTCAATGCCCATCAGTGCCACCTACCAGTGCCTCCTCATCAGTGCCACCTATCAGTGTAGCCTATCAGTGCCCATCACTGCAGCCTCATTAGCGCACATCAGTGAAGGGAAAAAAAAAAAAATCACTTATTTACAAAATTTTATAACAAAAACTAAGAAAAAACTTTTTTTTTCTAAATTTTCTGTGGTTTTTGGTTTGTTTAGCAAAAAATAAACCCAGAGGTGATTAAATACAACCAAAAGAAAGCTCTGTCTCAAAAACAAAAATACAAATTTCATATGGGTACAGTATTGCATGACCGCGCAATTGTCAAAGTGTGACAGCGCTGAAAGCTGAAAATTGGCCTGGGCAGGAAGGGGGTATAAGTGCCCTGTAGGCGAGGGGTTAAAGGATTAAAGTATAGGGAAATGTGTATGTATTACAGAGATGTACTGAATGTTTTTTTTGCCCAACGTACATCTTCTGAGATCTGTAAACTGGCTAAAAAAATCTGGAATAAATCTACCAGTGCAGTTGGCGGACTGGCAAGACTTCCAGGATTTCCCATATCCAGCATGAATCTAGCAGCAGCTTGATGATAGCAGAAAAATCTTCCTAGTGATCAGAGAAGAACACACATCCTCTCCTAGGCACACTAGCAAAAACTGTGGTGTGATGGTTGTAGGCGGGGTCATTTCATAGCCCAGTGCTTTTTTGTTGTTAGTGCCTTTCTCCTGTAGGTAGGAGTATAACCCAGCCTATGAATTCGACAAATTCCCATGTCCCTTAATGGCCGAAATAGAAACCTCTTATAAAGCAGTTAGTAATGTACTGTACATATCTGTGCCTTTACAGCTCACCTTTTGTCGGGACGGGGTCTTGTTCGGGGTCACCTGTGGGCTGCAGGTCACCATCAAGTCTAGTGTTATGTCGTGCTCATTGTCACTGCAAGGCTCGGAAGGGCTGGAGTAAGAAGTATATGTACTGCTTGTTCTGGAAAAAAAAAAAGAAGGATTTTAGACATCACTAAAAAGGAAAATTATACTGTAGAAATACATTGTGTGCCGGCTTCTTTTTTTATTTTTTCCTTATAAATATTTATTGGTTTTCAATCAGATATAATTAACAAACATTTTCTTCATTAAAAGATCATTATATTCCTCATAATTTATTTAATTCCCACAACCCTAATTCCCTCCTAAACCCCCCCCCCTCCCTCCCACGCCCATCCTCATATCAATATAAAATTTTATATGTGTGCCTGCTTCTAATACGCTGATGGCATTGTTTTTACAGTCTGTTATACACAACAGCAAAAAAAAAAAACAAAACAAAAAAAAAACCATACGGCAGTGCGAATTCAGGTCAGCAATGGCAGCCCCCATACTTTCTCATGACAGAGTCCCTTCACAACAGACCATGCAATACAATGCAAGATGGCGTATATCTCCAGGCTCCAACCCCTATTTAAAAATCTGACGTTAGTAGGTGCAAAATGTACCCCCTTTAACCACTTCCTTTCCGGACACTTTCACCCCCTTCCTGTCCAGGGCAATTTTCAGCTTTCAGCGCTGTCACACTTTGAATGACAATTGCGCGGTCATGCAATACTGTACCCATATGAATTTTTTACCATTTTTTTGAGACAGATAAAGCTTTATTTTGGTGGTATTTATTCACCGCTGGGATTTTTATTTTTTTTGCTATGTAAATGAAAACGTCCAAAAATTTGGAAAAAAGTGTTTTTTTTATAAAATTTTGCAAATAAATAATATTTCATCATAAATCTTGGCCAAAATTTATTCCGTTATTTTTTTTGTAAAAAAAAAAAATCCAAATTAGTTTATAACCAAAATTATAATTTTTAAACATTTTTTTTTACATTTTTATTTTTTAATATTATTTTTTTTTTTTTTTACATACTGTCTCCCTAGCAGTACAGTGTCACCATGGTGACACTGTACTAATAGTGGGGGGTGATGAAGATTTTTTTTTTTTTTGTTTTTACACCGATTGCTTTTACACCCATATAGGATGTAAAAGCAATCATTTCTCTTTCTCTCTGTCTGCATTCTTGCAGCCATTGAGAAGTACTGAGTGAGCTGTGATTGGTCACAGCTTGTCACCTGGTACAAGGCTGTTGTGAATAGCCCTGTACCATGTGACCTCTGTGATCATTCACAGATTTCACACGTAGTAAGCAATGATGTCACAAGTGACATCTTGCTTACTACTTTGCATGTGATCACTGATTGGCCAATCAGTTATCATATGATCGGGACCTCGTACAGAGGTCCCGTCCGACGATCGGTGTTTCACTGTGTCCGGAGGACACAGCGGGCAAAGGATCGCGGTGCTGAGCGCTCCCTGGGAGCTAGTTTATGAACGGCAACCCGCCCCTGCACTGCCACCGCCCTGCCGTTTATAAACAGCAGGCAGACGGCAAGTGGTTAAAAGAAAGATCTCAGTTCTGTGCCTGGAAAGTTAAGGCTCCATGCACACCAGTGGTTTTTTTCAAGCTCCTAGAAGCTAGTGTTATCCTATGTGCACACTGCTTTCGGCTAGTAGCGTTTTTCGAGCTTCAGCATCTAGGAACAGAAAAATAGTTTCTGTAGATTTTTTTGGGAGTGTTTTAAATAAAACACTCCCAAAAAAATCTACAGAATAAAAAAAATAAAACGCTAAAAGTTCCTAAAACGCTCCTAAGGGCTCGTGTGCACGGGGAGTTTGGAAAACTCTTCTGAACGATGGAAATGGACTGCTGGAAAACGTAGGTTAAAAAAACGTCAGTTTAGCCGTGTTTGCATACCGCGTTTAGAAGTGTTTTTAAAAGATAACCTCAGGAGACCTTCTAAAATCCCCAGAATGCACTGAAAAATAGTAAATTAGCTATTTCAGATATTTTGTGAGAAATAGAGCAGAAGCAGAGAGATCAGTATGTGTTGAGATGACCTGTCTTTTCTGGTTGTATTCACTATGGATCCCATCATGAGCACAATGCGGAACGTTCTACCATTGTTTCCTTCACGCGAAACCTGGAACTGACTGCGCTGGTGTACCGGGTGCATTCGAATACATAAAAACCGCTTTGCATGCATTTCTGATGATGAAAAAAGGATCTGGACATGGAACAGTTAAACGCTTCTAAACGTGGCTAACCGCGTTTGCAACGCCGGTAAAATCTACTCCTGAATGCAAGTTTGGTGCGTTCAAAAAAAATTACTGTAAACGGCGATGTGCACATGGACACAGGAAAAGATAAAGGAGAGTTCAGGGGCTGCTGAAAAAAAAAAACTGCTTAACTGCTCCTGAACGTCAGTTTAGGACCTGCAGAGTACATGGAGCCCTAACAGCTTTTTTTCTACACGTACTGTAAAAACAAGAATAAAATGCCAACACTCCTAAAAACCGCTATTACCAGCATTTTTACGGTAATTTTTTTTTTTTTAAAAGCTCAAAAAACGCTAGTGTGCATGGAGCCACAAGGACAACTTTACCTTTAATTAGTACCACAATCCCCTGAGGGCAGACTACCTGGTCACATAAGTACCTTACTTCCCCAGTCCAGCAGTGTTTGCCCCATACTACATTGTGCACCATGGCCACATCCATGTCTGAGTGTGCCAACCTCCACTAGACTGATGGAGGCTGTCCTGAATTCAGCAGCCCCATAGGAACATATAGGGCCATGGCGATCCTGCACAACATGAACTGGAGCCCACCACATGTGTTCTTTGTAAAGGCTCTGCAGCCCTTCCTGGCGTCCTACATTGCTGTATCAGGGAGGTAGGTGTGCATGTTACCAGATGGGCTGCATTTAGGTTGGTGGGGAAAGGTGAAAAGACAACGGCACCATAGGTGAAAAGTAAAAGGTAGTTGCGCACCCCCACGATTATTTTTTTCTCTAAGCTCAGCCTTGCCACTGCATGAATGCAAGCCAAGCCTATAAAAAAAAATAATGCTACCGACGTAACTGCCCTGGTGTCAATTATAGATAATTGATCTTAAAGCTGAATTGTAAGAAGATTTAAAAAAAAAAAAAAAAAAGGTACAGCCATCCTAAAGGAAAAAAGAAAGAAAGCTAACACACAGCGGCAAGTCTTTGCAAACGTTTAATTTCAAAGCGAACGCACAGCTCTGAACAGTCCTATTAGCATGACTGTATATTTACTTCGGAATGAACATTTGCAAGAACTTGTTGCTGTGTGGTGGCTTTCTTCTATTTTCCTTATGGACTATGGGGCAGAAAGGAGCGGAGACACAGCACTAGTATTTCCAAGACGCCAGAGTGGGAGAGGTGGAGCAGGTATAGGTTGTTCAGTGGAAACAGAAACAACACCTCCTGGCCTCAGGGACCCAGATCAAGGGTGGATGGATGGAAAGAAAACTTGTAGAAGCTCGTCCACCAATGGATCAAAGGTTGTGCAGCTCTAAACAAGGCTGGAGAAGCCCGACCAGTACTGCAAAGTAAAACAAAAAGAGAGCGCACCAACCTTGCGCATTACCTCAGTAAACTGTGATTTTATTAAAATGAGATATACAGGTGAAACTCGAAATATTAGAATATCATCCAAAAGTTCATTTATTTCAGTGCAGCAACTTACAAGGTGACACTAATATATGAGATAGACTCATTACATGCAAAGCAAGATAGTTCAAGCCGTGATTTGTCATAATTGTGATGATTATGGCTTACAGCTCATGAAAACCCCAAATCCACAATCTCAGAAAATGAGAATATTGTGAAAAGGTGCAATATTCTCGGCTCAAAGTGTCCCACTCTAATCAGATAATTAAGCCATAACACCTGCAAAGGGTTCCTGAGCCTTTTAATGGTCTCTCAGTCTGGTTCAGTAGGAATCACATTCATGGGAAAGACTGCTGACCTGACAGTTGTGCAGAAAACCATCATTGACACCCTCCATAAGGAGGGAAAGCCTCAAAAGGTAATTGCCAAAGAAGTTGGATGTTCCCAAAGTGCTGTATCAAAGCACATTAATAGAAAGTTATGCAGAAGGGAAAAGTGTGGAAGAAAAAGGTGCACAAGCAGCAGGGATGACCGCAGCCTGGAGAGGATTGTCAGGAAAAGGCCATTCAAAAGTGTTGAGGACTTTCAAAAGGAGTGGACTGAGGCTGGAGTCAGTGCATCAAGAGCCACCACACACAGACTGATACTGGACGTGGGCTTCAAATGTCGTATTCCTCTTGTCAAGCCGCTCCTGAACAACAAACAATGTCAGAAGCGTCTTACCTGGGCTAAAGAAAAACAGACCTGGTCTGTTGCTCAGTGGTCCAAAGTCCTCTTTTCTGATGAGAGCAACTTTTGCATTTCATTTGTAAACCAAGGACCCAGAGTATGGAGGAAGAATGGAGAGGCCCAAGGACCCCGAGTATGGAGGAAGAATGGAGAGGCACAAGGACCCCGAGTATGGAGGAAGAATGGAGAGGCCCGAGGCCCCCGAGTATGGAGCAAGAATGGAGAGGCCCAAGGACCCCGAGTATGGAGGAAGAATGGAGAGGCACACACTGCAAGATGCTTGAAGTCCAGTGTGAAGTTTCCACAGTCTGTGTTGATTTGGGGAGCCATGTCATCTGCTGGTGTTGGTCCACTGTGCTTCATTAAGTCCAGAGTCAACGCAGCCGTCTACCAGGAGATTTTGGAGCACTTCATGCTTCCTTCCACAGACGAGCTTTATGGGGATGCTGACTTCATTTTCCAGCAGGACTTGGCACCTGCCCACACTGCCAAAAGCACCAAAACCTGGTTCAATGACCGTGGGATTACTGTGCTTGATTGGCCAGCAAACTCGCCTGACCTGAACCCCATGGAGAATCTATGGGGCATTGCCAAGAGAAAGATGAGAGACATGAGACCGAACAATGCAGAAGAGCTGAAGGCCGCTATTGAAGCATCCTGGTCTTCCATAACACCTCAGCAGTGCCACAGGCTGATAGCTTCCATGCCACGCCGCATCGAGGCAGTAATTGCTGCAAAAGGGGCCCAAACCAAGTACTGAGTACATATGCATGCTTCTACTTTTCAGAGGTCCGATATTGTTCTATGTACAATCCTTGTTTTATTGATTGCATGTAATATTCTAATTTTCTGAGATTGTGGATTTGGGGTTTTCATGAGCTGTAAACCATAATCATCACAATGATGACAAATCACAGCTTGAACTATCTTGCTTTGCATGTAATGAGTCTATCTCATATATTAGTTTCATCTTTTAAGTTGCATTACTGAAATAAATGAACTTTTGCACGGTATTCTAATTTTTCGAGTTTCACCTGTATACTCACAAACAAAGAAGTAAAACAAGTGTACAGGATCCTCAAAGGAACATTGGAAGTGTAAAACCAGTGCGAGTCACATCACGATGACGCGTTTCGAAGGGGGTCCCTTCATCAGAGCTCTTAACCCCTTAGAAACGTGTCAGAGGAACCTCGAGAGTCTCCCCTCATGATGTGACTCGCACTGGTTTTACACTTCCAATGTTCCTTTGAGGATCCTTTACACTTGTTTTACTTCTTTGTTTGGGAGTATATATCTCATTTTAATAAAATCAATTTACTGAGGTAATGCGCAAGGTTGGTGCGCTCTTTTTGTTTTACTTTGCAGTATAGGTTGTGCAGTACTAGAAGTGCATGAGTCCTTTTATATGGGCTTTGTCAGCTGATTTAGCAGGGGATCTGCTCTGAACTGGTGCTGAACTGGATGGATATCGGGTTTTGGGACATATGTGTCAGTCTGCATTTTACCATCGGACGTCCACAAACCTGTGATGGCTCTATGGATAGCCTGATGTAAATGGACAGTGTTTTGGATCCTTTGCTCCTTGGCTGTGCAGTGATGGACGGGTGGAAACGGATACTGGAAGCTGTTTGCATAAATGGGAGGTGGATATCTGAATAGACAGACTTGAGAAAGAGACGTTACCGCAGTGAAATGCGTAGCCATGCCCCAGCGTCTGCCATCATTGCTGAGGATCCCACGTTGTCAAACTTTTGACAGTTCGGCTTACACTCTCCATGGTGGTTTAGTGTTCTGATTAGCTGGACATTTTTCCATGCCTGGGACTATAGAGTTGCATAACATGCGCTTTATTCTTCATATTCACGCAAGTGGATATTTACTCTCTTACTAATAAATTTGTTTTCTGCTGCACTTATAAGCACCCTCTTGTGTTCTTCTCCAAAAGTCTTATTTTCTTTCTCGGTCATTTAGGGACACAGGATTCAGACACATTTGGGGCATCCAGAGCAGTCCAACCAAGAGGTGGGCACCATGGCAAACATAAACAAACTGGGGACTGGCTGAAAGAGCTACATGAATCACCTTGCACCCCAAAGCTGGCATGAGAGGAGACCTGTTAAAACATAGAACTATGAGCTGGCAGCCTTGACGATCTGGGAAATGGTCAAAACCATGTTGAGAGGGTTGAAATGATTGGTGTCTCAGTACTACAGCCTCACCATATACAGGCAGTGCCCGAGTTAAGAACGACTCCTACTTACGAACAGAGGGAGAAACAAGTGAGAGGAATTCTACCCCTAGGACGGGAAATTCACTCCTGTAAGAGTTTAAATGGGAAAACTGTGTCTCCACTGAAGATTTACCACCAATACTTGTTTCCACAAAAAACCCAAAATTTTCTAAATCCAAATGTCACAAGAATAGAAAGTGAACTCTTCTGAACAGAACAACAGACTGCAAAACAAACACTGAAGTGAAGCAAAAAGAAAGAGCGCACCAACAAACAAGGATGTAAAACAAGCATTACAGATCCTCAAAGGAACTAAGGAGTGAAGAGCCAGTGTGAGTCACGTCACGAGGGTAGACCCTCAAAGTGAGGCTGACACGTTTCGAAGGTGGACCCTTCTTCATCAGAGCTAACTCCACAATGACACAATGAGTGCCCCCTACCATTTATACCATGGGACTAAGTGAGGGCCCTCCCAGGCCAGGAGGAGGGACATAGGTGTCA
Source organism: Staurois parvus (assembly GCF_062004578.1). NCBI lineage: Eukaryota > Metazoa > Chordata > Amphibia > Anura > Ranidae > Staurois > Staurois parvus. Next base: position 952,128 of record NW_028318769.1, on the reverse strand, counting down.
TAGAAATATATATATATATATATATATATATATATCTATATATCTATCTATCTAAATATATAGATAGATATAAATAGATAGATATCTAAAAAAATATATATATATATATCTATCTAAAAAAAATAAAATATAAAAATAAAAATTATATATCTATCTAAATATATATATATATATATATATATATATATATATATACACACACACACATACATATACACACACACATATACACACACACACACATATACACACGCATACACACAACACAAATTCAACATATATATATTTATTTCTATGACACCTACGTCCCTCCTCCTGGCCTGGGACAGCCCTGCCCAGATGGCACCCTTTAAAATCATGGACAGTCTTGAGGCAACGCATTCTAAAATGGGGTGCCTCAAGACTGTCACTTTTAAAAGGGCACCCCATTCTAAAATGTGAAAAACTATTCGAATAGTTTTTATAGTACAGCAACATCCACACATGTAGGACACCCAACATTAGAGGTGATTTATTAACTAATAGGCTGGCTTGTCCACCTGCTGGCTTGTATACAAGTTCTGGGCAATTTTTAGACATTTTACCAAGGCACCCCTGAAGAAACCTCAAGGCACCATGGTTGAGAAAGGCTGCGCTAAGCAACATTACAGGTCAACCCCACCTCTTCCAGGCAGAGTCTAGAATTGTTACCCAGCCAAGGAGTCAAGTGATCTGAAAAGCTGCAAAGTGTTAGCTTCAGAACCTCCAAAGCAGCTAGTGAATGTTCTAGAAAATAAGATGCAAAAAATAAGAAAGGGGGGAAAAAAAAAATGAAAAAAGGTTTGTGTTTCTTAGAGCTGAGAGAAGATATCCATTCACCTAAAGACACTAGCAAAAAAACTGAGGCTTGGGGGAGTTGAAGGGCTTATGCTAGAGTTGTCCTTATGACCGTTTGCCTGTGTCCAATCACCTTCTGCTTAACACATGGTCCAAGTCTAAGATCCTGTGTCTTTTAATGTACAATTAAGAAAAATATAAAAAAAAATAAAAAATTACTAGTATAATGGAGAAACCTTTTTTTCCCCCTACTAAGACATTCACCCTCTTAGGACACTAGAGCCAACATCCTGGGAGTGTGATGGGTATACCAGCTGCTCACCAGGATGGATAAAAATCAATGATTTTAAAAAAAAAAAAAAAAAAAAAAAAAAAAAAAAAAAATCAGATTTTTTTAATTTAACCGTTTCAATACCGGGCAATTTTCCCCCTTCCTGCCCAGGCCAGTTTTCAGGTTTCAGCGCTCTCACACTTTGAATGACAATTGCGCGGTCATACAACATTGTACCCAAACTAAAATTTGATCATTTTCTTCACACAACTAGAGCTTTCTTTTGGTGGTATTTAATCACCACCGGGTTTTTATTTTTTGCTAAATTAACAAAAAAAGACCAAAAATTTTGAAAAAAAACCACATTTTTCTTTGTTTCTGTTATAAAAGTTTACAAATAAATAATTGTTCTTCATAAATTTAGGCCGAGATGTATTCTGCTACATGTCTTTGGTGAAAATAACCCAAATTAGGATGTATTTTTTAGTTTGTAGGAAAGTTATAGAGTTCACAAACTATGGTATAGATCTGAATATTGATCAATCCTGAAGTACTGACGGCCAATCTAATATCTTGAGGTCCAAGAATGTCAGAACAGTACAGATATCCCCCAAATGACCCCTTTTTGCAGCGTAGACAGTCCAGCGTACTTCATAAGAGGCATGGCGAGTTTTTTGAAGTTGTATTTTTTTGTCATAATTTTTCGGAAAATGAAAAAATTAAAAAAAAATATTTTCACTATTTTTTTTTTTACATACTGTCACCAGTGCAGTACAACGTCATCATATAACTGGCATGGCGGTGAACAGCGACACTGACTGGTGACAGTATGAAAAAAAAAAATATATATTTTTTTTTAATTTTTTTTTATTTTTTTAGTATATTTAATTTATTATTACATTTTTTTTTTTTTTTAAGATTTTTTTTCATATTTTACTATGACCAAAATAGTACAATGTTACCATGGTAACACTGTACTACTTTGGGGAAGTGATCAGTATTTTTTTTTTTTTTTTTTTTACACAATTTGCTTATAGCAAAGAATTACTTTGCTATAAGCAAGCATTTACCTGAATGAAATCGATTCATTCAGCTTTTTTTTTTTTTTTTTTGTGCTTAGCTGTGATTTGGTCACAGCTAATCACATGACATGTGCATGTGATTAGCTGTGACCATTCACAGCTAGGCACTAGTATACAATGGATGGCATCATGAATGAAGCCATCCATTGTATACAACTGTCATGTGACCTGCTGTGATTGGTCACAGCAGGTCACATGGTACCGGCAACGGGAGCCGGTACTCGGATCTGTCATCGGCCGTGTCCGAGGTGCACGGGCGGTGACAGATCGCACTGCTGCGTCGCTCTGCAACCGCGCATGTGCGGGAGCACGCCAAATGGCGTGCACCCGGAAAGCTGCAGCGCTTTTCAAGCCGCCAAACGGCCATTGGCCGGGCGGCTAATGGTTAAATCAAATTTTTTTTAAATAAAATGCTTTTTGAGGAAAATATATTACCATCCAAAGGTTATTCCATCATGAAATAAAGATTAGTTTTTTAATTATGTAGAATAAGGCTGTATAGGTTTCATTTTTTTGGTAAATAAATTCCATGAATCCATTCACAATGTCAGGCTCTTCCAGAGGTTTCTGTAAGATTATTGGGCAGTTTCTCTGCCTACAAGATATTATCACAGATGTTGGTTTACTTTTGCAGTTCTCAAAACTGAATGTGACTCAGCGGAGATCACATGCCTCTTCTTCACAGCAAAAATGTTATAACATGAACAGAGTTAAGAAAAAGACCTTCATCCTAACTTCTACAAACCTATGAATACAGAATCAACCCCTTCACTGCTAAGTTTCAAGAAGTTCGGTGAATAGAATAGAAATAATATTTTTCTGATTGTTTGGAGTGGAATAGATCTGCACAAGAAGAAAGTGAAACTAAGTGTGAGGGGGAAGGGGCTGACAGTCTAAGGTTCTTAAAATATATAGATTTTGTTTCGCCAAATTAGTTAACAAACATGGATGTTTAAGCCAATCACATATGCTGGAATGTTATTGTTTCAGTTGAATAAATCTATTTAAATTGTTATTATTAAGGTAATGATTATTTTTCTCCTTCCTAAGTACAACAGAAAAGTTGTCCAAATATGAATGATTAACCTATTAAACTGGGGATAAAAAAACTAATATGAAAAGTTGTTATTCTAAAAATCTTCATCTACTTGTATATTAAAGTTATACCAGCAAGAATTAGTCTTTATGTAGAAAACTAGGATTTACATCAAGCCTTACTGACTAGTGATTTAAATCAAATCCACCCTGTGGCTCACAGTTTTTTTTTTTTATGCCAGTGTCCAAATTCTCCAGTAGCTGGCAGGATAACCCATATATCTCTGATTCCTGTGTCCCTCAATGAATAATAGTTTTATTTATTAGAGTGCAGTCAGGTTTGAGGCATCGGCACTATCCCACAAGTCATATATATTGTATTTATGGGAATGCATCACTTGCAGTGCTGCAAAAGGAACAAGATCTGATTGGTTGTCAAAGTCAACAGTACCACTAAAGCTCAAGTTTGCAGAAACCTGCCCTAGTGTGTACAGACAGCAGGAGCACACTGCAAATATAAGCACTGCACAATTTTTCATAATCCATATCTAAAGCAACATAAAAAAGAAAATGGACCAAACTACATTACTACTTCACAAATACCTGTAACTACAGACCACATAAAGACAATGGCGTGTACAGCACAAAGCAAGGAGCAATGTGCAAGGCCCAGAAAATAATCTGAAATCATTGTTCACCCTGTTGTAAATGGATATCAAGTATGGCTGCCATGGATTACCCCCCCCCCCCCTTCAGCTCATTGCACTGCTTTTCAAAGCAACCCAGTCACTATGCAAAAGTGTTTAACTCCTTTGCTGCCAGAGCCATTTTGCATTTTGTGCACATTAAAAAGGTACATTTTGGGCCTGAAGTTTAGTTAAACCCCCATACATTTATTATTTTCTGAAAGGAGAGACCCTGAAGAATAAAATGGTGGCAGCTCCAATTTAAGTCACACAATATTAGCGAAACCGTTTATCAAACACATATTTTAACGTAAAAAATACACTAAAGTTAATTTTAGTGCACAAAAATGCAATATAACACACAATTTTTAGTAAACTAGAAAAGGGGAGGTCGTAAAGAGATACCAAACACATCAAACTAAAAAATTGCATGCTCCTGTGAGACGACATTACAGGGATACTAAAGCTTCAAATTTTTGGTAACTAAATAAACATGTCATACTTACCTGCTCTATATAATGGTTTTGCACAGAGCAGCCCCGATCCTCTTCTTCTGGGGTGCCCCTCTGGTGTTCTTAGCTCCTCCTCTTCGCCGCGTGCCACTATAGAAGGCCCCTTCCTATGGGGGCACACATGCGGGCTTGCTCTGGAGCCCTGCTGTGCTTACTGAGCCAACAGCTCCCACTGCTATCAATTTGCCCAGGGAGGAGGGCAGGGCGAGCATCTGGGCTAGTGCACATAGTTAATCTGGTTGAAAAAAGACAAGTCCATCCAGTAACCCCCCCCCCCAAAAAAAAAACGAAAACCACACAATCTAATAGATAACCTCCAAATACACAATCATATACCCACAGTTGATCCAGAGAAAGGCAAAGAAAACCCCAATAAAGCATAATCCAATTTGCTCCTGCTGGGGAGAAAAAATTCCTTCTGATCCCCCGAGAGGCAGCTGGATATTCCCTGGATCAACTTTACCTATCAATGATAGTATCCAGTTATATTCTGTTATATCAAGGAAAGAATCCAGGACTTTTTTTTAAAACAATCTACTTAGCTGGCCACAGCTAAGCTTCCACATTCTCACAGCTCTTACTGTGAAGAAACCTTTCTGTATTTGGAAATTAAATCTCCTTTCCTCCAGACGTAAAGCGCGCCCCCTTGTCCTCCGTGATGACCTCAGGGTGTATAACTCTACACCGAGTTCACTACGTGGACATCCACAATCGCTGGATGGAGATCGGGCTCAGGTGGGTATATGGGGGGAATGCCCTGACACAGAAGGTAAAAGTTAAAAAACCTTAAGGATTTAGAACCACTTTAAAAACTTTGGAACCCAATTTTCCATAGGCGACATGCTAGAAACCCTTACAGGTCATCGGTTTAGAATTAACCATAAACGGGGGCCCAAAAATTATTGCTCTCATTCCAGCATGCATGATGGTATGTAACATGTGCAGTGCAATCAGCATTTTTATACATGGGTGCTACGGTGCACATGTGGGTAGTGAAATGTTTTTCTGGGGGGGGGGGGGGGTTAAGTGCTTGGGGAGAAATTTAAACTGTACAATTTTTTCATCTTAGCTTTATTGCTTTCAAATTGGTGGAGCGAAGCCCGTTCCAGGGGTCCTTGGAATTGATTCAGTGACTGTATAGCCACTAGATCACTTCTATCTAAAAGCTGACAACAGTTACACACATCCCCAGCAGCCCAAAGTGTCATGACCAAAAACCCTCCCGGATGGATGGAGAATTCCAGGTATGGAGAATTCCAGGTATGGATATTTTATACATAGGGCAGCTGTTTAGCGTGGAACCTGGAAACAAGTGGAGATCACTGGGGTAGTGGCGTCTACTTCAGTGATTTCCAGCTTCTAGGGGCAATGGCCAGGTATGGTATATACAGTTACATTGGTCCAAGCTGGACCAATGTAACTATGTATAAAATATTCATATCTGAAATTTGTCTTTAAACCAAGCATTACCTTTGAGCGACTAGTGTACATACACTCTCTGCCTGCACTGACGAACACCATCCGATTATGAGAAATCTGCTGCTGAAATCCTTTGGGAGACGGATACTTCCAGGAGAGTCCTGGGACCCCCCGCAGCTCACTGGTTCTCCCTTCTGATCTACACCCATTACAGGATACAGCAGTGACATGGAGGTCTCCAGGAGGTACCAGAGGGATCTGCAGGGAACCCAGGAGACTGACATCGCCTGAAAAGTCACTTTTAAAGAGAACCTCAGCAGACGATTTTACGAGATTGCAGCAAAGGTTAGTATGTACACTTAGGCTACGTTCACACTAGCGTTGTGTGCAGGCGGCAGAGAGGCGTTTGGGAAGCGTTTTTCCCAAACACCTCTGCCAATTCTGCACATTACAGCACATGGTGCTGTTCTAACGGGAGCGTTTGCGTCACGGCAAAACGGACGCCTCTGGTCGAGTCAGGAAGCGTTGAAGCCTCCTATTCTAGTCTATGGTGCCGCTCCGCAAACGCCGATTGCGACGCGTTTGCGGAGCGGTAACACCACTCAAACTGCATTATAGGCCTTTGTGGGGTGTTATTAACGCTCGGCAAACGCCTAGCAACCTAAAGTTAAAAACTGCTCCGCAAACGCCGGACCAACGCTTGCCAAACGCTATAGGGGCGTTTGGCAAGCGTTGGTAAAACAGCCAAGTGTGAATGAGCCCTTACCTTTAAACATTTTTGAATAGTAACAGGGTCACATCAGATCAGAACTTTGTGGGAACCCTCCGCCAATTTCCTCACCAGGTGATTACACACAGTTTTATAAAACTTTGTTCTCGCATACAATAAATATAACCATTTAGAAATGTGAACGCAGCATCAATAGTTACTTTATAACAAAACATTAGAACTCCTAATTATAGAATATAAATCCACCTGAAATACATTACATGGACAAAAGTATGTTGACACCCCTCCAAATTATTGCGTTCAGGCATTTCCAGTAAAGGGTACAGCATACAAAGACACATTAGATACAGTAATTGTACATTTGTAACTGCGGAACAGTTTCAGGAAGACTTTTCCAGCATGACTGTGGCCCTGTATTTATAGCAGGGTGGATAAAAATCAATGATTTCTTTTTTAAAAAAAAAACCTAATTTTTTTTTATTTAAATCGGATTTTTAAATGCATTTTTTAAAAATAAAATGCTTTTTGAGGAAAATATATTACCATCCAAAGGTTATTCCATCATGAAATAAAGATTCGTTTTTTAATTATGTAGAATAAGGCTGTATATGTTTAATTGTTTGGTAAATAAATTCCATGAATCCATTCACAATGTCAGGCTCTTCCAGAGGTTTTTGTAAGATTATTGGGCAGTTTCTCTGCCTACAAGATATTATCACAGATGATCGGTTTACTTTTGCAGTTCTCAAAACTGAATTTGACTCAGCGGAGATCACATGCCTCTTCTTCACAGCAAAAATGTTATAACATGAACAGAGTTAAGAAAAAGACCTTCATCCTAACTTCTACAAACCTATGAATACAGAATCAGCCCCTTCACTGCTAAGTTTCAAGAAGTTCAGTGAATAGAATAGAAACAATATTTTTCTGATTGTTTGGAGTGGAATAGATCTGCACAAGAAGAAAGTGAAACTAAGTGTGAGGAGGAGGGGCTGACAGTCTAAGTTTCTTAAAATATATATATTTTGTTTAGCCAAATTAGTTACCAAACATGGATGTTTAAGCAAATCACATATGCTGGAATGTTATTGTTTCAGATGAATAAATCTATTTAAATTGTTATTATTAAGGTAATGATTATTTTTCTCCTTCCTAAATACAACAGAAAAGTTGTCCAAATATGAATGATTTACCTATTAAACTGGGGATAAAAAAACTAATATGAAAAGTTGTTATTCTAAAAATCTTCATCTACTTGTATATTAAAGTTATACCAGCAAGAATTAGTCTTTATGTAGAAAACTAGGATTTACATCAAGCCTTACTGACTAGTGATTTAAATCAAATCCACCCTGGTTCATAGCCAGCTCTATAAGGACATAGTTTGATGAGTTTATGGTGGGAGAACTGAAGTGATCAGAACAAGCCCAGACCTCAACCCTGCTACATACCTTTAGGATACAAAAAAAAACTGATTGGTATTCACATCATGAAAATTAAATATGTGGGTTCAGATTCATAGAAGGAAGATCTCTGCTAAACGGGAATTCAGGAGCACAAGGGACACATCTCACTGAAGGTAAGTAATATCCCTTGTGCTTATTTTTTCATTTTAAGTAGACTTCGGCTTTAACCACATGCTGTCTGGGGCACACACACACACACACACACACACACACACACACACACACACACACACACACACACACACACACACACACACACTAAAATCAGTATTTTTTTCTGCTAGAAAATTACTTAGAACCTCCAAACATTTTACAGGTAACAGGAACTCTTTCTGAAGACATCTTTGCTTTCAGGATCATTTATCAGAGATCAGACGTTCCTCCATCTCTGTGTGACACCAATGCAGCTGCTTACTGAGCCCGGCAACCACCGTAAGGCCCCTGGATCACTTTTACAAAACAGCCAGTCACAAGGGACACTGATGAAAGAGGAATTCCCTAGAAACATACATTTCTCCATATCAGCATCTCAGCACCCCAGGCGTGTGAAAAACTTCCCCACTAGCCAAACAAATCCGGTTCTTGAAGAAAAAAAAATATACTTTAAATGAAAGACCTAACATCACCCATTAAAAAAACATGGAGGAAAATTTAAGATCACCATGGATACTTTAATGCCACAGACCCCCTATACACAGATGATGCCACCGACCTGAGGAACACTATAAATGCGACCATTCTCTGCAAAGCTTCAGACACATCCACACAGAGGTGGCTACCCATCTGGGTGTAAACTCTGCTGACAGCAGGTCCCCCACCTACCTACCTCCTCCCTCCCTGCCCACCTATTCAGGTGCCCCTCAACCCTTTGCCACCTATGCAAGTACCTACCCCCCTTCCCTCAATTTGGGGAGCTTTAAAATGCATCTCAAGAAGAAAAAAAAAAAAAAAAAAAAGACTCGCCCTGTCCGACCTTCCACTAAACCCACATTGGTGACTTCTTTATTCACAGAGTTATGCTTTTTGTTTATATGTAATGACCCAAAATACCTGAATATATGCAAATTCCATTTACACACATTTGTACTTAACCACTTGCCCTCCTGAGGATCTACCCCCCTTCCTGACCAGGCCATTTTTTGCGTTCCAGTGCTGCATTATTTTGACAAATGCACAGTCATGCAACGCTGCGCCCAAATTAAATTTATGTCCTTTTTTCCCCCACAAATTGAGCTCTCTTTCAATGGTATTTGATCGCCTGTGCAATTATTTTTTGCGCTATAAAGAAAAGAAAAGAAAAAAAAAAAAAAGGCCGACAGTTTTGAGAACAAAATAATATTTTTGATTTTTGGTACTAAACATGCCCAGTAAAAAATTTAAAACAAAAATCAAATTTCATCATAAATTTAGGCCAAAAATGTATTCTGCTCCATGTCTTTGCTAAAAACAGGAAAAAAAAATCCCAAAACATATAAATTAATTGGTTTACGTGAAAGTTATAGCATTTACAAATGGCGGTATATACCAGGATTTTTTTTTTTGTAAATTTTTACTAGTAATGGCGGCGATCAGAAACTTATAGCGGGACTGCGGCGGGCATTCTGACACTGGGGGGGAACTGACTTGGTGTCACTGACATCCCCAATGACACCAATACAGTGATCAGTGCTAATAAAAAGCACTGACACTGTACTAATGGCACTGGGCAGGAAAAGGTTAACACATGGGGTGATTAAAGGGTTAACTGTGTGCCTTTTTACATACTGGGCTGTTTGTGTGCTTCACTGTAAGCACACTGCTTTGCATGGCTGTGCATAGGAGCTGACAGGGGAGAGAACTGTTATGTTTAGAAACCGTTCTCTCTCCCTGTCGGAGATGCTCGGCCATCGCCGGCCGAGAACTGGTGATTAACAGCCGAGGCCGCGAATGGCGGCCCTACCCGGAAATGCGAAATCACGTATATATACACACACATGATTTTGCGCACCCGTGCCGCCCTGTAGCAGTGCTTCTGCTATAGGGCAGACCGGAAGTAGTTAATGCTGCTGTATTATTTGTGAAAACAAAGAATTTCAAAAAAGAAATAGGAGAGGCAAAGGGCTTAAACAAAGTTTACAGACTTCCTCTGTCCAGTGTTCTCTGTGTAGCAACACCACTCCTTCCCATCAGCTGTGTTTATCGCCCATTATTCCTCAAAAACCTGAAGTAGAACTACTGTATAGGCAAAACATTTTTTTTTTTCATTTTGGATGGAGTAAAGGAGGGTTAAAACCCCCGTCGGATTATTTTCCGCCATCTGTGTCCCACAGAGAGGATTTCCCTTCACTTGCTGTCCCATAGCCAAAACAGCAAGGGAGAGGAAATCCCTGCAAATCAAGGGAAATCCTTGGGGACACTCAGGTCTCCAGAACTAGTGCCCCTATTGGAAAATTTCCTATTACTTCTCTAGGGACAGCCCAAAATTTTGGGCTTCTTTTAACTTTTGCTTTTGATAATAATGGAAAAAAAAAAAAAAAAAAAGACAAATAGAGAGGGTGAATCTGTCTAACGGGGGCACAGACAGCAATAAAAACGGACAGGGGTTCCACTCCCCTCTATTCAAAACAAAAGTGTTATAGTTATACTTTAACCCACCAAAAGTTCTTTGGGGACATAACTTCATAAAGGTGGAACATGTAGAAGACATGAACAAAATATAACAGCACCTACTTCCTCTACCCCTCTCCTTTAAATGACTAATGACAGCCCAATGACAGATGCACATATGTTCTAAGCCGGTAACGTCCCAATCCTCACCTGTTGAGTTTTGCAACACTGAGTTTTTGTTGTGTGTCGTTTTCTTCCGCTTTGTACTTTGCCACTCCGTTCCCAGTCCATAACTGTGAGGTGCGCTTTCTTTTCCTTTTGTTGGAACCAATTTCCTCAACTTTCACTGTGATAACAGAGTCTGTAGGGGTGCTCGTGTCTCTTTTCCGTTTTAAACGATTTATGGGAGTGGATGACATAACCACGGCCGTGTGAACTCCGTTGCTGGTGTCACTGCATATGCTGCTTTTGCAATTATCCAACTGCACCACTTCTGAGTTTTTATTTGAAGACTGACTGTGGCTGAATGCAATCTTGCGTACAGAGTCCCCGTGCTCTCCAGGAGTATCTATACAGACCAGCTTCCCGTTACTGCTCTGCTCCTTGGTCCTTGTTGATCTCCCTGAACCCAGCTTTTTGTTATTTACATGCCTGAAGCGCTCCTCCTCACTGCCCACAGATGGCGAATCCTCCGGTCTGATAGGAACCTTGTGAGCAAGACTGCCTGCAATTTTGTTGATGCATTTGTCCAAACGACTGGACTTTCCCTCTTTTCCCCTTGTCGGTGGGCTCTTGGGATCCGTTACTATGTTTTTTGTTTCTGTACACATCCTAGTACCCTGCTCCTTGCTGGAAGGCGCTCTTGCCTCCTCATAAGGCACATTTACTAACTCAGTGTTTTTTTCATCCCCCCAATCAAAATCCTCTTCAACAACGCTCATTTCCAAGTTCTCCTCCACATCATGATTTCCAGAATCTGCCTCCTCAGAAGCCACACCTGAGGTCACATTGCCCTTCTCTTGTTTAGCATGGTCCTCTTGTGGCTGGTTAACCAGTTGGCTATCATTGCTAAGACATGGAGAGGCAGGAGAAGCTGCCTCCACCTCTAGCTCTAAGCTTGTACTCTGGTCTTCCTTCTCAGGTGAGAGAGATGTAGAACCTGAGGACAAATCCTGGTCTTCATCTTTATCTGACCCCTCTTCATCCTCTTCATCTCCATCCTGATCGGAATCCTCACTGTCTTCATTATCCCCCTCCTCCTTACTAGCAGGAGAAGAGTTCTGGGGATCGGATGTCTCCTCCATCTTTTGGTCGGTTTCATTCAAGTAGTCGACATTCATGTCTTCTAAATCAAAGTGGAAGAAAAAAAAATATATTAAATGCACATTCTATCTTAGATACACTATATGGCCATATGTATGTTGACTCCCCTCCAAACTACTGAGTTCAGGTGGACAAGGTCAGCTCTATAAGAGACACAGTTTGATGTGAAGGAATCAAGTGGCCTGCACAGGGCCCTAACCTCAGCCCTACGGAATACATTTGGGATGGATTACAGATTGCAAGCCACATCTTCTCAAACATTAGTGTCTGACCTCAAATGCTCCTTTGGCTTAATAGGCACCTTTTAGAAAAAGCCCCAAAATCTTGCAGAAGGAATTCCCAGAAGAGTGGAGGATGTTATAGCCATAAAGAAGGGGACAACTCATTATTGCCAAGGGTTCGGAACGATGTCTCACAACTCATACAAGACTGTAGTGGTCAGGGGTCCACAGACTTTTGGCCACATAGTTTAACCACTTCAATACCAGGCACTTTCATCTCCTTCCTGCCTAGGCAACGTTTCTGCTTTCAGCGTTGAGTTACAATTTGGCGGTCATGCAACACTGTACCCATATGAAATTTTTATCATTTTTTTGAGACAGATACAGCTTTCTTTTTGAGGAAATTTAACCACCACTGAGGCTGTTTGCTGCTACACAAATGAAAAAAATACAGAAAATTTTTACGAAAAAAATTTTTTTTTCAGTTTGTTATAAAATTTTGCAAAGAAGTAATTTTTCTTCTTCCCTGATGTGTGCTGATAAGGCTGCACTGGTGAAGAGGCATTAATGAGGAAGCCCTAAAAGGTGGCACTGACAGGCAGCACAAGTGGGCACCGTTAGGCAGCACTGATAATCAGGGTCACGTTCGCTGGTTACCAGCTTTCCTCTCCTTAGTGCGAGGAAAGGACTGCTGAAAACCGGCAAGTCTATTTATGATGTAATCAGCTGTGATTGGACACAGCTGATCACATGGTAAAGGGCCGCTGTGATTGGCCCTTTACCATGATCTGCGACTCTAAAAGCTTAAATTTTTTTTTTCTAAAAATAACAAGTGTCATACTTAACTGCTGTGTGTAGTGGTTTTGCACAGAACAGCCCAAATCCTCCTCGTCTTGGGTCCCCCGCAGGCTCTCCTGGTCCCTCCCTCCTGCCGGGTGCCTCCACAGCAAGCAGATTGCTATGGCGGCACCCGCTGCTCCATGTGTCCATTCACACACGGAGTGTGGCTCGACCTCGACCTCTCTCTCTTCTCATTGGCTCTTTGGCTCAGATTGATAGCAGTGGGAGCCAATGGCTCCCGCTGTGGTCTCAGCCAATAAGGAGAGGGAGTCCCGGGATAGCAGAGATTCCAGTGCACATCGCTGGATCGAGAGGGAGATAGAGGAGTATTAGGGGGGATGCTGCACAGAGGTTTTTTTACCTTCTTGCACCCTTGAGCCTTTACAACCACTTTAATTACAGGTAAGTCAGGTCAGTAAAGCTGAAGGGAAAAAACTATTTCTAGCTAAACTTGAGCTTTAAAACCTAGTCCACATAAGGACATGAATTAGCATGGATCCAAACCCCTACCTGACCCCTACCCTTGTTCGCTTTTCCTTGGAGATTTCCCTAATTGTTTCTCTCTTCCTCCTTTTCTGATAATTTTTCTTTTGTTTCCAATACCTTTTCCTATTTTTCTATTAAGCCGCATCAGCAGACACTGCCCACCTGTTTCTGGACCTCTCCCCATCTGCCTTGATTCAACGACCTAATGGTGAATCCACCAAAAGACTGTCCATTCTCTCCCAGGTCCACCCCCGTAGCTTCAGAAAGAGCAATGCATGCCTACGATAAGTCTAACCTTGATGATATCACCTGGTTGGGAGCAAGTAGCGTCTGATGCCTACCATCTAGAAATGGGTGGAGAGCCTGGGGCCAGATGGTTCAACTACCTGGAGAAATATTTCTCCAGAGCCACTCCCATCCCCTGGAACTCCCTTCCCCAATGTGTCCGACTATCTCCATCTGTGTCCACTTTTAGACAATCCCTGAAAATTAATCTCTTCAGAGAGGCCCATCCTGCCCCCACCTTACATCTGTTCATGTATTTTGTCCATCAGCCCATCCCCCACAGTTATTACCTTTTGTATCTCTCAACCCTCCCTCTTAGATCTTGCTTTTTTTTTTTATTATTTATGTTTTATAATTATGTATTTTTTAATTTACCATAATATGATATATTCAATAGTTTTTATTCATTAATCTATGGCTATTTGTTGCTTATAGGATTCCTTTTTGATTAAGGTGCACTGACTCTCCTTATAAAGTGATTGGATGAGCAAAAGTAGCCCCCATTAGAACTGTTTAGCCATATAATACAGGATATAAATGTTGTTTTTATAAATATTATCGTTTCTAATAAGTTTCCCCTAGAAATATCAGCATATTATGTGTATATATGTTTTTATCTCTATTTTTGCCTTTTAACAATGGTCTTATATGTTGTATTATAAACTGTATGCCGTGCAGGGGGAGCCGTCCGTTCCGTTTCCTGTTTTCCCTTGTTGTCCCTGCCTGGCCTCTGTGCTTGTAAATCTCCTATAAAGATGGCTGGTAACTGGACATTCCTTAAACTTGATAAAGCGCACGCGAGCAAAATGCGTTGTCAAGGTTACCAGCTCAACTTGTGTTCCAAGGCCAGGATCCTCCTTCTGCCCCCTCCGAGGTTGCGGTGATGTCATTTCCGGAACGCCACGATTCCAGCCACTAACGGAGTTCTCTCCAGGCTTTTGTTGCCTGAGGAGCGAACGGTTCTCCTACCTTGTCCTTACCACCACACTCTTGGATGTACTTACCACTATACATTGCTTCTATTAAAGCTCCACTTCCTTAAACTGAACCTCTCCAAGACCGAGTTTCTTGTCTTCCACCCAGCCCGGACACCACCTCCACTGACTTCTCCATCATGTCCAACAATGCCACCATCAAACCCGCCCCGCAGGCCAGAGTACTTGGTGTCATTCTGGACTCCAACCTATCCTTCCAGCCCCAAGTCCAATCTTTAACAAACTCGTGCAGACTCCACCTCCGCAACATCACCAAAATCCGCACGTTCCTAACCCCAGAAACCACTAAACAGCTCATCCACTCCCTCATCATATCACGACTCGACTACTGCAACTCCCTCCTCACTGGCCTGCCTCACCGCTGGCTATCCCCCCGCTCCAGTCGATCCTGAATATGGCTGCCAGACTCATTCACCTTTCCAACAACTCCATCTCCGCCACCCCCTCTGCCAATCCCTCCACTGGCTTCCGATTGCACAACGGATCAAATTCAAAATCCAAACACTGACGTACAAAGCCGTCCACCATACTGCCCCGAACTACATCACTGACCTAATATCCAAGTACCACCCAACACGCACACTCTGCTCCTCACAAGACCTCCTTCTCTCTAGTTCCCTGGTCTCCTCCTCCCATGCCCGCCTCCAGGACTTCTCCAGGGTGTCACCCATCCTCTGGAACTCCCTGCCCCAACCCATCAGATTATCACCTACTCTCCTCTTCTTTAGGCGCACCCTGAAAACCCATCTCTTCAGGGAAGCCTACCCCACCCCCTGCTAACCTGCCGACATCCTCCACTCTTCCTACCACCCCATCCCCCACAGCTATCTCCTCCTGTGCCACCATCCCCTCCCTCCTAGATTGTAAGCTCGAAAGAGCAGGGCCCTCGATCCCCTCATGTATTGTATTGTATTGGTATTGTTCTGTCACATGTTCTGTCCCCCTTTGTAATGTACAGCGCTGAGCGAACTATTGGCGCTTTATAAATACTGTATAATAATAATAATAATGTTTTGGTAACACAGCCCTGGAGAGCAGTAACAACCTGACAGGGGATCTAACCTTTCCCTACTCTTTCAAAAATTAAGGAAAAACAAAAAACAAAAACACAATTTTGGCAGGACGAACAAATTAAAAAACAATGCAAAAGACATGGCTACATTGAGCTGGGCATGACCTCTGGTGAGGGTAAAACCTTTATTTGTGCAATAATCTTTTAGCAATGCTGAAAGAAAACATGTAATCTAGTAACTGTAGAAACGTTATTGGTTTTATATTTACAGGTTTAACCCCCGGGTGGTGAAAAACAGATGGGGAATTCCTCCAGTTTCACACCAAGGCCATCTGCAATATATATGGCTATAACCTGCATCTTCTGTTACCCCCTTGTGCTCCCAATTCCACTCCATTCTGGGTCCTGCCTGTTCGTTTCCTTTCTGCTCATACTCAACA
This sequence comes from Staurois parvus, assembly GCF_062004578.1. Lineage (NCBI taxonomy): Eukaryota > Metazoa > Chordata > Amphibia > Anura > Ranidae > Staurois > Staurois parvus. The sequence continues at coordinate 935,923 of NW_028318769.1, read as the reverse complement.
CAATAAAGATCCAATCTTACACCATCACAGGAGAAAACATTTTAAAAGGACAGCCTGGGAAGGTGGCACCCTGGGCTTAAAGGGGAAGAGGTGACAGCCACCTGGGCTTTGGGTTTGCCAGTCAACATTGCAGTTTATTTTGAGGAATCAATAATTTGGGGTGATACAGAACTGCAGCAGTGCCAAGATTATTATACAGTATTTATAAAGCGCCAATAGTTCGCTCAGCGCTGTACATTACAAAGGGGGACAGAACATGTGACAGAACAATACCAATACAATGCAAAACATGAGGGGATCGAGGGCCCTGCTCCTTGGAGCTTACAATCTAGGAGGGAGGGGATGGTGGCACAGGAGGAGATAGCTGTGGGGGATGGAGTGGTAGGAAGAGTGGAGGAGGTCGGCAAGTTAGCAGGGGGCGGGGTAGGCTTCCCTGAAGAGATGGGTTTTCAGGCTGCGCCTAAAGGAGAGGAGAGTAGGTGATAATCTGATGGGTTGGGGCAGGGAGTTCCAGAGGATGGGTGACACCCTGGAGAAGTCCTGGAGGCGGGCATGGGAGGAGGAGACCAGGGAACTAGAGAGAAGGAGGTCTTGTGAGGAGCGGAGTGTGCGTGTTGGGTGGTACTTGGATATTAGGTCAGTGATGTAGTACGGGGCAGTATGGTGGACAGCTTTGTACGTCAGTGTTAGGATTTTGAATTTGATCCGTTGCGCAATCGGAAGCCAGTGGAGGGATTGGCAGAGGGGGGTGGCGGAGATGGAGCGGTTGGAAAGGTGAATGAGTCTGGCAGCCGTATTCAGGATCGACTGAAGCGGGGATAGCCAGCGGGGAGGCAGGCCAGTGAGGAGGGAGTTGCAGTAAGATGCATAAATGAACATAAATGAAACAGAAAGGGAGTATGGGGTAGCGATGTGGAGTACAAGAAGAAGTCCTCATGCACACGAGACGTTTTTACAGCGGCTGTTTTTGGCTTTTGACGTTTTTCTCTACAGCCAGTAAACCCCCCAGCATGTTATCCTATGTTTCCATACACACAGACTGTAATCAACGTTTCTTGGCTGGGGCCTTTTCTGGCTGGAAAAAAGACCCCACAACTAGAGGAGTTTTTTAGCTGTAAAAATGCGGAAAAACACGGTAAATCGCGGAAAACCAGCATTTTTTGGATGTTTTTCTGACAGAAAAAAATCTCTAAAAACCACAAACGTGAAAAAAACGCAGCAAAACACCAATACAAAAACTCTAAGAAAAATCTGAAAAACTCACGTGGGTAAAATGAATATCTCCTAAACGTGCCCCATTTAGGAGATATTCACTCTTTTTGTCCGCTGGCGCATGCGCTCTGAAGGAACGGCATACATGTGCCATTCCTTCATAGCACTGAGCCGTGTCCCGAGACTCCCGCGCATGTTGTCAGTGCAGCTCGGCCAGTACGGTGGCCAGGACTCATGAACCCGGAAGGAAGACCGGGTGAAGATGGAAGTTTCTGTAGCACGGACACCAAACCGTTGGAGGGCTTAATTTCCAGGTAAATCCGGCATAATATGCAACATTATTATGACATTACCTTCCAGGATATTTTTCTTTTCCAGCTGCGGTTTACTATTGCTTTAATCTGAATGGAGTGTAGTACTAGTAGATTTAGATGCACAACTAATTAGAAGCTGAGCTTCAGATAACACTTTTTATGTTTTTTTTTCCTTTTTGGAAAAAGGTTTTACATAAAGCTGACCATTGTAAGCACCTCTGTCAGTATTAAAGCGGAACTAAAGGCAGAGATACTCACTTTTCCAACAGCATCTTCTCCTGTGTGCTTACATTCCCAGGATCGCTGTGAGCTGGCAGGTAGACGTAGTTTATTGCTGAAGAGACAATGAGGGGTTTATTTACTAAAGCTAGAGAGTGCAAAAATCAGGCTGACTTCTGCATAGGAACCAATCAGCTTGCAGGTTTTATTGCCAAAGCTTCATTGAACAAGCTGAAGTTAGAAGCAGATTGGTTTCTATGCAGAAGTCAGCCTGATTTTGCAATCTCCAGCTTTAGTAAATAAACCCCTGAATGTCTTTTCTGCAAAACAAATCCTGCCAGTGAGTTACAGCAGAACTTTAGTTCTGCTTTAAATGGCTTGTCTCAATCCTCTAACTGCCACTTTTGCAGGATAGCTTGTCCTGCTGAAAAATAATAGAATACCTGGCCAGATCACCTGTTGAAAATAAAGGAAAAAAAGCCTATAAAAAAGAAAGTTAATGCAGCCATCACATCTAAGAATGTGATGCATACTAGCACATTATGCAAGACTTAACTGAAAATGAAGCCCTCCAGCGGTGTGATGTCCATGCTACAGAGGCTTCCATCTTCACCCGGTCTTCCTTCCGGGTTCATGGGCAGCACAGTGGCTAAATGGTTAGCACTTCCCCCTGGCAGTACTAGGGTCGTTTGTTCGAATCCCAGCCACGTCACCACCTGCCTGGAGTTTGAATGTTCTCCCTGTGACTGCGTGGGTTTCCTCCGGGTACTCCGGTTTCCTCCCACACTCCAAAAGACATGCTGGTAGGTTAATTGGCTCCTGTCTAAATTGTCCCTAGTATGTGTATGTATGGATGTGAGTTAGGGACCTTAGATTGTACACCCCTTGAGGGTTAGGGACTGATGTGAATGTACAATATATGTATGTAAATTGACGGCTCTATATAAGTACCTGAAATAAATAAATGAGTCCTGGCCGCCGGACTGGCCGACCCACACTGACGACATGCGCGAGAGTATCGGGACACGGCACAGTGTTATGAAGGAACAGCACATGTATGCCGTTCCGTCAGAGCGCATGCGCCAGCAGACAAAAAGGGTGAATGTCTCCTAAACGGGCACGTTGGGAAGCTGCAATATAATAAACGTTTGCTTTTGGGTGAAATACTGCGTTAAATCCTCCACTGACCATCATTTTCATCATCAGCCGCCTCCTGGCTTTGTCTCAGCTCTTCTTCAATATCCACATCCGATTCCTCCGACTCTTCATCTTCTTCATCCTCTTCTTCTTCCTCAGATTCAGCTGAACTGTGAGATTTTGCGCTTTTGCTTCTTGGAGAATCCTGCAACCAATCCAAACAAATACTGAAGTAGTAACAAGCAGCAGAGAAACATAAATCAAAGCATCAACTAAACGAATAGGGAAAACCATCTTCAGTATGAGCCCCAGTTTTGGTCACCAATCCTCAGAAAGAATGTCTGTGATATGGGAGTCCAGAGAAGGGCAATGAAGCTCACAAGCTGGCTGGAGGACCTCAGTTATGAGGAACGACTACAAACATTGAATTAGATTCATTTATATCTGGCAGCGGATGCAGCATTGGGAACAGGTTACATGTTCCACCCTAAAAATGGTGAACTTATCCTTTAAGAGGGGATATGATCACAATATACAAATCTTTAAATGGTGACTCTAGCAAGGGAAAAAAAAACTGATTAATCTCAGGTCTCTAAAGAAGACTCAAGGCCACACAATGAAGATTAACCGCTTGCCCTCCTGAGGATTTACCCCCCTTCCTGACCAGGCCATTTCTTGTGTTACGGCGCTGTGTTACTTTAACTGACAATTGCGCGGTTGTGCAAAGCTGCACCCAAATGAAATTTGCATCCTTTTTTTCCCCCAAATTGAGCTTTCTTTCTGTGGTATTTGATCACCTGTGCGTTAATTTTTTTGCGCTATAAAAAAAAAAAATTGACTTTTTGCTATTAAACATCTCCAGTAAAAATTAAAAAAAAAACAAAAATCAAATTTCGCCATAAACCTACGCCAAAATGTATTCTGCGACATGTCTTTGCTAAACAAAAAAAATCACAATATGTGTAAATTAATTGGTTTACATGAAAGTTATAGCATTTACAAATGGCGGTATATATACTGGGATTTTTTTTTTTTATTAGTAATAGCGGCAATCAGCGACTTATAGCGGGACTGCAGCGGGCATTCTCACACTGGAGGGAACTGACTTGGTGTCACTGACATCCCCAGTGACGCCAATACAGTGATCAGTGCTAACAAAAAGCACTGACACTGTACTAATGGCACTGGGCAGGAAGGGGTAAACATCTGGGGTCAAAGGGTTAACGGTGTGCTGCGTGTGTTTTACTATGGGGCTGTGTGCTTTGCTGAAAGCACACTGCTTTGCATGGCTGTGCTGTGCAAAGCCATTCAAAGCAGTGTGCACAAGCTGACAGGGAGGAGAACTGTTTTGTTTACTAAGTTCTCCCCCCCTCCCATTGGAGATCCTCGGCAAACACTGGCCAGGACCCGATGATTGACAGCCGTGGCCGCAAATGACGGCGAGGGTAGGGCGTGCGCCCCCTAATCGGAAATGCGAAATCACGTATACATACGCATGATTTTGTGCACCCGTGCTGCCATATAGCAGTATATCTGCTATAGGGCGGGTGGGAAGCGGTTAATAAGAAGCGGTTCAATATAAAACTGTGTAAGGAGTTCTTTGCTGTTAGAGCATTAAGGATGTGAACTCCTTTGCTCGGTTGGTGGTGTCAGCAGAGAGTGTAGATAAATTCAAAAAACTTTTAGATATGTTTCTTCGTAAACACAGTGTGCAGGGATATGGAAAATGTTAGTGACATGAACACACAAGCTAGCTGGACCAGTTTGTTCAACCTTACCAACTATGTAACAAAACAAGGGGACATAAAGGGCTGTCCTCCCAAACAGAGCAAATTTTGATCTTGGAGTGCATACAGAAAACCAGAGCTCCCTGGGTGCCCCCCTACCTACAGTAGGGGAATACATACAGAAAACCAGAGCACCCTGGTCGCCCCCCTACCTACGGTAGGGGAGTGCATACAGAAAACCAGAGCTCCCTGGGTGCCCCCCTACCTACAGTAGGCTCTGTAGGCTGACAAAGTCTCTTATCTACCTTGACACCCTTGGAAGTACTCGGCACTTCGCTGTCTTTGTTCTTGTTCTTCCAATCCTCCTCTTCCCCTTCATCTTGCATCTCTGCAAATTTTTTGATGACATCCTCCAAGCGATTTACAGCCAAGCTACGGTTTTCACAGAGACGTCGGGCCAGGATTGTGTCCTGTTTAGCAGGGTCGTCACCTGGGCAATCACGCAAAAGAAAGATCATTAAAATAACTGACATAATACCTTATTATAGCTGCAAAAAGATGCAATAAGAACCCCCACCAAGACCCTCCAGCCCATTTTTTTGTAATTACATTTCTGGGGACATCCTGTACTCCAATGGTGTACAGAATACCTCTAAGTTGCTATATTGCAACGACAATGCTGTAGATTGAAAAGGAAAGGTCATTTATAATAACATTAAAATTACAATATGGCGTGTGTAGCAATTATATAGGCTATATATATTTTTCCCCCATGAAAGTGGAGTCACCCTTTATCGTAGACCTCAATGTATATTCAAATCCCTAAAATCTTTGGAGAGTGACTTTGATGAGACTTTACACTCTCTGAATCAAAGTCGCAATAAAGTAGTGCAGGCACCTTCTCAAAGCTGCACTGCTTTAAACAGGTGCCATTGAAAAGAATGGGTTGCAACTTGTCATACGACTTTGATGTCCAAAGGCACATGACATGTCTCACAAATGTGAATGAAGCCTTAACCTAGTTATTATTATACAGGATTTATATGGCACCAACAGTTTGCTCAGCGCTTTACAATATGAGAGACAATACAGCAACAATACAGTTCAATACAAGAGGGAAAGGAGGGCCTGATCCTTGAAGCTTACAATCTAGGAGGGAGGGGCTAGTGGTACAAAAGGTAGTAACTGTGGGGGATGGACTGGTTGGAAGAGTAGAAGATTCCATTATTAGTTAAGTAATGATCTTTTCTTTAATCACTCACCACTCTTGTAGAAATCAGTCAGATGAGAACCAAAGTTATACACCAAGTCCAAATGTCTCCGGTCTTTCAGCTTGTTCCCAAGGTCCCGAAAAGCATCCTGTGCTATACTTTGCACATGCTTGCGTGTCAGGCCTAGGTTATGCCTTTCACTGGCTTTCTGGACCACCTTAAGGATATCGCCGTAATCCGGGAAGACATCTCTGGTTTTATTGATGAACTTTTCCAGGCGGCGATTGACCTCTTTGTATCGGGTGCCCTTGTACTCTACCCGTTGCTCTATAACCCGACCTGTGAGGCTAGAGCAGTCCTTCAGCTCACACAGTTTCTCATAGATGCGAATCATTTTCTGTTTCAGCCTTGACTCCTGGATGTAGGTCGAGTCCTCATCATCCATATCATCCAGAGACAGCTCCTTCTCTTGTAGCTTCTGAATCTCCTGAGCGTAAAGCCGCAAAAGGTTCTCGAGGCGTCGGATCTGATGCTTGGATCCCGCTTTCTTTTCCGATGCCTCCTCATTTGCGTTCGCTACTTCTTCCTCCTCCTTTGTATTTTCAGTTTCTACCCCTTCCTTTGAGTCTTCGACTTCCACCTTGTCACGCTGTGGAGTGGCAGCTAGCGTTCGTAGACTGACTTTTTTCTTCTCGGAATGATTCTTGAGCACAGTACACAGTTCATTGATGTAAACATAGAGCTTTGTTTGCTTGCCCTGCACACGCGTGAGACAGCGACCCAAGGTGTTGCGGAACTCAACAGAAGAAAGGTAGCTAGCGTTGGTCTTGGAGTAACATTTTTGAAGGAAGGGTATTACCTCTGGATGTTCAGCTGTTAACTTGGAGCAGTAGTCCACAAACTGAAAAAGATGAAAGGTGCAAACATTAGGATTGTAAGGGAAATACAGTGCTCAGCATAAATGAGTACACCCCAACAGATTTGTAAGAAAACCTCTTTTCAGAATCAACATTTTCTATGGGACACTATACTACAAAATACTCCCACTAATGCCAGCCATTGATTGCGAACAAGATTTGTTAAATTTGCACAAAATATTTTCCTAACAAATTCATTTAAGATCATGTGGAAAAAATGAATACACCCCAATGAAAGTCTTATGCAGGCCATAGACGGGTCGAAAATCGGACGATTTTTCTTTAAAAAAACAAAAAATCGGTCGTTCAAGCGGCCGACATTACCAGCAACAGTAAAAGAAAAAAAAAAAAAAAGAAAAAAAAAACGGCCGATTTTCATCCCGTCTACAGCCGGCAAAAAGTGTCCCTGCAGAGAGCTCCGCTATTTCTTTGACAGTTCCTTGACATTTACAGCGGCTGCAACATTGTATCTATTTGTATCCATTTAGGATACAGATGTTTTTATTCGGAAACAAATAAATACATTGTTGCAACCGCTATAAATGTCAAGGAACTGTCAGAAGAAATAGCGGAGCTCTCTGCAGGGACACTTTTTGCCGCACTGGAATTCCTCTTCTTCTTCATCCTCCTCTTCTTCTTCATCCTCCTCCTCCTCTTCATCCTCCTCCTCTTCATCACCCTCCTCTTCATCACCCTCCTCTTCATCACCCTCCTCTTCATCACCCTCCTCTTCATCACCCTCCTCCTCCTCCTCCTCTTCTTCACCCTCCTCCTCCTCCTCCTCTTCCTTCACCCTCCTCCTCCTCCTCCTCTTCCTTCACCCTCCTCCTCCTCCTCCACCCTCCTCCTCTTCCTTCACCCTCCTCCTCTTCCTTCACCCTCCTCCTCTTCCTTCACCCTCCTCCTCCTCCTTCACCCTCCTCCTCCTCCTTCACCCTCCTCCTCCTCCTTCACCCTCCTCCTCCTCCTCCTCCTTCACCCTCCTCCTCCTCCTCTTCCTTCACCCTCCTCCTCCTCCTCTTCCTTCACCCTCCTCCTCCTCCTCTTCCTTCACCCTCTTCCTTCACCCTCCTCCTCCTCCTCTTCCTTCACCCTCCTCCTCCTCTTCCTTCACCCTCTTCCTCCTCCTCCTCTTCCTTCACCCTCCTCCTCCTCCTCTTCCTTCATCCTCCTCCTCCTCCTCTTCCTTCATCCTCCTCCTCCTCCATCCTCCTCCTCCTCCTCCTTCATCCTCTTCTTCATCTTCATCCTCCTCTTCTTCTTCATCTTCATCCTCCTCTTCTTCTTCATCCTCCTCTTCTTCTTCATCTTCATCCTCCTCTTCTTCATCCTCTCTTCTTCTTCATCCTCCTCCTCTTCTTCTTCATCCTCCTCCTCTTCTTCTTCATCCTCCTCCTCTTCTTCTTCATCCTCCTCCTCTTCTTCTTCATCCTCCTCCTCTTCTTCTTCTTCATCCTCCTCTTCTTCTTCCTCTTCTTTTTTCTTCTTTTTGTCTTCCTCTTGCAGGTCACTGCTCATGCGCAGATTTTTTTATCGGTAAAAGATCGGCCGATTTGCCCATCATTGCCGCGAAAATCGGCCGATTTTTTTTCCAACATTACCGATAAAAAAAATCTGCCAAAATACCGAAAAACGGCCGAACATTTAGCCCCCTAACGATCCAAAAATCGGCCGATTTTATTTTTGGACGAAAAATCGGCCGATTTTCGACCCATCTATGGCCTGCATTAGAAGCAAAGCTACATTTTAGACAACAAAATCCTAATTATGAAGAATTCAACTACAGGCGAGTCTAATTATTCATTCCACAGGTGTCCAGCAGACAATTATAAAAGGGAGTTAAAGAAAACCCCTCCCATGCCATGCTGTCAGAAATGGCACCACATGGAAGAGAGCTGTCACAAGGCCTGAGAAAGAAAATACAATTTTCTTTACACAAGAAAAGTGAAGGCTACAAGAAGATTAGCGAAGCTTTACTTATCAGTCAGAATACTGTAGCAAAAGTGTTACAAAAATGGAACTGCAACCATCTCACAAAGACATTCAGGCCGTCCATGGAAGTTAACACCCCAGCAGGAGCGTCTTCTGATGAGAAGGGTTGAAGAAAATCGTCATGCAAGTACACGTAGTTAGCTAAAGAAGTACAAAGCCAAACTGGGGTGATTGTTTCCAGTGACACAATATGGCGTACACTGCAGAGGAATGGCATGCATGGGTGTCGTCCACGAAGGAAGCCTCTTCTAAAGTCCATGCACAAAAAAGCCCGCCTAGAATTTGCCAAAGCCCATGCTGAAGAAGTAGAGGTTTACTGGGACTCTGTACTCTGGAGTGATGAGATGAAGATAAAGTTTTTGAAACTGATGGCGTCACAAAGGTGAGGAACACAAAGAAAAATGCATGGTGCCTACAGTGAAACATAGTGGTAGCAGTGTCCTTCTGTGGGGCTGCATGAGTATTGCTGGTGTCGGGGAGCTGCATTTCAATGATGGTATCATGAATTCACAGATGTACTGCTCTATATTGAAAGAGAACATGCTTCCATCACTCTGTAACCTTGGTCGTCATGCATTTTTACAACATGAGAATGATCCAAAACACACATCTAAGGCCACTGTTGCATTTCTGAAGAACAGGGTGAAAGTGATCTAGTGGCCAAGTATGTTTCCTGATCTGAACCCAATTGAACACCTATGGGGAATTCTGAAGAGACAAGTTGAGCATCACTCTCCATCCAGCATCCAGGCTCTAAAAGAGGTCGCTCTTGAAGAATGGAAAAGATTGATGTTGCAATATGTTGTCAACTTGTTCATTCCATGCCTAGAAGACTTGGTGCGGTCCTTACAAATCATGGAGGTCATACAAAATACTAGATGATGTATTTTTTGTTGTTGGGTGTGTTCATTTTTGCATCAACTAATTTGAGTAAAACCGAACATTTTGTAATCTAAGTTATATTATTAACCTTACTTTCATGTAATGAGTGAAACAAATGTTCTATAAAACTCAGTTTTGTCAAAATTTTGAAAATAGTTCTTCTTGTGTTCATTGAGATATTGATTAAAATTTTACTTTTCAAAAGGAGTACCCATTTATACTGAGCAGTGTATATATTTTTTTTTATACACAAGTATGAAATATTATACATAAATATTTTGTGTGTGTCACTTGCTGCACAGTCTGCAAGCATAACAGCAGCATTCCACAGACTCATAACCCGCTATGCTGTGAAATGGACATGAGGAGCAGGTAAGATCAGATTACACAGACAGATGGATGAAACAGAAGGGCTCCCCCCCCTCTCTTCTAGCAGAGATAGGACAATCTAGATCTCTGTTATTCCCAGGCTGCTAACAAGAATGCAGAGAACGTTAGACCTTCTAATTAGGAAAACCAAGTGTCATAGATGCACCTTATGTTAATGAGACAACGATTTTATTCCAGAAAGGAAAAGTGGCTCATACACCCATCTGCCCCCCTCCCCCTTTCTCTATCCTACCCACATCTGTTCTGAGGTCTTTTTCTCTCGTCCCCTAATTACTTACTTTGTCTATCCTACTTTAATATTCCCTTTGTATTTATTACTTCTGTTGTCATGCCAACAAAGCAAAAATTAGTCAGTGCAATCTTAATGACAAATTACTTTTCACCCCCCCCCCCCCAATTCCCCAAACATTGCTTCTGCCCCCATATACACACACACACTTTTTTTTTTTTTATAAGAGCAATTAACACATCTTAAACCCAGCAGGCCTCTGACCAGTCAAGTGATGTCAATGGTACTTCCTTTTCTCATCAGGCTTCAGTGGTGTTTACTCCTGAACAGAACAGCTCCCAAGTAATGACGCGAGTTCTCATCTGTGCAACAGTACTGTGACCCTAGGTCAGCACAATTACACACCTCCAAGGGGCGTGTCCATGACTGCCTGGACTGTGGGAGAAGTGGGTTGAATGTTGCTCGGGGTCATTCAACCTGGAAGATTATAGGTACTGGACTCTTGAGAACAAGCTTTCGGGGTATGTCCCCTTCTTCAAAGTCCAAACAGTACTATTACAAATCACAAAGTTTAAGCAGAATGTTAGAAGGGATTGAGAAAAAAAAAAAAAAAAGGCTACAGATAAGATAGATCAAAAGTGAGGGGGGGAGGGGGGGGGATACTACACTCACACAGAGGGGGTCAAGCTTCAGCTAATAGATAGTCATAAAACTGTCGGATAATGGTTGAGGAATCCCATGTCCAAGTTAAGGCCGTTATCTTTTGTGTCAAATAGAATTATCTATTAATAGAATTAGAAATAGAATTAATTAAGGGATCTTCAATATTTCCGGATCATACAGCTGCACCTCCAGTAATGTTGTATATCTTATCCAGTGCAGAAAATGCAGCAAAGGATCTTATGTTGGCGAAACAGGACAGAAGTTGCAAACAAGGATGAATTTGCACAGACATACCATCAAGGAACATAAAGAAGATGACCTCTGCACACCTGTAGGACACCATTTCACACAACCAGGCCACAATATGGAAGACCTCAATGTTTTAGTTCTGAAAGGAAAATTCAAATCCATCCAGGAAAGAAAAACATTTGAACTAAGAATGATAATTCTATTTGACACAAAAGATAACGGCCTTAACTTGGACATGGGATTCCTTAACCATTATCCAACAGCTTTATGACTATTAGCTGAAGCTTGACCCCCTCTGTGTGAGTGTAGTACCCCCCCCTCACTTTTGATGTATCTTATCTGTAGCCTTTTTTGTTTTTTTTCTCAATCCCTTCTAACATTCTGCTTAAACTTTGTGATTTGTAATAGTACTGTTTGGACTTTGAAGAAGGGGACATACCCCTGAAAGCTTGTCCTCAAAATTGTATGTTAGTGCAAATAAAAAAAGTATCACGGACAGTACTCAATTGTTTCTGTCGCAAATGCACTAATATGGCTGCAAGAACCTCAGGTACTGGACTCCAGAGAGAAAATAGTGAGTATAGCAGCATAGGGTGCATTTTTCCCAACAGCATATTTAAATGTTTTTTTAAATAATGATTTGTATTTTTTTAAAACCCTTCAAGTCCAGGGTCAAAACAAACCTTAAAAGGATAAGTTAATCTTTGTTTAAAAAAAAAAAAAAAAAAGAAAAAAAAAAAAGCGCATTTATTTTTTTACTAGGAGCCTAGAAAATATTGGTGCCATGCAAGACTCCTGCAGTGTTGTCAGTGTAGCTGTCTGCTCATACCTCGTACACAGAGACAGATACACACTGACAGGAAGAGGGAATTATTATTATTATACAGGATTTATATAGCGCCAACAGTTTGCTCAGCGCTTTACAATATAAAGGGAGACAATACAGCAACAATACAGATTAATACAAGAGGGACAATAGGGCCCTGCTCCTTGGAGCTTATGAACTACCACAGCACTCAACAGCACATTGGTAGTTCATTGAGAACTACCAGCTGACAGCCCCAAAGGCTGTTTGGACTTGTAGTTTTTAACTCACAAAATTCTGTGAATGAATGATGCGGCCGAGTGGGTGGGGCCCCGCACGGCTGCTTTTTTAAAAATAGTGACAACTAGTGGGGGTAGAAGATCACCTGCTAGCTGTCACATGGTGCATGAGCACCGGCAGTGGGAACAGGTTACATGTTCCACCCAAAAAAACGGATGTAACATGTTATCCTTTAACACCCAAGCACAATTTTGAAACTTTAACATGTGTTAGTAAAACTGTACATATCACCACAACTGATTAGTGTATCCTGGTGGACTATACCCCTTGTTTGTTCTCAGGAATGATTAGACTTTCATTTGGAGGGAAATGTTAATGGATTTTCCTTTTTTTTTTTTTTTTTATGAGAAAACTGTCCCAAAATAGTAAAAAAAAAATATTTTTTTTTCAAGTTTAGCTTTATACTTTTATGCCAATACCATGTAGAACCACAAAAAAAACCCCTTAAAATAAAATCCCCTACTCCTGACGATCCCAGCAATACCACGTGTGTGTGTGTGTGTGTGTGATTTGTTCTTTGTGCCTGTAGTAGCGGCAGGAATCAATAGTATTTTGCTTTGTCCTACCTAAACACACTGACACAAAATATAAAACCTTTTTTGCTTACCTAAAGCACACTACCACTAATACTGCCACTGACAGACAGTGCCCGACACTGCTTTCGCAGCAATCGTGTAATTGGAATCTGGTTCCCTGGGTCCTGATTGTTAGCAGAAACCAAGGTTGTCATTGACAGCCCGGTCTCAGTGCTGGGAGCGCGTGATCAAGCATGCTGCCAGAATAAAAACAAAAGTTTAAAGCCCACCTCTTGGATGGCACTTATGTGTGAATGAACCTTGGTCAAGGTTTCCTGAACACAAATTCCTTTTAACAGAACATCCTGAGAACATATAGCAGGACAGCAGCAATCATAGCTTTGCCCAAAAGTGGGGGATTAGCTAGAAATAGGCATGGACCTCACCAAGGATGGTCACTGGTGTGCATTACCTCCTCAAAAAGTTTTTGGTTTTCTGCACCCATTGGGGCCTTGTTTTGGCTGTTTCCACCATCTTTCTTTCCACTGCTTTGCGGCTCAGGTGCTGGCACAGGCTCAGGTGGACTTTCCTTTGCTTTAGGGGAAAAGGATGCTTTAGGGGAACAGGACGGTCCTTCCTCATCATCGCCGTCATCCAGCACAATGATATCAACCACATTGGCCATTTTTCCACCTCAAAATCTCAAGGACTGAGACAGTTCTGCGTGAGCATGGCAGGCCAGGGTAGGTGAGGATCAATACCAACCTAAAAGAAAAAAAAAAAAGTAAAATACATTCATGCTTTTTCTTTCTGTACATTTCATATTAAACATGCTGAAAATAAAAGTCACATCTAGTCAGAGAGATTAGGCCAGGGGTGGTCAATTATTTATTTTTTATTTCTTTAAAGTACTTCTATAGCACCATCAATTTACACAGCGCTTTACATATATATATATATTGTGTGTGTGGATCTGAGGAGCTATGTGATCTGACCAGACCGGTACCCCCATACCATTGAGGAGCCATCAGTGTATTTCCAGGCAGTATCCATACAGGACCCCGGCTACACATGATCTTTACATGCGCTTTAAGATTGCGCTTCTGGTAAGTGGGCAATCTATCTATTCCTTTCGTATTGGGATATTGGATGACATCAGAGCTGTTTGAAGTTGTTTTCTGGACCACTCATTTCATTTGATACGACTATATCGGACATTTACTGTTTATCATTTTAAAAGGACAATTTCTCTGTTTTTTCTTCTATAGCGCTGCACTTATTTTTTTTGTCCAATTTATATAGAAAGGTTTTGTGGTTCCTTTTAGTGCAATTAGCTGCTTTTGAAAGTGCGCTCACTAATCTGCTTATATACGTTTTAAATATTCATTATCAGAGACAGCAGACACACAAAAGGATATAGTGAAAGGCTATGGGCATGACAAAAGAGATGGTCAGACATTGCAAACATGCTGCAGGAGACTGTCAGAATGAACACGCTATAGGAGTTGTTGGAGACTGGGGACATGCTGCAGGAGAATGTCAGAGTGAACACATTATAGGAGTTGTTGCAGACTGGGGACATGCTGCAGGAGACTGTCAGAGTGAACACGCTATAGGAATTGTTGGAGACTGGGGACATGCTGCAGGAGACTGTCAGAGTGAACACATTATAGGAGTTGTTGCAGACTGGGGACATGCTGCAGGAGACTGTCAGAATGAACACGCTATAGGAGTTGTTGGAGACTGGGGACATGCTGCAGGAGACTGTTAGAATGAACACGCTATAGGAGTTGTTGGAGGCTGGGGACATGCTTTCAGAGACAGTGATAGACTGGGAACATTAAATGAAGCTGCTAGAAAGCACTAATATAACATAGCAATAAGAAAACAAGACCTACAGAGCTGCACAAAAAGTGTCAAGGGGCCGCAGGTTGGGCACCACGGGACTAGAATATGTAATCCCGAAGGCCTAATTCACGTGGGCACACCTGTTCATACACCCCTGTGAAGAGCCTGCTTCGCCTGCATGGGAAGCACAGCTGTTCTGTGCAGGCAATATGTTCAAGTCAACGACAGGAGGCCGGGCTGAACAGACCAGCACAGACCTCCAACCACATCCCAGAAAGTACACTTGTGCAGGTCCGATGCACAGATCAGAATGAAGTCTGTCTACATTCTGATTGGTGCTTCAGAGCTGCACAGATGAGCTCTGAGATCCAAGTAGCTGGCCACCTCTCATTGATTTGAACAGGCTGCCTGCATGGATCAGCACAGAAAACACCTGTACATCCCGTATGGGTGAAGACAACCCTTCACACAGGTGTATAGATAGGTACACCAGTTTGGATGAGTCCTAAATGTATCTTTCCAGTATGTTTTGAATTAAGCCTCACTAAGCGCCTTGCAAATAGCAGTAGAATTGACGCCTGCCTTGTGTGCTCTTTCAATTGGCTGTTGGGTTGCCCATTAAATAGACCCAATGGGCAATGGCCAATTGAGGAAGCAAGCACAGAAGCCTGATAACACGGCTACCAATTGCAAGGCAGTGACTTCACGTCGTCAGCCTGGAACAGAAAATGCCATTATTGAAATCATTGCAGGCGTGCATCAGGAAGTCCTGTTACTAACACAGAGACCAGGATCTCACTCTCATACTAACGATCGGGACCCGAGACTCACGGTTGTGGGTCACCGGAACGCGGAGATAGCCTCTGACTGGCTACAACAGCGATCAGTCATTGTGAGCCACCCACCTGTTTACTTCCTCTTCTGAATGAATGGGAAGATGCATTGTATCATTCTCTTCATACAGGAGAGGAAGATATAAACTATCAAAAGTGTGTTAATAAAATTGCTAGATAAAGGTTTGATCTAGGTCAGTGCCAGGGTAAGTGGTAGGGTCAAAGGTCAAAAGTAAAAGTGAAAGGTCAGTATCAAAGGTCAAGGTCAGTATATTTTGGATAGAATGCTTTTCTTTTATTTCTTTAAAAAAAGCTTTTTTTAAAAAAATTTGTGTCAGTGTGTATTAGGTAGAATGATAAAAAAAAAAAATAAAAATAAAAAGTTAAATGCGAACCACTGTTTCTGGGCCGTACTATAGATACAAGCAACATACACATAAGTGGTATCACCGCAATTGTTAGGAGAATATATTTTGGGTTGTCCTTTGGTGGTAAATTATGGTAATAGCAAGAAACACAGTTGAATTAGACAAAAGTTGAATTACAAAGTCCACTACGTGATGATTTTTGCTGACAGGTTCTCTTTATGGAGACATCCAGGACCCTGCATGTCTCCCTTGTGCTCCACTGAATGTAATGCAGTCCACATCGCCCTGCGTTACATTCTTTCCAGGCCTCCATGGCTGGGAATTTGTCAACGGGGACCCGGAAGTGACATCATAAACATCACTTACGGGTCAGGACACAAAGCGGAGGGGAGAGGACGTGTACGCTCTCCTCCCTCCTCTTCAGCTGACGGCGGTGAGCCTCAAGCAGGGGGAGGTTCACACGGGAAGGGGGGGGAGAGGTTGGTACTGTGTGGAAGCAATCGGAGGCACTGCCCGAATGATTCAATCTGACAGGGCTAAAGGTAAAAAAAAAAAAAAAAAACCTACTTGCCCGGCACTACATTTCCTGGGCGTTGGGCGATATGAATTCAACATCCCTGGTGCATGAACTACTTTACAAATCCAAACGGTTCCATAGCCAATCATCGGATGAAATTTGCCATGCGATTTCAACAGTCAAATTGCATGAAAAGTGGCAATAGTGTGAACAGGGTCTAAATCACTAAGGGGTTAAGAAACAATAATACACCTGCGCCTCTACAAACAATGGTTAGTGTATACTGACAGCTGCTGTGTTCAATCAAATACAGGGGTCAATTCACCAAGCCCTGGTTCAGACCAGTGCGACTTGTCATGCGATTTGGAAGTGTCAAGTTGCACCCTATTGTCCGCAATGGAACCGTTCAAATTGGTGCGATTCCGACTTTGCGGTGCCGCACCCGTTTGAAAAAAGGTTCCTGCACTATTTTTTGTAATTTCAGGTGTGGCTTGCATAGACAGCATGAAGTTGCACAGATGTCAGGCAAGTTGCACCTTAAATCGCACTGACCTGCGGCTTTGAAATCATGTGACTTCAATTGAAGTTAAAGTGGAGCTCCACCCAAAAGGGGAAGTTCCGCTTTAAGGACTGCTCCCCATTAAGGATTGACACCTTTGGGAGGCGGGGGCGGATACCCGAATTTTACAGGTACCCGCTTCCACTTCTGGTCCGATTGCCTAGGCAATCGGAAACGGAAGGTGTCCTCCCTCCCCGAAGTCTTTTGGGACACGTGACAGGTCCCAGAAGACTACAGGACCATTCACAAAGCACAGAGCTTCTCGCACATGCGCAGTGGGTACCCGGCTGTGATGCCGCAAGCAGTCACAGCCGGGTGCCCACACTGAAGATGCCGGCCTCCAGGAATACAGGACAGCAGGTGAAACGGGCTGCGGGGGACACACCACAGGACCGAGGGACAGGTAAGTGGCTGTTTTTTAAAAGTCAGCAGCTACAGTTTTATTTTTTGACAGGGTAAGCGGAACTCCGCTTTAAATATTTATGTTTTGCGATGTTCATCCTGTTATTTTTGGTGTTTTTACGCAATTTTTTTTGACATGCTAACACCGCACCAGAGGAAGATATAAACGCACACAGAAATATTATGAAACTGTGAAAACATTCTGGTGTGTTTCCATTCACTGTAAAAACATTCTGGTGTGTTTCCATTCACAGAACAATCTCCCCCTGGTGAAATGTTACAAATTGTTCTCATTTCTGAGCTCAGGACAGAACATTTCCCCACAGATACATTGTATACTTCTCATTTTCTGGGCAGTGCAGAGCTCCTCCTCATTGGTATTGTGTACATTGATACAAATCTGATGTCCTACTGGCAGGTGATGTATAACCAAGATGTGTTCTTTAACCCCTCGCCTACAGGGCACTTCTACCCCCTTCCTGCCTACAGGGCGCTTCTACCCCCTTCCTGCCTACAGGGCGCTTCTACCCCCTTCCTGCCTACAGGGCGCTTCTACCCCCTTCCTGCCTACCGGGCGCTTCTACCCCCTTCCTGCCTACAGGGCGCTTCTACCCCCTTCCTGCCTACAGGGCGCTTCTACCCCCTTCCTGCCTACAGGGCGCTTCTACCCCCTTCCTGCCTACAGGGCGCTTCTACCCCCTTCCTGCCTACAGGGCGCTTCTACCCCCTTCCTGCCTACAGGGCGCTTCTACCCCCTTCCTGCCTACAGGGCACTTCTACCCCCTTCCTGCCTACAGGGCACTTCTTCCCCCTTCCTGACCAGGCCAATATCCAGCTTTCAGCACTGCTGCACTTTGAATGACAATTGCGCGGTCATGCAACACTGTACCCATATGAATTTTTTACCATTTTTTTTGAGACAGATAAAGCTTTATTTTGGTGGTATTTATTCACCGCTGGGATTTTTATTTTTTTTCTATGTAAATGGAAACGTCCAAAAATTTTGAAAAAAAAGTGTTTTTTTAAATAAAATTTTGCAAATAAATAATATTTCATCATAAAACTTGGCCAAAATTTATTCCATTATTTTTTTAGTAAAAAAAAAAATTTGTTTATAACCAAAAATTATAATTTTTAAACAGGTTTTTTACATTATTTTTTTATATTATTTTTTTTTTTACATACTGTCTCCCTAGCAGTACAGGGTCACCATGGTGACACTGTACTACTTGTGGGGGGTGATGAAGATTTATTTATTTATTTATTTTTTTACACTGATTGCTTTTACACCCATAAAGGCTGTAAAAGCAATCATTTCTCTTTCTCTCTGTCTGCATTCTTGCAGTCATTGAGAAGTACTGAGTGAGTGGTGATTGGTCACAGCTTGTCACATGGTACAAGGCTGTTGTGAATAGCCTTGTACCATGTGACCTCTGTGATCATTCACAGATTTCACATGAAGTGAGACAGATAGAGCTTTCCTTTGGTGGTATGTAATCACCTCGGGGTTTTGTTTTTTTCTTAAACCAAAAACCACTGAAAATTTTGAAAAGAAAAAAACTTAATTCTTAGTTTTTGTTATAAAATTTTGTAAATAAGTGATTTTTCTCCTTCACTAATGTGCACTAATGAGGCTGCAATGAGGGGCACTGATAGGCTGCACTGATGGACACTGATAGGTGGCACGGATGGGCATTGACAGGCATCACTGATGAGCACTGAAAGGCAGCACTCATATGGCACTGATAGGCGGCACTGACTGGCACCGATAGGTGGCTCCGATGGGTGACACTGAAAGGCAGCTCAGATGGGCACTGATATGTGGCATTGAAGTGGCACTGATGAGCACTGACAGCTGGCACTGATGGACACTGACAGGTGGCGCTGCTGGGGCTACACAGATCATCAGGGCACACTGATCATCAGTGCTCTGATGATCAGTGTAGATGTCCCCTCTGAGGAATGCCGATTACAGGCTCTCCTCTGTCAGTGTGTCAGCTCGTGAGGAGAGAAATGCCAATAACCGACATTTCCCTGTTTACATGTGATCAGCTGTGATTGGACACAGCTGATTACATGACCGAGCCGATATCTTCGGCTCTTTCTGTGGATCGGTGATCTGTTGTGTACGAGGGACACCGTGCACCGTCGATCGTCGCGCTCCGGGAGCCACGCATACGCGGTCAGAATGGGAGGACGTCATATGACGTCCTCCCAGAACAAGAGAACCACCTTGCGCCCATCATATTACTATATGGCGGGCGGGAGGCGGTTAATGAATTGACTTGAATGATTTATCCTTTTGCTGTAATTACCTCACGTTCGTTATTTGACTTTGATGAACTGACTCTTACTATCTCATGATGTATGTCTGAAAAATGGGGTCACGTGACCCTCACATTGCATGTGTTAGTGCATTGACCCCATTGTCACAAACATAAACAAGCGCTTGCGCGTTAAAAAAACGAATCCATACAAACGCAATTTACACATATACATGTGTACATAGAAGTATTTCCATCAATTAATTCTAGCAGAGAGCATAAAGGAATATTCCAGCCAATGGAATGAATTACAAAAAAAATAAAACAAAAGTCCAATAAATTATTATGTAGTGTCCTAGTGAAAATATATTAGTAATGGTGCTCCTTTCCACCGTGCTCCACTGTGAACACTCCGCACTCACTTCAAGAAATGCGTGTGATGGAACTTCCGGCCCTTATGAACTGAGCCAGCGATACTTCCCGGTCACACAGAGAGATGCTCATCTTCAGCTGGAAGTGAAATTTTAATATAGAATGATGGAAACAAATTTTTACGTCATGGGAAGCTTCTCCTTTTATCCTTTTCACCAGGTGCCCTCTACCCTATAGCAGAAGTACTGCTACAGGGCGGAAGGGCTGCATAAAATCATATATATATAAAATCAGACATAAATATATATATATATATATATATATATATATGGGCAGCACAGTGGCTAAATGGTTAGCACTTCTGCCTGGCAGTACTAGGGTCGTTGGTTCGAATCCCAGCCACGGTACCACCTGCCTGGAGTTTGCATGTTCTCTCTGTGCCTGCGTGGGTTTCCTCCGGGTACTCTGGTTTCCTCCCACACTCCAAAGACATGCTGGTAGGTTAATTGGCTCCTGTCTAAATTGGCCCTAATATGTGTATGTATGAAAGTTAGGGACCTTAGATTGTACACCCCGAGAGGGTTAGAGACTGATGTGAATGTACAATATATATATGTGTAAAGCGCTGCGTAAATTGACGGCTCTATACAAGTACCTGAAATAAATAAATATATATATTATATATATATATATATATTATATATATATATATATATATATATACACACACACACACACACACAGACATACATATACACACACGTGATTTGAATTTTCGGGTACGGCGCATGCACGGGTGCCGCCCTACCTGTGCTGCTATTGGCCGCTAGAGAGAGCAATCACCGAGTTAAAGCCAGCGATTCCCGGCCAGCACTCGGTGATCATCGGCAAAAGCTGACAGGGGAGAAACCTGTGTGTAAACAAGTAGGGATGCACCGAAATTTCGATGGCCGAAACGTTTCAACCAAAAACACCCCTTTCGACTGTTGGCCGAAATGAAAAAAAAGAAAAAGCACCAAAACAGGTGCTGAAAAAACCCCACCCCTGGCCCGCCGCTCGGTAGTTCTCAGCCTTACCTGAGAAACCATCAATCCCGACACTGGGCATAGAGATGAGTGAAGGAAAGATGGCCGCCACTCATCTCTATGCCCTTGGAGGACCGGAGCAATGTCGCTTTGCGTTACAGCCATTTTTTAAAAACATTTTTTAAAGCACTAGATCAATGCTTTTTTTTTTTTTTTTTTTTGATCGAATGCTTTACATTGCAGAGGAGAGATGTGGGGTTTTATTGACCCTATATCTCTCCATAAAGAGGACCTGTCACTAATTATTTCTATCACAAGGGATGCATGCATTTCTTGTGATAAGAATAAAAGTGAATAAAATGTTTTTAAAGGGACAGTGCAAAAAAAAAAAAACAAAACACAAAAATTTAAATAAATGAAAGAAAAAAAGTTTAAAGTGCCCCCTTCCCCCCCACGTCGCACGTAGTGGTGAACGCATACGTAGGCCATGCCCACATATGTAAACGGTGTTCAAACCACACATGTGAGGTATTTACAGGAACGTCAAAGCAAGAGCAATAATTCTCACACTAGACTGTAACTTTACACTGCTAACCTGTAGAAATATTCAAAACATCACCCATGGAAATTTTTAAGTACCGCAGTTTCACACCATTCCATGAGCGTGCACAATTTTAAAGCATGACATGTTGAGTATCTATTTACTCGTTATAACATCCTCTTTCTTACTTTAAAAAAGTGGAATATATATATATATATATTTTTTTTTTTTAATCCGTGTACTTTTCCCAAAAAATATATATTCATTTTAAAAACGGCCAAGTGGATTTTGAATTTTTGTTTTTGGCACCAGAATTTTCATTTGGGTGCACCACTATAAACAAGACAGGTCTCTCTCCTGTCAGCATGGACATTCTGTTGTGTATCTCTCTGCACAGCATGTCTCCCAAGTAAAACACACACAGCACACAGTTAACCCTTTGATCGCCCCAGATGTTAACCCCTTCCTGCCCAGTGTCATTAGTACAGTGTCAGTGCTTTTTATTAGCACTGATGACTGTATTAGTGTCACTGGGGATGTCAGTGGCAGTTAGTCAGTCCCCCCCCCCAGTGTCAGACGGCCCGCCGCAGTCCCGCTATAAGTCGCTATGATTACCGCCATTACTAGTATAAAAAAAATTAATTAAACAAAAATCCCAGTATATACCGCTATTTGTAGACGCTATAACTTTCACGTAAACCAATTAATTTACACGTATTGGGATTTTTTTTTTTATTTTTTTTTAGCAACGACATGTAACAGAATACATTTTGCCCTAAATTTATGAAGAAATTCGATTTTTTTTTATTACATATATTTTATAGCAAAAAGTAAAAAATATTTTTTTTCCCTTGTTTATAGTGCAAAAAATAAAAATCGCACAGGCGATCAATTACCACCGAAAGAAAGCTCTATTTGAGGGGAAAAACCAACAGTTACAGTAACCGCACTGTATCGCAAGAAAATCGTACAGGAATGCTCAGCACGTTCCTGTGTGATTCAGCTCCAGGCGTGCTGTGAACCGGCCCTAAAAACATTGTTTTGGGGGTTTTTTCTGCCCATATACACAAGGTCTTAAAGAAGCAAAGTTTAATTGCTGCCACCAGGACCCATATTAGCTGGAAAAAAAAAATTGATAACAGGTTAGGCCTGGTCTTCCCCCCCCCCGTGCCCCCCCCATCCTCTCCGTCTAACAACGCCACCATCTCTCCCACCCCACACGCCAAAGTCTTGGGTGTCACCCTGGACTCCCACCTCTCCTTCCTACCCCACATCCAACTGCTATCCAGGTCATGCAGGCTCCACCTCCGCAACATCTCCAAGATACGCACATTCCTCACCCCAGACACCAAACAACTCGTACACTCCCTCATCATCTCACGCCTGGACTATTGCAATTCCCTTCTCACTGGCCTACCCAAATGAACGCTATCCCCACTCCAGTCGATCCTGAACTCAGCGGCTAGACTCATCCACCTCACCAACCGCTCCACATCTGCCTCCCCCCTCTGCCAATCCCTTCACTGGCTCCCGATTGCCCAACGCATCAAATTCAAACTGCTAACTCTGACCTACAAAGCCATTCACAATGCCGCCCCAAACTACATAACTGACCTGATATCCAAATTCCACCCTACCCGTGCCCTCCGCTCCTCACAGGACCTCCTGCTTTCTAGCTCCCTGGTCTCCTCCTCCCACGCCCGATTGCAGGACTTCTCCAGGACTTCCCCCATCCTCTGGAACTCCCTACCCCAATCCATCAGACTGTCACCTACCCTCACCTTCAGGCGCACCCTAAAAACCCTCCTCTTCAGGGAAGCCTACCCCAACCTCACCTAACAACTAACCTCCTCCACTCCTCCCACCACTCCATCCCCCACAGCCATCTCCTCCTGTACCACCTTCCCCTCCCTCCTAGATTGTAAGCTCGAAAGAGCAGGGCCCTCGAACCCCTCGTATATTGTATTGGTACTGTCTTGTCTCATGTTCTGCCCCCCTTACTACTGTACAGCGCTGAGCATACCCTTTGGCGCTATATAAATACTGTATAATATTAATAATTTACACAGGAATATGCTAGCAGAAGATCCTGCATGTAGGTGTACAATTCATCAAATGACATCCGAGTATACACGTGTGTGTGTGTAAAATCTATCGGCATGAACAGCCCCGGACGCAGTTGTCCTACTTTTTTGTAAGCTGCTCGACACGGCACACATTTTCATCTGTAGATGAGGTTTGTGTATATGGCCCCATTGATTCCTATAGTGCTGTGTTCAGATGCATAAAAAACTACAAACATCTCTGGTGATAACTGTCAAGGTTGTGAATGAGCTCAAATGAACTGTCAAGCCATCAAATAGTGAATGTTAACTGATGGTAGCTGGTCACATGTGCAGCACCATGTCAACTATAGATCAAACAGAAGCGAAGTGTAACTCACATGACTCTATGGCTGCAGACAGTTTGCTGCATTCAACAGCAGATCCAGCACTGTCCCTGGATGCAGAAATACACCGTGCTATGGCGGCCTACAAATGGGCCAATTAGCTGCGGTCAGTTTGTGTGCGTCCATATAGACGCCAACCCTGGGAACATACTGGATGTGAACAAGGCTGCTCATTGCTCTATTTGCACATAGCCACTTAGATGAGCTGCATGAAAACAGTGGTGCACTAGCCACTATCTGTACCCATGTGCAGTGGGTGTTAGGGCTCATGTACACTGCAGCTGATAAACGGACGTTCAGGAGCTGCTCAGCATTTTTTTCAGCAGTCCCTGAACTCTCCCTAATGTTTTCCTATGTGTCCATGTAGACATCATCATTTACAGGCAGATGAGTTTAGTGTCTTTTTTTTAATGTACCAAACTTGCATTCAGTAGTAGATTTTACCAGGTCGCTTCTCAGCCTTTTGGCCAAGATCAAGTGTATCTGTTCTTATCAGTGTCCAGCAGGGGTGCTCCCCATCATTCTAGCTTTGCGGGGATGACTGGTTGTATAGTACCCCTGCTGGTATGATGGGGGTCCTGATGGTTAATACGGGGGGAACAGAAACCGTGGTGCCCATAGAGAGTTGGGGCCCGGGAGTAATTCCCCTTTGGAACGCCAGAGGGGCCCAGTACCTCCTGATTTGAGCGGATCTACCCGAGTCTGGCCAGGGGCCGGGAAGGCAGAAAGTCCGCAAAACAGTGCCCCCTGAGTGATTGTTCCACTTTCAAACCATCATATGGCTGGTGTCACCACTGTTAGGTTTTGTGCTATGCTAAGCAACACAAAAACCCGTGGAGAGAGCCTGACACCGACCAATGCCACCCCCCACCCCTGTGGAGGAGAGAGCCTGAGACATTGACCAACAAAACCCCTGCCCTCATCCGAGAGAGCCTTCCACTACCACTGACCCCCATACACCGCCTAAAAAAGACAGTCACCTTCACAGCTCCGGACATCCCCAGGAATGAGAGTCGGGCTCTCCATACACCATCAAGCAGCCCACAGCCTCTCTCAGATCCCACCTGATCCCCATGCCACGTGTGTCTCTTCTCCAGTCTCCTTCCCCTGAAAAATGCCACCCTAGGCAAATGCCTTGTTTGCCTTGTGGTAATAATGCCCCTGGTCCTAGAGGGTTGGGGGGGGGGGGGGGTCTGAACTTTTTTGTGGCTAAAAAAAGTCAAAAACAATTTTCTATTTGTACCAATTAACTGGATGAAAGACAAATGAAGGGTCTGGCTGACCATAGAGTTGATCTAAGAGCGGAGCGGCTCTATCATCTAAGGAACCAGAAGCAATGAGCATTCATCACTTCTGGTCTCGCCAGATGTACACAGCACCATTTTAAAAATTGGGAAAGCATCTGATCATGCCGATCTTGGTGTGACCAAATGCTTTTAAGGGCAGAGGAGACAGCTGGGATCGAACAGACCCCAGATACCTCCATAAAGGGTACCTGTCACTGCCTATTGCTGTCACAAGGAATGTTTACATGCTTTGTGACCGTAAAAGTGATAAAAAAAAAAATGAAGAACAATGTAAGGCTTCATGTACTCGAGTTTCGGAGCTTTTGGCATTTTTTTGCCAAAGCTCCTAAACTCAACTCCATAAAAGCCTGTGGGTACATGTAACGGAACCGGACCCCGACCGCACTAGGGTATTTCCGTTAGACTCCCACTTCCCTGTCCAAACACAGATCCATGGACACCACCATGGATCTGTGACCAAACAAGACTAGACGATACCAGTCTATCTGAACATGGAACTCTTTATTTTAAAGTCAAACAGGCTTTTTATACAATACACACTGAGACTGACACCGACCAATGCCACCCCCCACCCCCATGGAGGAGAGAGCCTGACACATTGACCAACAACACTACTGCCCTCATTCGAGAGAGCCTTCCACTACCACTGACCCCCAGACACCACCTAAAAAAGGCACTCACCTTCACAGCTCCGCAAATGCAGCTATATACAGAAATAGACTTCACACTATAAACAGTAAGTTAATTAGGTTAGCTAGCTGGGTGATCCAAACAAAAGGTGAATGGGAATTCACACCTAGACAATGGTTGGATGAATTAGGATCTCTCTAAAGAGCAGACGGCCAGACTCCTTCAATTCACATGTCTAGTTCAGAATAAACAATCAGGAGTAGCCTTCATATAGCTGATAAATATTACTGTCCCATCTGACATAATTCCAACCGCATTCTCAGCGTCCATTAGTCACCCTGTGCTCCTAAGAGACACAGGGTGACCTACACATAAGAAGGATACGGGGAGCTGAGACAGGGGTCTCCCCACCTCTCCAAAGTGGGCTGTGCTCCATGGGCCCCCCATCCAAAGTGACTCCCGCCACAGTACACACAGGCTTTTAGCAGAGTTTATGAACTGCCGTGGTTAGGTGAGGTTAAGCCTCCTATTAATCCTAGAGTCGCGTTCAGGATAAGAACGTTTTGACCGACGACCGCGGGAAAATGCAAAACGCGATAAAAACGTGGCAACCGCGGTACCGCGTTTCCCAGCGGTCATTCTAGGCTCGTGTATATGAAGCCTTAAAAACTAGGAAAAAAAAAAAGTCTAATGATAATTTAAATAAAAAAACAAAAAAAAACGTATCCTCTTAGCACCGGCGCCTCCCAGCCCTTTAAGCTTCAGAAGCCAGGCGGGGTTTTAGGGTCATGTGACCACTGTGATTCGCTTTCACATGATCGGAAAAGGTCCCAAGCGAAAGGGGAGACCGGGACCTTTGCATGAGTCACGGACATATGTGCTGGGAGAGTGCAAGGCACGTACGCTCTCAGCACACATGTATTTTCTAATTGCACGCAAATATGCAGCCGCTCGGCATCAAGGGGTTAAAGGAATGGTAAAAAGAAAAATAAAAGTAGTAGCATTTAACCTAAAAGTGTAAGAAGCGAGCGCTGACCAGTCAGCAGCTATGCACTGAAGGTAACCAACAAAAACCTTAATTGAAATAAATGTATAATAGTGCAGCGCTAAAATGATACTACAAATTACGACCGTGGGTGGGATAATAAACAATAGAATATGAGCGTATAATAAAAACATATAAATGAAGATAAGTATAAAATACCGTATTTTCCGGCGTATAAGACGACTTTTTACCCCTTGAAAATCTTCTCAAAAGTCGGGGATCGTCTTATACGCCAGTAACGGCATGCTGACACTTTTTAGGGGGGCGGCGCGGTGCCGCCGCCCCCCCCCCTTCCAACAGAAGGAAAACTAAGTACAGGGGTGGGCAGGGGCTGCTGTCTCTTACCTGGCTCCGGTCCCACGACGATCCGGTCCAGGAAGCGCGGCTGCTCCTTCATTCGGTTCGTCCACTGGATGTTCGCACGGCTGCTCGGCTCCACCTCCTCACCGGTGATTGGCCGCCAGAACTGTAGCTCAGGAAAGGCACACAGGCGGCCAATCACCGGCGAGGAGGCGGAGCTGAACGGCCCCGCGAAAATCGAGTGGGAGATGCAGGTAAGTGTGCCGTGCTTAGGTGCTGCTGCAATCACATATGCTGGCTGCAGCAGCACCGTACTGGAACAGGGGTCAGCAAGTGTCAGTGGGAGGAATAGTGCCCCATCGTTGGTGTCACTGATACCAATGATGGGGCATTATTCCTCCCACTGACACCAACGATGGGGCACTTTTCCTCCCCCCCACTGACACCAACGATAGGGCACTATTCCCCCCCCCCCCCACTGACACCAACGATTGGGCACTATTCCTCCCCCCCCCCCCCACTGACACCAATGATGGGGCACTATTCCACCCCCCACTGACACCAATGATGGGGCACTATTCCACCCCCCACTGACACCAATGATGGGGCACTATTCCATCCCCCACTGACACCAATGATGGGGCACTATTCCACCCCCCACTGACACCAATGATGGGATACTATTCCTCCCCCCCCACTGACACCAACGATGGGGCACTATTCCTCCCTCCCCCCCCCCCCCACTGACACCAATGATGGGGCACTATTCCTCCCACTAATACCAATGATGGGGCACTATTCCTCCCACTGACACCAATGATGGGGCACTATTCCTCCCACTGACATCAATGATGGGGCACTATTCCTCCCACTGACATCAATGATGGGGCACTATTCCTCCCACTGACATCAATGATGGGGCACTATTCCTCCCACTGACATCAATGATGGGGCACTATTCCTCCCACTGACATCAATGATGGGGCACTATTCCTCCCACTGACACCAATGATGGGGCACTATTCCTCCCACTGACACCAATGATGGGGCACTATTCCTCCCACTGACACCAATGATGGGGCACTATTCCTCCCACTGATACCAATGATGGGGCACTATTCCTCCCACTGACACCAATGATGGGGCACTATTCCTCCCACTGATACCAATGATGGGACACTATTCCTCACACTGATACCAATGATGGGACACTATTCCTCACACTGATACCAATGATGGGGCACTATTCCTCCCACTGACACCAATGATGGGGCACTATTCCTCCCACTGATACCAATGATGGGGCACTATTCCTCTCACTGACACCAATGATGGGGCACTATTCCTCTCACTGACACCAATGATGGGGCACTATTCCTCTCACTGACACCAATGATGGGGCACTATTCCTCTCACTGACACCAATGATGGGGCACAATTCTTCCCACTGGTGTGCACTGGAAGAGGGGTAGTCTTATACGGCGAGTATAGCCCAAACACTACATTTTAAACAGGAAAAGTAGGGGGTCGTCCTATACGCCGGAAAATACGGTATATCAA
Organism: Staurois parvus; assembly: GCF_062004578.1. Lineage (NCBI taxonomy): Eukaryota > Metazoa > Chordata > Amphibia > Anura > Ranidae > Staurois > Staurois parvus. The sequence continues at coordinate 907,141 of NW_028318769.1, read as the reverse complement.
TCCTATACAATAAGGGATTATAGGGCAAAGTGATCCGTAGTGATGACTAAATAGTGCTCAAAATGTCCCCAAAGATTCAATCGGTGCTTGTCCTTGTGATAGCTGATGCGCACTCACTGGACGCGCAATATTAACCTCCCTGGCGGTGTGATTATGTCAGGAATTTTGTACCAAAAGCGGTACCATTTTTTTGCATGGAAATATGTATTTTTTTTATTGTAATTTAGGAATAACTCCCTGAAATCTGTCCAAACAAGAGTCTAGTAAACATTCTGGATATGATAAAACTTGAAATACGAAATCATAAATTATAATTTAATAAATACTCATAAAAAATTATAATATAATAATAATACATTTAATTCAATAATATAATCAAACCAAAAACACTGAAATTTGCAATATAGCGCCAAGTTCACACATCACTGAGCAAAGTCGCAAAATCGTTTTCAGTGTCTGATGAGGAATTTCCCCCACGAATCATTATCACTCAATTCTGCAAGTGGTTCTGATTTACTATCGCTGTTCTCTAGCCGGTCTAAAACCGCTTTTGACCTAAAGGGACGCTTTTTGGACGCCGTGGACGTTTCTCAGTTTCCAGGCAGAAAGAACAGTAAAAATGCAGGCAGGGCGCCGGACAAAGCAGTCGGGACAAAATGTATGTGAAATGGGTTGATACAGGAATGTTTTGCTATGAAATAATCGTTTTAAAAAAAAAATGTCTGTTTAAATTTTCAAATTTGCCACCGGTTCCGGCGTCACAGGGACCGGAACATGGAAGCCGGATGCCGGCATCGGCTGAAGGAGATGGCCGGGGACGCTGCAGGGGACACATTGTGGGAGCAAAGGACAAGGTAAGTGCTGCAGGGACTCCCTGAGCAACGCCGCATGGTAAGCCCGAGTGTAGCTCAGGGTTACCGCTTTTGGTACTGAAACTTTACCCCGAGCTACACTCGGGAATACCGCCAGGGAGGTTAATGTGCATTTGAATAAATTATCCTGATGTCATGAAGGTAATCATCTGGGCCAGTAGATGGAGAAGGCTCCCTCTCAGGGTGAATGGGTCCAGAAACTTAAGATGTTGCTGATTCAGGGATATCCACAGTACCCCTTAAGGGATTTGGTGGGTACAGCTCACAGGAATATGTAGGAGGCTCCCTCTCTGGCAGCAATGGGCTGGTACTGGGCGTCTAAGGGATTTAATGCTCCCCACAGGGGTCAAAACGGAAGAATGCCCATAGTGCAGTATGTTGAATAAAACATTTATTAATCAAAAAGTAGGATGCATCCAAATATAAACATTAAAAAGCAGTGAGGACTGACCATCCCTGAATAGAGATGGCCGCCGGAGCTCCACGATGCTCCGACGGCGTGACATCATGGCGTGAGTAGGCTCCTCCTCACATCATCAGAGGAAGAAACCATTTTGGGTACTCTGGATATCCCTGGATCAGCAACATCTTAAGTTCCTGGACCCATTCACCCTGAGAGTAAGCCTTCTCTATCTACTGGCCCAGATGATTACTTTGATGACATCAGGATAATTTATTCAAACGCGCATTACTATTGCGCGTCTGGTGAGTGCGCATTTCTTCCTCTATCACAAGCACCGATTGAATCTTTGGGGACATTTTGAGCACTATTTAGTCATTGTAACAGCGTATACCCAGAGATAGACGCGGTTCAACCATTTTGGTTTCAACCTCCATCTTGGCAAAGGGGTTAACTGTCCTGACACATATATTTCTCCCTTATTCTTCCCCCCCCTCCCTCTGTGAGAGGCACAGTGACATATGGCAGTATATGTGTGTATTAGAAGCGTCACAGGCCAGATCCCAGCAGGGGGCAATGAGGTGCCTCACTGTCCCAAGAAAGCTGTACCATTTCACACCTGCTAAGAGATAAGGCAAGCTTTCTCTGGAGTTGAAAGATTCTAACCTCCTAAAACCTAGCTCAGCATAGGTGACAAAATCAGATAAACACTTCTCAAATCCATTTTTTCCCCTATATCTCATATCTTGGAATATGAGAGAACATAAAAAGTGAGCATCTCGCCAGATGGGCTAAGAGGAGCCGAACAATTTGGTGGGTCACTCACCTTGTCTCGGACACGCAGGGAAGCAGAAACATAGATCTCGTGAAATGTGCAGTATATAATTTCATAATTCATATCGAATTAATCCTTAGACTTGTCTGCATAATAATCTACCCGCGGGTGGAATGTCCCTTGTGCAGATGGACAGTTATGGGCCAATATATGAGTTATGGACGGTTTTTGCTCTAGTTGAGGCATCTGCCCATAACTACACACCCTAAAAGGGTTATTGGGCCTTGACTTAAGAGACACCCCCTGCTGGGAACTTTAAAACAGGCTGTCAGGCCTAAGAGAAGTTAAGTTGAAGAATTCTCCCATTGACCATCCTAACATAGGGAGATCAAAGCACCATTCTGCTCTAAAACTTGGTCTGCTTACATCCAAGGCTTAATGGCAAGTATCTTAACACTTTAATCTCTCTGTTATCTCTTTGCTGTGCTGTTATTCTTTGTATGTATGTATATATATATATATATATATATATATATATATATATATATATATCTTAGTTACATCTTGCTTCTGTAAATATTTTTATTGCACCCGTTTGACCTTTTAGTAATAAATCTTTCTTTCTGAAAGTGTTGAACTGTTTCTATAGCTCTGTATTGCAATTTACGAATTCCTGCCTCTAAAGAGAACGCTACTGTTTGTTTAAACCTCTGTATAACAGGCCTGTGTTATGATCGTTTTATACAGACGATTATCTCAATCATTATAGTGTTTTAGCTGAGATCGCCGAGTTTCCTCTTTTTCTGACAAAAAGGAGGTGATGGCAGTGTGAAGGGTTAATTGCATAATTAACCTGACCCAGTAACAATCGCCCAGGCTGCCGGTACATTGATTGTGGTCCGTTAGCTGGAAAATTGTTGTGCAGGGTGCAGCTGGGTGTGGCATTGTTACGCAAGTCACATCGCGGTTGTAGATTGGTTAGTCCTTTGGTCACGAGTTTGGTGAGGTCTGGGGTCTGACGCCGCGATCGTGACAGTCATCACTACGGATCACTTTGCCCTATAATCCCTTATTGTATAGGATTGATATATTTTATACTTCTCTTCATTTATATGTTTTTATTATACGCTCATATTCTATTGTTTTTTATCCCACCCATGGTTGTAATTTGTAGTATCATTTTAGCGCTGCACTATTATACATTTAGTAGTATTTAACCACTTGACTACCGGGCACTTATACCCCCTTACTACCCAGGCCAATTTCCAGCTTTCAGTGCTATCACACAATTGCGCGGTCATGCAACACTGCACCCATATGAAATGTATATAATTTATTTCACACAAACAGAGCTTTCTTTTGGTTGTAATCGCCACAAAATAATTTGCAAATAAAAAAGTTTTTCTTTGTTTCTATTACAAAATTTTGCAAACAGGTAATTTTTCTTCTTCACTGATGTGCATTGATGGGCACTGACTGGCGGCACTGATCATCAGTGTAGATGTCCTCTGTGACATTTGCCAGTTATCAACAGTACTTTCCTACAGCTGTGACAGTGTGAGGAAAGTGCTGCCGATAACTGTCAACTGTATTTACTTGGTGATCAGCTGTGTCATTGGACCTCTGTGATTGGCCTTTTACCTCATCACCTGATCAGCGGTGTCCCAGAACTGGACAACTGAGCTGTAGCCAACTTTCAGCGCGGTTGTGAAGTGGTTAAAGCACCCCCATCCCCCAGTGCTCACGCGCAAAGACACACACATGCTTTGGTCCCGCACACGCATATGTAAACAGCAATTGAGCCACACACAAAGTATCGCTGCGAACATCAGATCATGGGCAGTAATTCTAGCACCAGACCTCCTCCTGTGAAAATCTAAAGTGGTCTCCTGTAAAAGGCTTTTAAAGTGTCACCTATGGATAAAAAAAAAAGTAAGTCGCTTGGTGCCATTCAGCTGGTGTGCGCAATTTTTGGTATCCATTTTCTCGGTGTAACGTCATCTTTTACCAAACTGGGTATTCTATTGCGTTTTTTGCGCACTAACCGCTTCCTAACTGCCCTATAGGAGAACTACTGCTACAGGGCGGCAGGACTGCGCAAAATCACATATATACACGTGATATTGCATTTTCGGGAAGGGGGCATGCGTGTGCCGCTATTGGTGGCTACAGCTGTCAATCACCGGGTCTTGGCTGGAGATCCCGCGCCCGGTGATCGCCGAGGAACACTGACAGAAGAAAGGTCTGTATGCAAACAATACAGATCTCTCTCCTGTCAGCACCAGCATGCTGCTTACATACGGTAGTAAAGCAGCACACAGTTAACCCTTTGATTGCCCCTCATGTTAACCTCTTCCTGCCCAGAACCATTAGTACAGTGTCAGTGCTTTTTATTAGCACTGATCACTGTATTGGTGTCACTGGGGATGTCAGTGGCAGTTCCCACCCAGTGTCAGAACACCCACCACAGTCCCGCTATAAGTCGCGGATCGCCGCCATTACTAGTATTAAATTTTTTTTTTTTTTTTTAAATCCAGCACATATACCGCCATTTGTAAACGTTATAGCTTTCACGTAAACCAATTACTTTAACGTACAGCGCTGAGCAAACCCTTTGCCGCTATATAAATACTGTATAATAATAATAATAATATACATGTATTGGGATTTTTTGTAGCAAAGTCATGTAAGCAGAATACATTTTGTCCTAAATTTATAACGAAATATGACTTCTTACATTTTTTTTTTTTTACTAGACATGTTTAATAGCAAAACGGCAAAAATATTGTTTTTCTGAAAACTGTCTTTTTTTTTTTACAGCGCAAGGAGATTTTAAAAACGCATAGGCAATCAAATACCATCGAAAGAAATCTCCATTCGTGGGAGAAAAAAAAAAAAAAAAAGACGTAAATTTCATTTGGGTGCAGCATTGCACGACCGTGCAATTTTCAGTAAAAGTAACAGCGCCATATCGCAAAAAAAAAACGGCCTGGTCAGGGAAGGGGAGTAAATCCTATGCAGGGCAAGTGGTTACAATTCAAAAAAAGTTTTTTTTTTCATACACACAAAAAAAAAAGGAATTGATTTGAAAAACTGCTGCGCAAATAAAAAAAATTGCAACGCCCGTCATTTTATTCTCTAGGGCCTCTGCAAAAAAAAAAAAATATATATATATATATTTTGTTTGGGGGTTCTAAGCAAAAAAAATAAAATACTGATTTTTTTAAAAACGTAAACAAACAAAAAGTGCCAGAAACGGCTTTGTCTTAAGTGGTTAATTAATATATATACATACACACATATATATATATATATACGCCATAAATACTTTATATAATGTTTTGGATATATGTATTCACACAATATATATATATATATAGGAGTATAATAAAAATACAAAACAAATGTCCTGCCCAGAGGCCAGTATACACATCACCAGCATCCAGCCCCCTATAGGTGATGTACACACCAGTATATACACCCCAGTGTCGGTACCACAATTGTAGGTGGTGGGGGGGGGGATGATGAGAGGACAATGAGTTGGTATCAGAGCCGGACCCAGCCATCCCTCTGTCAGCCCACACTGGTACACCCCACCTAATCGCTGCATTTAGAGGGAAAGCCCGCTCAGGAGTAACTAACCTGTCACAGACACCACAGCCGCTACCTAATGACCGGTACGGGCTGCTCTCCGTTGTGAAGTACCGTAAAACGACACCGCGGCTTCTTCCGGTGCCCTGTCTAGGCGTCAGAAGCGAAGAGAGCTCCGTTTCCGCTTCCGGGAAGCGTAAGAACGCGCGCAGCGTCAAGCGGGTGATAAGAGGGAGGAGAGGAAGGAGAGGGGGCGGAGTAAGAGAGGAGGATGGAGGCGGAGCTGGAGAGGAGGGGGGGGGGGAGGAAGAGGGAGGCGGAGCAGGAGAGGAGGAGGGGGCGGGGCGGAAGAAGGGTGGGGCAGTATCAGAGAAAGATGGGGCTGTGTGGCGCAGGCGTGGAAGGTCCTCTCGTCGGCCTCTAGGGTGTGACCTGCGCGCATCCTTTGGTTTCTTTCCTGCCAATGAAATTCATTTTTTTTCACCAAAAATAAAAGTCCTGAAAATAAAGTCCTCATGCACACGGGATGTTTTTACAGCGGCTGTTTTTGGCTTTTGACCTTGTTTTCCTACAACCAGTAAACCCCCCAGCATGTTATCCTGTGTGTCCATACACACACAGACTGGAATCAACATTTTTTGGCTGGAAAAAAAAAACAGAACTAGTGGGCTTCTAGAGGAGTTTTTTTATCTGTAAAAACGTTCAAACGCGGTAAAATGCCACAAACCGGCGTTTTTGGACTTTTTGACCCAAAAAATTTTTTTCCGGTAAAAAAAAAGCTAAAAAACACAAAAGTGGGAAAACGGCGCTAAACAGAGCAAAAGCCACTAAATGCAAAAACACTAAAAACAAGTTTTTAATGTGACTTTAGACAGCTAATGTTACCAGCTTTATCAAAACGCCCGGTGTGCATGGAGCCTAAAGACACGGTAAAACGCCGCAAACCAGTGTTTTTGGATGCTAAGACCAAAAACATTTTTTTTTTGGCTTACAAAATGCTAAAAAAACGCAAACACGGAAAAACGCCGCTAAATATGGCAAAACGCTGCTAAACACTTATGCAAAAATGCTAAAAAAACCTGAAAAACTCACATTTTTAACATGACTTTACGCAGCTAACTTTACCAGTGTTATCAGAACGCCTCGTGTGCATGGAGCCTAAAAACGCAGTAAAACACTGCAATCCGGCGTTTTTGGATGTTTTGATCAAAGAAAATTATTTTTGGTTAAAAAAAATGCTAAAAAACGCAGCTAATTGCAGTAAAACACCACCAACCGCTCATGCAAAAACACAAAAAAAGCTGAAAAACTCACATTTTTAACGTGACTTTACGCAGCTAACTTTACCAGTGTTATCAGAACGTCCCATGTGCATGGAGCCTAAAAACGCAGTAAAACACTGCAAACCGGTGTTTTTGGATGTTTTGACCAAATAAAATTATTTTTGGTTAAAAAAAAATGCTAAAAATTACAGCTAATTGCAGTAAAACGCCGCTAACCGCTCATGCAAAAACACTAAAAAAAAGCTGAAAAACTCACATTTTTGACGTACTTTTACACAGCTAATGTTACCTTCGTTATCAAAACGTCCCATGTGCATGGAGCCTATAAACGCAGTAAAACACTGCAAACCGGTGTTTTTTAATGTTTTGATCAAAAAATTTTTTTTTTAAGTTAAAGAAATGCTAAAAACGCAAACGCAGGAAAACGCAGATAAATCTGACAAAACGCCACTAAAAGCTAATGCAAAAATGCTTAAAAAAGCTGAAAAACTCACGTTTTTAATGTGACTTTACACAGCAAACGTTACCAGTGTTATCAGAACGCCCCGTGTGCATAGAGCGTGCAAAACACGGTAAATCACGGCAAACCATAGTTTTTGGACTTTTTTTGATAACAAAAAAAAATCTCTAAAAATCGTAAACGCCAAAAACCCCACTAAACACTATACAAAAACACTGAAAAACAAGTTTTTAATGTGACTTTACACAGCTAACGTTACCAGCGTTATCAAAATGCCTGGTGTGCATGGAGCCTAAAAACGCAGTAAAACGCCACAAGCCGGTGTTTTTGTATGTTTTGACCAAAAAATATTTTTTTGGGTGAAAAAAATGATAAAAAACACAAACGCGGGAAAACGCTGCTAAATGCGGCAAAACGCCGTTAAACGCTAATGCAAAAACGCTAAAAACTGAAAAACTCACGTTTTTAACGTGACTTTACACAGCTAACATTACCAGCGTTATCAAAACATCCCGCGTGCATGAAGCTCAAAGGTATTACCGCCATTTTAACGCCTTGGCTCCGGCGCCTACCAGCTCTTTAAGATTTCAGAAGTCGGGAGGTGGGGCGGGGTTTAGGGTCATGTGACCGCCGTCACATGATCGGGAAAGGTCCAGATCGAAAGAGATTGGGCCCTTTCCGTGAGTACCGGACATGTGTGCTGGTAGTGCACAGGGCGTACACGCTCTCAGCACATATGTTTTTTTTTAATAGAACGCAAATGTGCGGCGCTCTGCGTCTAAGGCCCAGACGCTGGGAAGTCGCACATTTGCGTTCAGCCGGCACGCAGAGGTTAAAGTGGAACCTCACTCTGCCCATCAACATGGACTATTTGTAATCCTTATGTTGCCAGCATTAGTAAATAGACAGGAAAGTAGATACATTTTACTTGTTTTGAATGTTTTGTTTGCATGTCTTCAGTTACTTCCTGGTCTCTGGCCTAGGCTAATGATGTCATACATCCCAGGAGTCTTCAGGAGGGTGGGAGAGGTTTTCTCAGCTAAGCACACCCTCCTGCCTGCATGCCTGGGCTAAGGGTAGATGGATTCCAGGAAGTAAATGCTGCATGAATCATCTGCCCTTACTCAGGATATCCATGGTTAGAAATGTTAGGGGGGTGTTTTTTTCAAAGTGATTTCTCAGCAAAGTAAAGCATGGAGAGATGGATGGATGAATGGGGGAGATTGCTTTGAATATTACCATCCAGTTAAATGGTGTTTTTGGTTTGTGGGGCTCGGATGCCGTGTTGTTCCGCTTTCACATGGCCAGTAGCCATGTCAGATCATCCCTCTGCAGGTGCCAAATGGCCCCGCTCAGACCTGTGCGTTTTACATGCGGTGCGATAAAGAAGCCCTGCGTGCTGAATCTTTGACGCACTTTCATCAAAACATGCGTTCTATAGAGATCAATGATAGTGTGCCTGAAACATAATGCATCAAAAACGCATCGCACGATGGGGGCGTGGTCACGCAATGGTGGAGTGAGGTCGCGTGTCTCCGGAGCTCCGCACCATCCCGGCTGCAGTCTGGTCATCACTGACTCTCCAGCACCCCTATCATTCCCAAGGGGGCCAGGAAGCTTCAGGGTACAGGACCAGTGACCCGTAGCTCCCTGGTCCTGGACTTTTTCTCTCCCTGAACGGCGGGATCTGGAGTGCAGGAAGGCCTCAAGGCCTCTGGATTTATGGCTGGGATCAGTGAGGTCCAAACCCTGGTCGTGGAGGCTCAATGCGTCGTTGTTGAAGGAGGGCCCCATTTTGGATGACCTTACTCATTCCTTGACTCAGATTTTATCAGAGAATGATACCCCGGAGGTTTCCCCTACTGTCCAATGGGAATCCCATAAATGCGTCACGAGGGTCATGAGGGGTGTACTTCTTCAAAAGGCTGGGATCAGTGAGATCCAAACCCTGGTCGTGGAGGCTCAATGCGTCGTTGTTGAAGGAGGGCCCCATTTTGGATGACCTTACTCATTCCTTGACTCAGATTTTATCAGAGAATGATACCCCAGAGGTTTCCCCTACTGTCCAATGGGAATCCCATAAATGCGTCACGAGGGTCATGAGGGGTGTACTTCTTCAAAAGGCGTCGGAGTTGAAAAAGGAGTGTCTGGCTCTACTTCAGCGTCAATTGGAGGTTGTGGCTGCTCTGGAGCCTTCTCACAAGAAGTCCTTGGTGCAGGAGGTGGCAGAGGACCTTCGGATCCAGCGGAGTAAATTGGCGGATTTGCTGCTGCATGATACTAAACTCAAATTACGGAGGCTTCACCAGTTGCTCTATGAGCCGGGTAGGCTGCTAGCGCGCTCCCTGCAAGAACTTTCTCTTAGAAGTTATGTACAATAAATTGATTGCTTATTGCCGTGCCCTAAATGTGAGATATGAATACTTCCAGAAATAATGAACCTTCCAAGTCAACTTATTACAACTTCAAAATTAAAAACGTGAAAAAAAATTATAAGTAATTTAAAAAATGAATAGTGTCCAAAAAAAGTCTATATAAATTTGATTAAAGTTGATTAGTCAAACAAGATTGCAGATGGATTCTTGCTGGAATATACAGTAGATACTTGTATGCGCTCACCTTCCATTAAGCCCACTGCTGAGCTAACACAGCTTTATGATGTTTATCCTTGATGGATATCTTTAGAGACTCCCTTGGATACTCCTGATGGTTGATAGTGGATGATTGTGGGTCTGTGGGTTAGCTTTTTCTCATGGCAATAAAAAGTGCTCCATCTCCTTGTATTATTCCTCGTTGGTATAGTGGGAAAGAAAAAGGTACATGGTGCCTTATCATTTTTTAAAAGAACAATTTTATTCTTATGCACTCACAAGTATTCAGTATAAAAAGTTAAAATCAGTGAAACCTCTAAATGCGTGTGTGACAGGTCTCCTGCGTGGTTGCTCACACTCGCCCACATAGACTTATACTCGCCGTGAAGTCGGGTTGCTGTAGTGACGTCAAAGCCCCTCCCCAACGCGTTGCGCCACAGGGACAGGTGGCTTCGTCCGGGGGATGTGATAGAACAATCACCATACTAAGGATCCTTAGTATGGTTTATATGAGGATGTGAATAGATGCCTGCTGACCTATATATTTAATTATTATCTCATACCTCAGTGGCTCGCAAGTAATTTTAATATATATTATTTCTCTTAGAAGTTACATTCCCTTTATTGAAAAGGGGCAGGGACAGCGTTGCTATTCATCGCCTGAAATTCCAGAAGCTTTCCGTTCTTACTATTCGAAGCTCTATAATCTGCATGCTCCGCTGACACCTGAACAACTCGACACCCGACGGGGGCAGATTGGGGAGTAATTAGCGACCTCAGGTCTTCCTACAATCTCTGCGTAGGCGATGGCATATCTGGGTGCTCTTTGGCACAATGAAGTTGCTGAAACCTCAGAAAGCCCCAGGACCTGATGGTTTCACGGCGGAGTATTATAGAGGGTTTGCTCCTATTTTGGAGCCTAGATTTGTGGCGGCCTTTAATTCTCTTCTCGAGGACAACTCCCTGCCCTTGGACTCGTTGAGGGCGCATATCATGGTCATTCCAAAGGAGGGAAAGGATCCCTCTCACTGTCAGAATTTTAGGCCCATTTCACTTTTGAACACAGATCTGAAGATATTTAGAAGATATTTGAAGATCCTCTCCATTAGGTTGTTGTCTTTTCTCCAGGAACTAGTCCATCCTGATCAAGTGGGCTTTATGCCATGCAAGGAAGCTGAAGGCAATACTACTAGGGTCTTGGATGTCATTCATTGGGCTCATTCTCGTAGGCTACCCGTGAGGCCTTTGACAGGGTGAACTGGCTTTTCTTGAAGGAGACGCTCCGATATATAGGTGTGGGCCTGGGATTCCTGGCTTGGAGTGATGCTATATATTCCCACCCTTTAGCAGCTGTTAGTACTAATGAGGCCACCTCTGTGTATTTCTTCCTGTCCAAAGGGACGCGCCAGGGTTGTCTTTTGTCGCCGATGATCTTCATTTTGACTCTAGAGCCCCTTTTGTGTCATGTGCGGCTGAATCACAATGTTAAGGGGTTCTTATGGGCAGAACGGAACATAAGGTGACGGCGTTTGCAGAAGACCTCTTGTTCTTTGTGGAGGCCCCTGAGGTAACATTGCCTAATCTTTTAGAAGAGCTGTCTTGCTACGGGGCTCTTTCAAACTTCAAAATTAATAGCCACAAGTCAGAGTTTTTGAATGTTTCTATGCCTCATGGTAGATTTCGGGCCGTCTGTGCCACCTTTCCTTTTCAGGTGGCCACCTCATCAATGTCATACTTGAGAGTCAAGATTACCCGTACTCTGGATCAGTTGTTCCAAACCAATTTCCTTCCTGCTCTGGCTGCTATCACGGAGGATCTGCGTAAATGGAATGATCTTGCCCGGACTGACCATTCGGGCATTGCCCAAGGGCCTGAGGTCAGTAGGGGGCCCGTGGGAGGATCACTGTCCAGTGACAGTGTGGGGAGCGGAGGAGGAGGCAGTCTCAGATCCCGAGCCAGAAGTAGCTCACCTGTCACTTCGCGTGGGGGCAGAGTGAGTCGGGTGACAGGTCCAGAAACTGTGCTGGTGATGGAGCCGGTGGGAATTTGAGAGGCATGGGTGAGGGGTGTTCACCACACACACCCTGCACCTCCCCCCCCTATGGATGATCTGTATCAGGAACAAAGTCGGAGGTGATCGGTGCAGGGGAGGGAGAGTGACAGCACCGATCTCCCTGCATGGATTTCAAGGGAACAGCTGAAAGCCATGGGATAGAGAGGCTTCCAGCTGCCTCGTTGAAATCCATACAGGGAGATCGGTGCTGTCACTGTCCCTCCACTGCACCGATCATCCCTGACTGTGCACCGGATTTCCCTCCTGGGCCCCCCCTCCATGCTCCTCAGACCCCCCCCCCCCTTGCAGGTCTCTAAAGCCTCCTCTTCTCTGACAGTGTCCAGCCCCTCCCCCCATCCTCCACGGTAGAGCAGCGGAGAGAGGATCTGCTGTGCCTCCCCTGTCCAGATCAGCCGGCAGCTCTGTGATGCTTCTAAGTGTACCAGGTCCGTCTCTCTCTCTCTCCCTCTCTCTCCTTCCCTCTCTCTCCCTCCCTCTCTCTCTCCCCTCCCTCTCTCTCCCCCTCCCTCTCTCTCTCCCCTATCTCTCTCCCACCCTCTCCCCATCTCTCTCTCGACCCCTCCCTCTCTCTCTCCCCCCTATCTCTCTCCCACCCTCTCCCCATCTCTCTCTCGACCCCTCCCTCTCCCACCCTCCCATTCTCTCTCCCTCTCTCTATCCCTCCTCCTCTCTCTCCCCCCTCTCTCTCCCTCTCCCCCTCGCTCCCTCTTCCTCTCTCTCCCCCTCCCTCTCCCCCACTCTCTCTCCCCCCTCTCTCTCTCCCCCCTCTCTCCGCCTCCCTCTCTCTCTCTCCCTCTCTCTCTCCTTCCTCCACCCATTTCCTTCCTTCCTCTATCCATTCCCTCCCTCCCTTTTCTTCCTTCCTCCATCCCCTCCCTTCATTCTTTCCTTCCCTCCCTTCCTTCCTTCCCTCCCTTCCTTCCTTTCGCTCTCCTTCCCTCCCCTTCTTTCCTTCCTTCCTTCCCCTCCCTTCTTTCCTTCCTTCCTTCCTTCCTTCCTCCCTTTCTTCATCCATTCCCTCCCTCATTTCTCTTCCTTCCTTCTTCCCTCTCCTCCTTCCTTCCTTCCCTCCCTTTCCTTCCTTCCTTCTTCCATTCCCTCCCTCCCTTTTCTTGCTTACCTTCATTCCTTCCTCCATCCCCTCCCTTAATTCTTTCATTCCCTCCCTCCTCATCCTTCAATCATTCCCTCCTTCCTTCCCCGCTCCCTCCCCTTCCTTCTATCCTTTCTCCCTTCCTCCCTCCCTTAATTCATTTCCTCCTTCCTTCCTTCCTTCCTTCCTTCCTTGCTTCCTTCCTTCCTTTCTCCCCTCTATTCGTTCCTTCCTCCCTCCCATTCTTCCTTCCCTCCCTTTCCTTCATTCCTTCCTCCATCCATTCCCTCCCTCCCTCCCCTTTCTTCCTTCTTTCATCCCCTCCCGGTATCCTTTCCTCCCTCCCTTCTTTCCTTACCTTTCCTTCTCTTCCCTTCCTTCCTTTCTCTATCCATTCCCTTTTCCCCCTTCCTTCCTTCCTTCCTTCCTTCCTTCCTTCATTCCTTCCTCCATTTCCTACCTCCCTTTTCTTTCTTTTGCCATCCCCTCCCTTCATCCTTTCCTCCCTCCCTTCCTTTCATTTCCTTCCTTCCTTCCTTCCTTCCTTCCTTCCCTCCCCTTCCTTCCTCTCTCCCTCCCTACCATTCCTTCTTTCCTTCCTCCCTCATTCTATTCCCTCCCTTTTCTTGCTTCCTTCCTCTCTCCCTCCCTACCCTTCCTTCTTTCTTTCTTTCTTTCTTTCTTTTTTCTTTCTTTCTTTCTTTCTTTCTTTCTTTCTTTCTTTCTTTCTTTCTTTCTTTCTTTCTTTCTTTCTTTCTTTCTTCCTTCCTTCCTTCCTTCCTTCCTTCCTTCCTTCCTTCCTTCCCTCCCTTTCCTTCATTCCTTCCTCCATCCATTCCCTCCCTCCCTCCCTTCCTTCCTTCCTTCCTTACTTCCTTCCTTCCTTCCTTCCCTCCCTCCCCTTCCTTCCTTCCCTTCTTTACCTTCATTACTTCGCCCATCCATTTTCTTTCTTTCCTTCATTCCTTCCTTCCTCCTTCCATTCCCTCCCTCCCTTTTTGTTCCTTCCCCCATCCCCTCCCTTCATTCTCTCCTCCCACCCCTTCTTCCTTCCCTCCCCTCCCTTCCTTCCTCCATCCATTCTCTCCCTCCTTTTTCCTTCCTTCCCTCCTTCCTTCCTCCCTCCCTTCCTTCCCTCCCTCCCCTTTCTTCCTCCCTCCATCTATTCCCTCCCTTTTCTTCCTTCCTTCCTTCCTTTCTCCCCTCTCCTTCCTTTCTTCCTCCCCTTTCTTCCTCCATCCATTCCCTCCCTCCCTTCCTAACTTCCTTCCTTCCCTCCTTTTCCTTCATTCCTTCCTCCATCCATTTTCTTTCCTTCCTTCCTCCATCTATTCCTTTCATTCTTTTCCTCACACCCCTCTTTCCTTCCCTCCTCTTTCTTCATCCATTCCCTCTCTCCCTTTTTATTCCTTCCTTCCTCCCTCCCTCCCATTCCTTCCTTCCTTTTCCTTCATTCCCTTTTCTTCTTTCCCTTCCTTCCTCCATCCCCTCCCTTCATTCTTTTCCTCCCACCCCTCTTTCCTTCCTTCCTTTTTCTTCATCCATTCCTTCTCTCCCTTCTAATTCCTCCCATTCCTTCCTTCCTATTCCTTCATTCCTTCCTCCATCCAATTTCTTTCTTTCCTTATTCCTTCCTTACTCCATCAATTCCCTCCCTCCCTTTTCTTCCGTCCCTTCCTTCCTCCATCCCCTCCCTTCATTCATAATGACAGCCCAACATATACTAGTGCTCCCTGTTCACTCCTTACTGACAATGTCCACTGCCCCCACAAAATCATTGTGAAAAAAAGACATAAATTGTAAAAAATAATTTAGAAATTAGATAATAAAAATTAAAAAATTCTGACACCTTCACTATTGCTCTACTGACACCATGCACTGGCCACCCTAAAGTATTTTGAAAACAAAATGATAAAAAATAATAAAAATGATAAAACATTAATTTGTAAATAAAATCATAAATTTGCAAAAAAAAAAAATAATACTAATAAAAATGAAGATCTACTGACACCACCTACTGACACCATCTTACACATAGTACCCACAGCCATACTCTCCGCACTCTTGTCCCTGTATGTACTACCCACCACCATACACTCCGCACTCCTGTCCCTGTACATACTACCGCCATACACTCCGCACTCCTGTCCCTGTACGTACCACCCACCGCCATACACTCCGCACTCCTGTCCCTGTACGTAATACCCACCGCCATACACTCCGCACTCCTGTCCCTGTACATACTACCGCCATAAACTCCGCACTCCTGTCCCTGTACGTACCACCCACCGCCATACACTCCGCACTCCTGTCCCTGTACGTAATACCCACCGTCATACACTCCGCACTCCTGTCCCTGTACATACTACCGCCATAAACTCCGCACTCCTGTCCCTGTACGTAATACCCACCATCATACACTCCGCACTCCTGTCCCTGTACATACTACCGCCATACACTCTGCACTCCTCTCCCTGTACGTACCACCCACCGCCATACACTCCGCACTCCTGTCCCTGTACGTACTACCGCCATACACTCCGCACTCCTGTCCCCTGTACATACTACCGCCATACACTCCGCACTCCTGTCCCTGTACGTACCACCCACCGCCATATACTCCACACTCCTGTCCCTGTACGTACCACCCACCGCCATACACTCCGCACTCCTGTCCCTGTACGTACCACCCACCATCATACACTCCGCACTCCTGTCCCTGTACATACTACCGCCATACACTCCGCACTCCTGTCCCTGTACGTACCACCCACCGCCATATACTCCACACTCCTGTCCCTGTACGTACCACCCACCGCCATACACTCCGCACTCCTGTCCCTGTACGTACCACCCACCGCCATACACTCCGCACTCCTGTCCCTGTACGTACCACCCACCATCATACACTCCGCACTCCTGTCCCTGTACATACTACCGCCATACACTCTGCACTCCTGTCTCTGTACGTACCACCCACCGCCATACACTCCGCACTCCTGTCCCTGTACGTACCACCCACCGCCATACACTCCGCACTGCTGTCCCTGTACGTACTACCCACCGCCATACACTCTGCACTCCTGTCCCTGTACGTACCACCCACCGCCATACACTCCGCACTCCTGTCCCTGTACGTACTACCCAGAGCCCTAATGATTGGTGCTGATTCATCCTCTGACAATTGCTGGTTATCAGCAGTACTTTCCTGTGACGGCGCGAGGAAAGTGCAGCCAATAACCAGCAACTGCATTTACCGGTGATCTGCTGTGTCATTGGACATAGCTGATCACGTGGTAAAAGGCCGCTGTGATTGGCCTTTTACCACATCACGTGATCAGCTGTGTCCGTAGGACACAGCAATCACAGAGATCGCTGGGTGCGTGCCGCTGGGGGCGCACGGGAGGGCGCGTTCTGGGGGGACGTCATATGATGCCCTGCTAGGACTGGACAACCGCGCTGTAGCCATCATTCGGCTACAGCGCGTCATTCGGCTATTGGCAAGTGGTTAATGTATCCTCCAAATACATTATTGGGTTCTTATTTGGACTATACTGTACATATTTGTAAGTGTACATTTCATATCATATCATTTGCCCCTTGGAAACAAGAATTGTCCTTCTGGATCCACCATTCTATCATCTATAGTGAATCTTACATTTTTTGCCATCCCAATAGCTACTCCTTTAGCTGGTTTTATTGGAGAATCAGCATAATACTAAACTAGCTTTTTTTTATTGTAATCTAATTCTTGTATCATGAGATAAGTGTGTTTCTTGTAAAAACGTATTTAAAATTCAAAATACTAACCACAGCTTACAAAGCCATCCACAACACTGCCCCTAGCTACATCACCAACCTCATCCACAGATATCGGCCAAATTGCCCACTCCGCTCCTCCCAAGATACCTTCCTCTCTAGCTCCTTCATCACCTCCTCCCATGCTCGCCTCCAGGACTTCTCCAGAGCCTCTCCCATCCTCTGGAACTCCCTACCACAGTATGTCCAGTCAGCCCCCAGCCTGTCTGCCTTTAGGTGATCTTTAAAAATGCACTTATTCAGAGAAGTCTACCCCACCTCCACCTAAGAACTGTACTTGAATCACCTCCAACAGATCATCCCCTGCAGCTATCACCTTTTGTATCACCTCCCCTTTCCTTTAGATTGTAAGCTCCATGAGCCGGGCCTTCACACTCCTTCTGTACTGAAATGTATTGTAATTATACTGTCTCCCTTATATTGTAAAGCGCTGCGCAAACTGTTGGTGCTATATAAATCCTGTATAATAATAATAATATTATATAAATCCTGTATAATAATAATAATATATAAATCCTGTATAATAATAATATATAAATCCTGTATAATAATAATATTATATAAATCCTGTATAATAATAATATATAAATCCTGTATAATAATAAAAAATACACTATATCCCATGAACATTGATAAATTCCCCTTACAATCCTATGTCTTTTCACCAGAGTGTTTAATCCTTTTACATTGTATGTTACAATGTTAACTATCTTCCCTTCCTCCATCCATTTTTTTTTATTCCTGCTCTTTTCCTCCCAGTCCCCCATAGCATGGATCTGGATACGATATGTCTGACCCAGCAGAAAACTGCTAGACAATTATTTCCTCTTTCACTTCCCCTCCCCTTCACCTCCCCCCTCCCTACACCTCTTCCATCCCTCCCTTCCCATCCCCCCTCCCTCCCCTCCCCTAAGAAACCTATGGCTCATCTGTAGCCTTCGGATCTGTTGTGGGACAATTCCCCTCCTCGATCCCTCTAATTGGGGTAAGGCTCTGTCTATGTATGCCTCCCTCCACCCCATCCCTACTTTTGGAGTGCGGGTCCAAAGGTGCATTGGCCTCCATTTATACCGCCTATGCTATACCTTTCAAGCGTCAACCTCCATCTCTCTCCCTCCTTTCCCCTCCCCCACCCCCCACTCTCCCAAGTCTCCGACCACCCTGTATTACACATGGGTCTAAGATTTAAAGGGAAAGCCAGGCGCATAAGAAAGAGAGGAGAGGGGGAGGGCCATGATACAATATCAGAGAGAGAGAAAAGAAGGAAGAAAAAAAAAAGACAGAAAAAGAGACTCTGAATCTAACTTTCAATTACACTCCCATTCAGTTCCCTCTATTATTATTATTATTCAGGATTTATATAGCGCCAACAGTTTGCTCAGCTCTTTACAATATAACAGGAGACAATACAGCAACAATACAGTTCAAAACAAGAGGGATTTGAGGGCCCTGATCCTGGGAGCTTACAATCTAGGATCTATTGAATAATATAGTCTCTATGCATATTATCTTCTTCCGTTCTTTGAGTCTCTATTACCGTCTCTCCCTTTAGAAATTAATAACCATCTTTCTTCTTCCTGTTCCTTCCTTCTCCCTATCTCCTCGGTCCATCCTGGAATTTTTGGTATTTGCAAATCTAATCTTCCACAAAAGTCCTGAATAGGGGCGGACTGACCATTTGGAAACTAGGGCACTGCTCGAGGGCCCGGGATCAGTAGGGGGCCCCATGAAATGTCCCTGGTACCTTTTTCATAGGCTTTTATGAGTTTGGGCAAGGACACAGGGGCCCCATGATCCCCTATTGCCCGGGGGCCCCATGAGTTGTCAGTCCGCCCCTGGTCCTGAAGCTCATCTGGGAACCTCAATCTAGCTGATCGACCATCTTTCCATCCCTTTAAACATGCTGGGAAACCCCAGCTGTATCGAATATTTTTTTTCCGCCTCTATTCCAGTAATGGTCTCAGAACTCTCCTGCTTGCGAACGTTTCCGGTGCTATATCTGCATAAATCTGCAAGGTCGCTCCTTCGTATTTCATTGAGGGTATTCCCTTCATTTTCTCCCAGATCTTTATTTTATCTTCATAGTAGTGGAATCTTACTATCACATCTCTTGGTGTTTCTATAGTCACTCCTTGGGGCCTTCTTATCCTGTGAACTCTGTCCATTCTCAGTTGCTCTGTTATAGGTCTATCTAATATTGAATTTAGTAACTTATTCATTACAATTCTTAAGTCTTCTCCTTGGGATGCCTCAGGTAACCCCCTGATCCTCAGGTTATTCCTTCCATTTCTATTTTCCTGATCTTCTATCTTGTATAACAGTTTCCTCTGCTCACTTCGCATTTCCTTCATTTTCCCCTTTAACTCAGACATTACTTGTGCATGTTTATCCAGTTTCTTCCACTCGAGTGAACGCCTGTCCTAGCTCCTTATGCAGTATTGCCATATCGTTCTTTATTGAGAGTTCTAGCTTTGCGAACATATCTGCCATTTCAATCTTTGTAGGCATTTGTGAACTTTCTATTTGTTCTTCTCTGTTTCTTTTATCCTCTACACCTACTAAATTTGGTCTTTCTTTACAGGGGTTCAGATCCTTAGTCTATAATGACAGTCCAGATTGGTCTCCACTATTAATGAGGTGATAGTCAAACAATAAAACAAAAAACACTTGAGCTAAATGCATACATCAAATGAAATATATAAAGTGAATTAATTCAAAAACTCACATGAGATTATGAAAAAAAGAAAAAAGAGTGTGGATTTGGGAAACAAGTACCAAGTCCTGGGGAGCACTTGCATACTTGTACACCTGAATTTCTGTACCTGTATATCTATTAATCCCTTCAACACATCTATTTAACCCTTTGCTGAAAATTAGAAGGAAGACTAAGCGTATACACAGGGGCGGACTGACAACTGATGGGGCCCCTGTGTCCTTGCCCAAACACAAAAAAGCCTATGAAAAAAGGTACCAGGGGCATCTCATGGGGCCCCCTACTGACCCCGGGCCCTCGGGCAGTGCCCGAGTTTCCAAATGGTCAGTCCGCCCCTGCGTATACATAAAATCGCTAAAGAAGGTGAAGAGGTAAGGAGGGAAAGAGAGAAAACAGCTATGGAGAACAGAGCGACGAAAGGAGGAGGGGTTAAGACACCCAAAACTAGTATAGGTACAATCAAAAATTATTTGCCCCCCAAGGAGGTTTATCCGTGGAGAGAAAATGGGAATCCAACGGTAGACAGGATACGGAAAATAATAGTGGAGACCATGCATAAATAAATGAACATCAATAGTCCAGTGGCGCTGTGACCAAAAAATTATATAAAACTAAACAACAAAACATTAATGTGACACACCAATCACTTGGTGCATTAGAATAAAGTCCATTGTGACCAGGGGCGGACTGACAACTCATGGGGCCCCCGGGCAATAGGGGATCATGGGACCCCTGTGTCCTCACCCACACTCAAAAAAGCCTATGAAAAGGTACCAAGGGCATCTCATGGGGCCCCCTACTGACCCCAGGCCCTCGGGCAGTGCCCGAGTACCAGAATGGTCAGTCCGCCCCTGATTGTGACACGTGAATATCTCTTTCAATGTGCTAAAACTTCACAGTATTCCCAAACCAAAAAACACCTCGTGCCCTTTAGCAAACGCCTCCCCTTCTGGGTATCCACTCACTAAATTCACATTGGCATATATTGCTGATGGATAGAGTGCTGGGACCGGTATTACCTAGCTCACCTAGGTTTGTCTATAGGAGGTCACGGAATTTTGGTGAGATGGTAGAAATTCCGTGACCTCCTATAGACAAACCTAGTGGGACAGTTGCAGGATTTTTCATCTAACCAAGGCAGATGAGCCAAGGGTAGTAAATAGGACTGAGGGGTGAACCCATCCTGAAGAACCAAGAAAAGTAGAAGCCCTGATCAGGTTTAGGTCTGGCTGTAGTTGGAACGCCCTGTCAGAGAGACCAGGGATGAAATTTGGGTGGCCAATGATAGGTGTCAGTGGAAATGGGAAGCTAGATATCTCGGCCATCCTGTAATATCTCTGGAGTTCCAGTAGAGTGGATTAGATTAGTGGATGTGGAGAAGAGTACCTGGAGAAAGGGACTCCAGCCCATGGAAGGCCAGCAAATGGGACTGGTACTGAATCCTGTTCCAGAGATTGTGGGAGGAGTGTCTACACCAGTCCATTACTCTTGCCATGTGGACTGCTGTACAATAAATGTCAGGATTGGGGAGGCCAACTCCTCCTCTGAGCTTTGGCTGTAAAAGGAGGGATCGTTTCAGATGAGAAAGTGTACCTTGCCAGAAATAATGAATGAATAGTGAACGAAGCTTACGAAAGTATTCCTGTGGAATCCTTACGGGCAATGCTTGCAAAAGATAAAGAAGATGCAGCATAATGTTCATCTATAGGACATTACATCTACCAAACCAGGAAATGGCCAGAGTCTTCCACCTCTCTAAGTCTGCAGAAAAAGAGCTCAACAAAGGTTGACAATTGCATTGAAAGATCAGCTGAAGGTTGGAAGGAATTCTGGTACCCAAGTATTGGATGCAATGGGGGGCCCAACGGAAAGGAAAGTTGACAATGAGATGTGCAAAGGACTAAGGGGTGAGGGAGACATTGAGGGCTTCCGATTTTTGTAAGTTAACCTTGAACTCGGAGAGATCACTATAGGCTCGTATTTCAGATATTAAATTCGGTAAGCAAACCCCGTGGAATTGCTATGTAGAATAGTAAGTTATCCACATAGGCAGCCATTTTGTTGTGATGTGTGCTAATTTCTAAACCTTTGATGTTGGGGTTATCCCTAATATGTCGCAACAGGGTTTCTAGAGAAAGTATGAAAAGGAGCAGAGAAAGGGGCATCCTTGCTGCGTGCCATTGCTAATAGCAAAGGATTTGATGGCAAAGCCATTTACCCTGACAGTAGCAGTGGGAGTCGAGTAGAGAGCAGAGATCCAGGATAGGATTGAGGCAGGCATCCCAAAATGTCTTAGGGTAGCTTGGAGAAAAGCCCAGTCCACCCTATCAAATGCTTTTTAAGCATCAGTAGATAGTAGGATGAATGGGGTGTTGAGGTGTTTAGCTCGTGCTATAACATCAATAGTCCATATCGTGTTGTCTCCAATTCACAAAAAAAACATTGGGGAACTGGAGAAGGTACAGAGAAGGGCAACCAAACTGATAAGAGGCATGGAGGAGCTCAGCTATGAGGAAAGATTAGAGGAACGGAATTTATTCTCTCTTGAGAAGAGGAGATTAAGGGGGGGTATGATCTCCATGTATAATACATAAGGGGGGATGTGATCTCCATGTATAATACATAAGGGGGATGTGATCTCCATGTATAATACATAAGGGGGGGTATGATCTCCATGTATAATACATAAGGGGGATGTGATCTCCATGTATAATACATAAGGGGGGATATGATCTCCATGTATAATACATAAGGGGGGATATGATCTCCATGTATAATACATAAGGGGGGGATATGATCTCCATGTATAATACATAAGGGGGGATATGATCTCCATGTATAATACATAAGGGGGGGATATGATCTCCATGTATAATACATAAGGGGGGATATGATCTCCATGTATAATACATAAGGGGGGATATGATCTCCATGTATAATACAAAAGGGGGGATATGATCTCCATATATAATACATAAGGGGGATATGATCTCCATGTATAATACATAAGGGGGGGATATGATCTCCATGTATAATACATAAGAGGGGATACGATCACCATGTATAATACATAAGGGGGGGATATGATCTCCATGTATAATACATAAGGGGGGATACGATCTCCATGTATAATACATAAGGGGGATATGATCTCCATGTATAATACATAAGGGGGGATATGATCTCCATGTATAATACATAAGGGGGGATATGATCTCCATGTATAATACATAAGGGGGGATATGATCTCCATGTATAATACATAAGGGGGATGTGATCTCCATGTATAATACATAAGGGGGGATATGATCTCCATGTATAATACATAAGGGGGGATATGATCTCCATGTATAATACGTAAGGGGGATGTGATCTCCATGTATAATACATAAGGGGGGATATGATCTCCATGTATAATACGTAAGGGGGGATATGATCTCCATGTATAATACATACGGGGGGATATGACCTCCATGTATAATACATAAAGGGGATATGATCTCCATGTATAATACATAAGGGGGGATATGATCTCCATGTATAATACATAAGGGGGGATATGATCTCCATGTATAATACATAAGGGGGATATGATCTCCATGTATAATACATAAGGGGGGGATATGATCTCCATGTATAATACATAAGGGGGATGTGATCTCCATGTATAATACATAAGGGGGGATATGATCTCCATGTATAATACAAAAGGGGGATATGATCTCCATGTATAATACATAAGGGGGGATATGATCTCCATGTATAATACATAAGGGGGGGATATGATCTCCATATATAATACATAAGGGGGGATATGATCTCCATGTATAATACATAAGGGGGGGATATGATCTCCATATATAATACATAAGGGGGATATGATCTCCATGTATAATACATAAGGGGGGGATATGATCTCCATATATAATACATAAGGGGGATATGATCTCCATTTATAATACATAAGGGGGGATATGATCTCCATGTATAATACATAAGGGGGGATATGATCTCCATGTATAATACATAAGGGGGGATATGATCTCCATGTATAATACATAAGGGGGGATATGATCTCCATGTATAATACATAAGGGGGGATATGATCCCCATGTATAATACATAAGGGGGATATGATCTCCATGTATAATACATAAGGGGGGATATGATCTCCATGTATAATACATAAGGGGGGATATGATCTCCATGTATAAATACATCAGAGGTTCATATAGTGAACTCGGTGTAGAGTTATTCACCCTGAGGTCATCACAGAGGACAAGGGGGCACTCATTAGGTCTGGAGGAAAAGAGATTTAATCTCCAAATATGGAAAGGTTTCTTCACAGTGAGAGCTGTGAGAATGTGGAATAGACTCCCTCAAGAGTTGGTTCTGGCCAGCTCAGTGGATTGCTTTAAAAAAATCCTGGATTCTTTCCCAGATACACAGAATATAACTGGAAATGAATATTTATAGGTAAAGTTGATCCAGGGAATATCCGATTGATTCCCAGGGGATCAGGAAGAAATTTGTTCCCCTGCAGGAGCAAATTGGATCATGCTTTGTTGTTTTTTTTGCCTTCCTCTGGATCAACTGTGGATATAGGATTATAACTTTTTTTGGTTGAACTGTATGGACTTTTGTAGTTTTTTTTCAGCCAGACTAACTATGTAACTATGTCTCGGGCTTCTCTATTACGGATGAAACCAACTGGGTCAAGGTGGGGGGTGATCTATTTTTGTGTGGTGGTCTATTGTTGCTGATGGGGATCTATTGTAGATTGAATCAATTGTTGCTGGAATGGATCTACTTTTGAGGGAGGGGTCTGTTGTCTTGGCTATTGTTGCTGGCTGCTGCAGAGTCTATTGATGCTGGCTGCTGGGAGATCTATTGGAGCTGCTGGGGGTCTATTGTTGATGGGGTGGTATTTTGTTTTGGGGGTCCATTGTTGCTGGAGGAATCTATTGTTGCTGGGGAAGGGGGGTCTATTGCAGCTAGCTGCTTTTCTTGTTAACATTAACAAATTCCATACAAACTATTTAGCACCACACAATGGCATTTGGCTCTGTATTCTGTAAAAGGAGAGGTACTGGAAGGTGGGTAGGGGGTGGAAGCAAGTGATGGTGTTTGAAGGTGGGTAGGGGGCGGAGACAAGAAGTGATTCAGAAGGGGGGAGTTCCTGCACCTATTTTTTGAGAAAAAAGAGCCCTGATCATATACCAATTTTCTGAATTTTTAATAACATATCCAATAGCAATTCTCAAGCATATTACTGCTATAATACTCATAAGGGGACTTACACATGGTACTGATGTTTGAACATATTCAGTATTCCTGGCTGAAATCTCTTGGGTTTGTTTTGCACCTATTGGCATGCATGCCGGCATAAAGAAATATTAATGTAAGTGCACACTTTGCTTTGGTTTTAGCTCGCTTTTAATAAAGAATACTGCACAATGGTACTTCTTCTCTGTTGCCTATTTTCTACAATAGCTAATATGGTACTGGAGGAGCTAAAAAGCAGGCTGTAAGGCTCCTTTCACACTGACGGTCTGATTGGGTCCACCTATCAGACAAGCTTTAAAATTCTGCACGTTTAAATGGATGTAGAGAAGAGAATACAGCAGATAAACAGGTACAACTTATGTAGGAGTACAACTTATGTAGGAGTACAACTTACAGTGGGGATCGAAAGTTTGGGCACCCCAGCTAAAAATTTGTATTAATGTGCATAAAGAAGCCAAGGAAAGATGGAAAAATCTCCAAAAGGCATCAAATTACAGATTAGACATTCTTATAATATGTCAACAAAAGTTAGATTTTATTTCCATCATTTACACTTTCAAAATAACAGAAAACAAAAAAATGGCGTCTGCAAAAGTTTGGGCACCCTGCAGAGTTAATATCTTGTACTGCCCCCTTTGGCAAGTATCACAGCTTGTAAACGCTTTTTGTAGCCAGCCAAGAGTCTTTCAATTCTTGTTTGAGGTATCTTTGCCCATTCTTCCTTACAAAAGTCTTCCAGTTCTTTGAGATTTCTGGGCTGTCTGTCACGCACTGCTCTTTTAAGGTCTATCCATAGACTTTCAATTATGTTGAGGTCAGGAGATTGTGAAGGCCATGGCAAAACCTTCAGTTTACGCCTCTTGATGTAATCCCCCGTGGATTTCGAGGTGTGTTTAGGATCATTATCCATTTGTAGAAGCCATCCTCTCTTTAACTTCAGCTTTTTCACAGATGGCATCAAGTTACCATCCAAAATTTGCTGAAATTTTATTGAATCCATCTTTCCTTCTACTCGTGAGATGTTCCCTGTGCCACTGGCTGCAACACAACCCCAAAGCATGATTGATCCAACCCCATGCTTAACAGTTGGACAGAGGTACTTTTCATTAAATTCTGTGCCCCTTCTTCTCCAAACGTACCTTTGCTCATTCCGGCCAAAAAGTTTAATTTTAACCTCATCGGTCCACAGAACTTGTTTCCAAAATGCATCAGGCTTGTCTATATATTCATTTGCAAAGTTCAAACGATGATTTTTGTGGTGAGGACGTAGAAGAGGTTTTCTTCTGATGACTCTTCCATGAAGACCATATTTGTACAAGTATCTCTTTATAGTAGAATAGTGTACCACAACTCCAGTGTCTGCCAGATCTTTCTGGAGGGATCGTGCAGTCAAACGTGGGTTTTGAATTGTTTTTCTCACAATCCTGTGAGCTGTTCTGTCTGATATTTTTCTTGGTCTTCCAGATCTTGCTTTAACTTCCCCTGTTCCTGATGACTGCCATTTCTTAATTACATTCCGAACAGAGGATACTGACATCTGAAAACGCTTTGCTATCTTCTTATAGCCTTCTCCAGCTTTGTGAGCGTCAAATATTTTCAGTTTCAGTTTTCTAGACAACTGCTTAGAAGAACCCATGGTGCTGATTGTTGGGGCAAGGTCAGATGAGTCTGGGCATTTAAAACCTTTGAGATTGACATCACCTGGTCTTCCCAGACGATGATTGAGAACAATCCATGACACTGGCAGGTCTCAGCTTTGCAAAGGGGGCAGTGCATGCTATAAATTCTGCAGGGTGCCCAAACTTTTGCAGACGCCATTTTTTTGTTTTCTGTTATTTTGAAAGTGTAAATGATGGAAATAAAATCTAACTTTTGTTGACATATTATAAGAATGTCTAATCTGTAATTTGATGCCTTTTGGAGATTTTTCCATCTTTTCTTGGCTTCTTTATGTACATTAATACAAATTTTTAGCTGGGGTGCCCAAACTTTCGATCCCCACTGTATGTAGGATGATTTGTTTCAACTTTGTGTCTCACATTCATTTCACTGGGTATATGTGAGGGTTTGCAACCACTTTGAAGTTACATAAACCCAGTAAGGTGACTGGTCTCAGGTATTACATAAGTTGTACCTGTTTATATGTATTATTCTCTACATTTATTTATTTATTTCAGGTACTTATATAGCGCCGTCCATTTACACAGCACTTTACATATATATTGTACATTCACATCACTCCCTAACCCTCAAGGGGTGTACAATCTAAGGTCCCTAACTCACATTCATACATACACATAATAGGGCCAATTTAGACTGGATCCAATTAACCTACCAGCATGTCTTTGGAGTGTGGGAGGAAACCAGAGGAAACCCACGCAGGCACAGGGAGAACATGCAAACTCCAGGCAGGAGGTGCCGTGGCTGGGATTTGAACCAATGACCCGAGTACTGCCAGGCAGAAGTGCTAACCATTTAGCCACTGTGCTGCCCTACATCGTTTCAAAGTGCTACATTTATACAGCTTGTATGAGTGTTAAGAAAGCAGGGGCAGGGAACTAAAGTTACACTCTGCAGAGCTCAGTGATAGCTGATTGGAGGGAAGAGATAGACCCCCCCCCTTCACACAGCATACCGGAACAAAGCTGAGGCTGTCAATCACAGGCTTTGTGCTGGAGGCTCTTCCTCTGTCACCTTTTCCTTCTTGGTATCAGGAAAACTTGTCAGAAATGATTCATGCTGATAGCAGAGGAAGGAGGCAGAAATGGCACATAGTGCTCTGGATTGAGACAAGCGCACACTATAGAGGGATATGGTTTGTTCATGTCATGTCTGAGGTTTACAACCACTTTAAGGGGTCATAAAATTCCAGTGAGGGCATAGACTGGGTGTGAGCACTGTGGGAGCATGGAGTGACTCGAAGGAGGTGTTTTGTAGTACAAAACGTCATTTTTGATGAAGGAAACCTTTGTTTCAAGATCACTGAAGATAAATGGGATTTTCTTTCATTCACAATATGAAGTGATAAAGGAAGCACTTCTGAAAGAACTCGGGTTTTTTAAAGACTTCATATAAAACGGACACTGTCTGCGTAAGGATTTTTCCCTTTTTTTATTGTGTTTGTTTTGCATTGTCATGTTATATTGTCACAGAGTAACAGAATATTATTTACTGATGAATGATTGATTAATGAGATACACTGTTCATTATGTTGGTTTATGGCAGGGGTGGGTAACTGTGGCCCTCCAGCTGTTGGTGAACTACAAGTCCCATCATGCCTCTGCCTTTGGGAGTCATGCTTGTAACTGTCAGTTTTGCAATGCCTCATGGGACTTGTAGTTCTACAACAGCTGGAGGGCCACAGTTGCCCACCCCTGGTTTATGGTTAAGCGCAGCATCTGATATTTTAATTCTCATTATAACAACTGTTGATCCTTTCGTTAAAAAGGGAAAACGCGTTTTTTGGCGCAAGCAGCTTCCACTATTAGGATACTTATACCATGATAATATGCGCGGGATTGCTATGATCTCGGTGAATGCAGCTTAATGTGGTGTCACCTATAGCATTCCCCTTCCCTGTAGGTGACGCAAGCCAAGCCTATTGGAATGTGGCTGCCCCCAGGAATGTCATGTTTACTGGCCAGGAGATACAGAAGGCTGAACAAAGGCGGTTCGGTGGTTTCAGGCAGGGGCGGACTGACAACTAATGGGGCCCCCGGGCAATAGGGGATCATGGGGCCCGTGTCCTCCCCCACACTCAAATCACACTCAAAAAAGCCTATGAAAGGTACCAGGGACATCTCATGGGACCCCTACTAACCCCAGGCCCTCGGGAAGTGCCCGAGTTCCCCAATGGTCAGTCCGCCCCTGGTTTCAGGAGTGCAGTTGTCTGCAGGGGATGACTGGGACTGATGTCTCTCAGGAACGTAGTCAATGGGAAGTGTAGATGGGTCAGTTCAGGCTGCAGGCAGAGACATGGTCTGCAAAAAGGCAAGACACTGTTGCTGACTTACACTGGTCTGGTAGCACTAGGGCTGGTGTGGTGGCAATCAGGAACACTGTTACTGGCTTACACTCATCTGGTAACACTAGGACTCTTGTGGCAGCAATTAGGAACACTGTTGCTGAAGACACTGGGACTGGTTTGGCAGCAATCAGGAACACTGTTGATGAAGACACTGGGACTGGTTTGGCAGCAATCAGGAACACTGTTGATGGCTACACTGGTTTAGTGACATTGGGACTGGTGTGGCAGCGATTAGAACATGGTTGCTGGCTGCTGGTGTGGCGATGATCTGGAACACTGTTGCTTGCTGCACTTATATCGGTCACTGGTACTTGTGTGGCAGCAATTATGGAGACTGTTGCTGGCTTACACTCATCTGTTAACACTAGGACTCTTGTGGCAGCATTTAGGAACACTGTTGCTAATGACACTGGGACTGGTGTGGCAGGAATTAGGAACACTGCTGCTGGCCTACACTCATCTGGTAACACTAGGACTCTTGTGGCGGCAATTAGGAACACTATTACCGAAGACACTGGGACTGGTTTGACAGCAATCAGGAACACTGTTGATGGCTACACTGGTTTGGTGACATTGCGACGAGTGTGGCAGTGATTAGAACTGTTGCTGGCTGCTGGTGTGGCGGCGGTCAGGAACACTGTTGCTGGCCGCACTCATATCGGTCACTGTTATTGGTTTGGCAGCAATTAGGAACACTGCTGCTGGCCTACACTCATCCATTAACACTAGGACTCTTGTGGCAGCAACTAGGAACACTATTGCCGACACTGGGACTGGTTTGGCAGCAATCAGGAACACTGTTGATGGCTACACTGGTTTGGTGACATTGGGACTGGTGTGGCAGTGATCAGGAACACTGTTTCTGGCTGCTGGTGTGGCGGTGATCAGGAACACTGTTGATGGCTGCACTCATATCGGTCACTGGTACTGGTGTGGCAGCAATTAGGAACACTGTTGATGGCTACACTGGTTTGGTGACATTTGAACACGTGTAGGACAGATTAGAACACTGTTGCTGGCTACTGGTGTGGTGGCCATGAGGAACACTGTTGCTGCCTGCACTCATATCGGTCACTGGTACTGGTGTGGCAGCAGTTAGGAACACTGTTGCCGGCTTACACTCATCTGTTAACACTAGGACTCTTGTGGCAGCATTTAGGAACACGGTTACTAATGACTGATGTGGCAGCAATCAGGAACAGTGCTGCTAGCTGAATTTGTATGTTCACTGGCATTGGTGTGACAGCAATCAGGAAAACTGTTGTGGCGATCATAAACACTGTTGCTGGCTGCTGGTGTGGCAGCGATCAGGAAAACTATTGCTGGTTGCACTCATACTGGCGTGCAGGGGTGGACTGACCATTTGGAACTCAGGCACTGCCCGAGGGCCCGGGGTCAGTAGGGGGCCCCATGAGATGCCCCTGGTACCTTTTTCATAGGCTTTTTTGAGTTTGGGAAGGACACAGGGGCCTCATTATCCCCTATTGCCCAGGGGCCCCATGAGTTGTCAGTCCGCCCCTGCTTGCGTGATAACAATTAGGAACTGTTGTTGGCTTACACTGGTCTGGTGACAATGGGACTGAGGAGGCAATGATCTGGGACATTGTTACTGGCTTACACTGGTCCGATGACACTAAGACTCGTGGAGATTATCAGTAACACTGTTGCTGGCTGCTGGTGTGGTGGCGGTCAGGAACACTGTTGCTGGCTGCTGGTGTGGCGGTGATCAGGAACACTGTTGCTGGCTGCACTGGTCAGGTGACACTGGGGACTTCCATGGCAGATCAGGAATACTGTTGCTGGCTTGCAATGGTCTGATGACTCTAGTACTGGTGTGGAGGCAATCAAGAACACTGTTCAGGGCTACACTGTTTTAGTGACACTGGTACTGGTGTGGCAGTGATTAGAACACTGTTGCTGGCTGCACTGGTCTGGTGGTGATCAGGAACACTGTTGCTGGCTGCACTGGTCTGGTGGTGATCAGGAACACTGTTGCTGGCTGCACTGGTCTGGTGGTGATCAGGTACACTGTTGCTGGCTGCACTGGTCTGGTGGTGATCAGGAATACTGTTGCTGGCTGCACTGGTCTGGTGGTGATCAGGAACATGGTTGATGGCTACACTGGTCTGATGAGACTGACTGGTGTGGCAGGAATCACCGGAACACTGACTTGCTGCACTGATATGGAGACATATGCTGCACTGGTGTGGCGGTGATCAGGGATACAGGAAGATTCTTTCATTACAGAGCCTCAAGTACAGCTATCTCTCCAGCAAGTAGGGTAGCAAGCAGTACAGCAATGACATCACCAAATCTCACAAGACTAGACATGAAAGGCAGCAGTCTCACACAAGACATAAAAAGCTCTGCATTGCTTTTTTTTTTTCTGAAGGAATTGAAAGAATACTAGAAATTGTAGCTGTCTGCTGTCTTATAAAGTTCAATGAGGTATATGCAATCTCTTGGACTTCGCTTTTATTTACCATTTACATATAGCCATACTTTCAGTGCTCTAACGCTGGACCTTTGATCTCCAATACAGAAGCTGCAGTCATGTGCAACTGCTCTGCCTGTCACTTTATCCTCTTGCTCTTTTACAGAAGGTTTTGTATTATGTGAACCCATTTAGACCAGAGGAGGTTTTCTGTAAGTAGTTAGTGGAGAGGAGGGGCAGGCAGTCACACAGAAGCTAAATCTCTTCTGTCAGAGTGCCAGGACAATAGCAATATGCATAATAGTAAACAAACAAAAAAGTCCATGAGATGGCATGCACCTCCTTGGGCCCAAGACCTTACAGGCCTGCATATTTTTTTTTTTATCTTTTAAACTGCTGCAATTTTTGAAGTTCTTTAAAAGCAGAACTATAGGCAAAACCTCTTTTTTTTAATTTTGGATTAGCGTAAAGGAGGGTTATAACCCATCAGCGTTTTTGGTCATCTGTGTCCCATTTGGGAAGATTTACCTTCACTTCCTGTTCAAATAGTCAAAACAGGAATTGAAGAAGAGAGAAAACACTGCTCCGGGTTCGTCAGCCACATACTGCTCTGGTAGCACTGAACAACTTAGTGTTACTAAACCCACAACAGTAAAATCGGTCTGTATATGTAGTAAAGCATGCTTGTTATACTCACTGTGGAATCTAAGGGATTAAATCTCTGCATTGTGTAAAAAGGCTGTTTGATCCTGTCTTCTCTGCCCCCCTCTTGTCCAAATATCCACGCTGATGAGACAGACTGCACATGCTCAGTTTAGTGTGTATTGCTAGAGGGTTTTTTTTATTCTTGGGAGAGTGCATGTGATCAGCACAGGGCCAATCAGCACTATCCAGACAGAAGTCAGGGGTTTTGTGTACTGTGGGAGACCAGATATAGTTAATGCATGGTCCGGTGTTTAGGAACACTTTAACTCAACTCAGCTTGGTTGGACCATAGGCCTGATCCCACGCTACCATCATCAGGTATCATGGCGATTTGCACAGTAGTGCAGGCCTTCCTTTTTCCTTCAAAACAGGAAGTGATAGGAAACCTCTGCAAGTTCTGCGTTTAGTTATACTTTAAAGCGGAACAATACTCACCTCAGTTCCAGCGATGCGGCATCTTTAAGCTCCCTGCCCGGCTGCTGACATCTTTGGGTGGCCTTCTTCTGGGTCTCGATCGTCAAACGCTGACATGGCCAGGCGAGGATGACCTCACTCCCGTGCATGCACGGGCATTCAATCAGATTCAGCATTGCCAAATTTGTACAGTGAGCTGCGTGTACATTCACTATACAAGGATGGACAGGCAGGTAAGTAGTTTTAATGCAGAAAAGACAAAGCATGTCTATTCTGTATTAAAAATCCTGCCTGCGCACTCATTTTAATTTCCCTTTAAAACAAAAAGGTACAGTTTTAAAGTGTACTACTTAAAAAAATAAAAAAAATGAACCTTCCTAGATGTCCCCTACAAGAGAACAAATCTTCACTTTGAGTTCAATTACACTATATAAAAACTATAAGATGTGGGCAGCACAGTGGTTAAATGGTTAGCACTTCCGCCTGGCAGTACTAGGGTCATTGGTTCGAATTCCAGCCATGGCACCACCTGCCTGGAGTTTGCATGTTCTCCCTGTGCCTGCTTGAGTTTCCTCCGGGTACTCCAGTTTCCTCCCACACTCCAAAGACATGCTGATAGGTGAATTGGCTCCTGTCTAACTTGGCCCTAGTATGTGTATGTATGAATGTGAGTTAGGGACCTTAGATTGTACACCCCTTGAGGGTTAGGGACTGATGTGAATGTACAACATATACATATATACACACACACACACACACACACACATACATATATATACATATATACATATATATACACACACACACACACACAACATATACATATATATACACACACACACACAACATATACATATATATACACACACACACAACATATACATATATATATATACATATATATACACACACACACACACACAACATATACATATATACATATATATATACACACACACACACACACATACATATATATACACACACACACACACACACATACATATATATATATACATATATATACACACACACACAAACATATACATATATATACACACACACACACACACACAACATATACATACACACACACATATCTATCTATATATATATATATATATATATATATATATATATACACACACATATATATATACATATATATATACATATATATATATATATATATACACACACACACACACATAAAGCGCTGCGTAAATGGACGGCGTTATATAAGTACCTGAAATAAAGATGAAAAGCAGAATCTCATACAGGGAATTGCCCACAGCAATATTATTATTAGGACACAAAACTCCAGATACTAATAAACGAAGGCAAATTTATTTACAATAACACATCACGCATATTTACATATGTACACACATCCATAAAAATTAAAGCACAAAAACGGACCATAAGAAGATTGCCGTTATAGCTGTCATGGGAAAAAAAGAAATATGAAACAGTAATGGGTTCACTCAACAAGGCAACACAATGCCCACAAAGCGGACCAAGAGTATTTCAGCACATGGATGTCCAGGAGAGATGAATCCTGATTGGGTAATGTGGGTTTCTATACTTCCTGCTTTGCTTTGGCCTTATTGGTTAAAGCCTTTATATATTTGTAGAAAGATAAAGATTTTTTTAACAGATTAAAAACCAGAATTAATAGCTGCAGAGAATATGCATAAACATGCAAGACTTCCTCTTCTGCCACAAAAGTAAGACGCTATCTTAAACAATACAGGTTTATTTTAAATGCTAGGCTATTGGTCCAGGGTACAATAAATATACATATTAAAGTCATTTTCTCCTGTTGTTGATGGATACATTTTTTTTTTCTGTTTGCTCATTCTGCATACAATACAGGACATTTCAATTCTGCAACAAAAGTAAAAAATACTGCCTTATAGGGCTCATACACAGGGATGCATCTGCCCATATAATGTAAAAATTGTGAGTATTTTGGTGCCTAGGAGGTACATGTGGTACATAGAGAGCCTGCTGCCAGCAGCCTGTGAAAGTCAATGACCGGATGAAATAATCAGTGGTTGTCAGGGACGGACTGACCATTTGGAAACTGGGGCACTGCCCGAGGGTCCGGGGTCAGTAGGGGGCCCCATGAGATGCCCCTGGTACCTTTTTCATAGCCTTTTTTGAGTTTGGGCAAGGACACAGGGGCCCCATGATCCGCTATTGCCTGGGGGCCCCATGAGTTGTCAGTCCGCCCCTGGTGGTTGTATGAACATCTGAGCAATACTCATGTACAAGGCTGTACGTCCCAAACGAAGACTTTCTGCATTTGGGGCATGCGTCCCTGCATGCATACGGACGGCCCCTGTACGAGAGTACCACTCAGATGTGTGTACAGCTGCTGTCTATTTCAGCCTATCATTGATTTGACAGGCTGATGGCAGCGGGCTGCATGTACCACCCTCAGTGCCTCCTGGCTGCTGAAACACTCCTGGTCTTTATGCTGTGTGGGCAAATGCGTCCATGTGCATAAATCCTAAACAATACAGGTTTACTTTAAATGCTAGGCTATGGTCCGGGGTATAATAAAAATACATATTAAAATTCATGCTTTCATGTGGTTGAGAAGATGAGACGATTATTTTCTGTTTGCCCGTGCTGTGCCAATCACACATTCGTTGACCTGCAATCAAAAAGATATAGTTTGTTTTTTTTACATTATCCCCAAAGCCAACAAACCCCCTCCAAATCCCCGTAGGGCTAAATACCAGAGCAAACTAAAAATAATTCCGGGTTTCTGCATTTTATACAAGAAGTGATAATTAGGAACACACATGAACCCCAAACCTCCCCCTTCCTCTCTGAAACTCATCCCAGCATTATTTTATTCTTTCACTTTTTTCTTGTAGTGATTAAGAAAATGTTTTACTCCGTCTGTGATGTCATAACCAGGCTTTTTGAATTTTTTCAGGACTAGCTGCTGAGAGCTCCACTCCTATTGCACTACACTTCCCAAGAGCCATTTACCTACACAGAGTACATGCAGGCACATTGGAGTCGAATCAGCAGCATCATTGTGCTGGGAAAGAGAAATCCATATATGCGTTTAGAGAGGCAGGGCAAGGCAGAGATCTGTAGTCCAGCAGGCATGGCTGACAGTTTCAGAGCAAAAAAAGCATTCGGTGGAGATTTCCTAAAACTGGAGCACACAGAATCTGGTGCAGCTGTGCATAGCAACCAATCATCTTCTAACGTCAGCTAAATAGAATAATAAAAGATTTACATCTTTTTGCAGGTAAATAATATGCACTTATTATTATTATATTTTTTTACTGTGAGCTTGCAAAGCATTGAACACGCGATCATTAGATCGCAGGTGCAATGCAGGGCTCTTGCAGACTGTCAGTGTAAGCTGTCACCTCACACCTCGTATGAGCAGGAAGTTAACACACTGTCAGGAAGACTCAACGAACCAATTACACTACAAGCTGACAGCAGCAAAGGCTGTCAGTACTTGTAGTTTTCACATTCACTGAACTCTGAATTAATGATGCGGCCGGGCGGGCAGAGAAGATCCGCTGCTTGCAGTGAAAACGAGGGATCGGGGGCAGATGCATCTGTAACATGGTTGTCATGTTTCACATGACTGTCATATGCCTTTAAGTGTTTTCTATATTTTGTTTTGCTCCTCCTTTTCTTTTGGTTTAGTTAATGCTGTACAGATAGCCCACCTTTTTTCCCAGAAATGCATTGCAGCAAGCCTCATGTCATGAAGCAAGTCACATTATGATCTTTTGACCTATCCGATGTTCATTGTTGTAAGATTCTCTAAGCTTATGGAATAAACTTCACAAGATATCATCTCGATTGAGTCACTGACTGTGGTATCCAACCGAGATTGGAGTTATCGCTATCTCATCACAACTGTAAGTTACAGAGATCACACTTTCAATGCTTAGATTGGAGAGACAGAACAATGGTACACCCCGAATATGGGTGTAGCATGTAATAGGTTACAAAAGCCTCGACAATAAAATTTGGAAGCTGATTGGTTACTATGCACGGCTGAACCAGATTCTGTATGCACCAGTTTTAGTAAATCTTCTCCACTGTGTTGTCAACCAAATTAGAAAGTAAATCGCTTTGAATTTTGTGGCAAATCACATCTGTCCAAATTAGAACAGTTCCAAGCAAAAGCAAAAAAAAAAAAAAAAAATCTACTAGCAATTCAAAATGATGTCACAAACAACCATCAACTTTGTCAAAGTAAAATAAGAGAATGATGGTCATCATGGTGCACAAGCAACTCTCCGTAATACTTAACGACACCCATGCTAAAATTCCTACAATCGTCACATGAACCTTGATCGCACCGTCCTTTCTTTGTAGATGGAATGATCCCGTATGGGGTTGGGTGCTCAGCCAGGCCATGCAGACCCCTTCCCATTCCACCACCTCTGGGAACCCTTTTCCTACACACCTCTTTCTTTCTCCTTTTTTATTTTCTACATTCAGTTTCTTCCCCTCTTTCTCTCATCTCCCATTTAGTACAATATTGCACAATATAGTTTTGCCAATAATTTCCTCCATCTTGCATAAATAACTTCCTGGCTTGCCCAAGAGGATCTCCCATATGGGCACATTTTCATTTAAATTTCAGGATAATCTACGGAAAACACAATGCCGTATAGATCTGCCATGACCTTTTACTTTATATTATGCATCTCATCCCGTGAGTTTTTATATGTTCTTCGTTTTCTACTTGTGAATGTAAAATATATGGCTTGTGCCTTTAACTGTTGAACCATAAACAAGACTCAAAACTTTCGTGAACTAAAATGATGTCACAGCGGAAACTTTGTTGCAATTTAAAGAGTTATGCGATTCCTAAAATTTCTGTGTAAAGTCTAAAATAAAACTGGAAGGCAGGCTCTTTGCTGCAAAAAATATATGCATAGTCTCTTCCTCCGCATTAAAATGTACCTACCTGCATGCGTACAGTCTTCTGTAAAATGTACATGGAGATGAACATGCAAAGTTCAGTTTACATTCCAGCACAAGGTCTGTGTGGTGGAATGACTGCACACCTGCATGGAGTGACGTCATCCCGCACTGGCCAATCAAGATGGCCGAAGACTAGCAGCCCTAAACAACCAGGGGACAGATGCCAGTGAAGAACATCTGCAGAAAAACCCAGTAACTAAACTATGCATCAAAATAAAGGTGTTAGACCAGAAGGAAAACACTAAAATGACTCGCTTACCTTGCTGGCAAAACGTAAAGAGTTCAAAGATTCTGCAAAGTTTTCCTCTAAAGGAGAAATATTCACAAACATCAACCTGGAACAGAGCAATTAGATGGTAATCAAATGAGAGTCCCCTCTTCCCAAAAAGCAAACAAACAAACTACAGATTTTAGGGCCCATTCATGGGGGTGCAGAGGCCCATACACCACAAAGAGCTGTTCATACTTCCGGAGCAGTGTGGAGCTCTATGCAGGCAGCCAACATTGCTCAATGGAGATGTGGCGGCTGCACAGACGGGGCTCATTCACATGGAGACTGAGGTCCAGATAGGATCTAAGAGTCAGTTGTTTGCACCTGGGAGCAGGGGCAGACTGACAACTCATGGGGCCCCCGGGCAATAGGGGATCATGGGGCCCCTGTGTCCTTGCCCAAATTCAAAAAAGCCTATGAAAAAGGTACCAGGAGCATCTCATGGGGCCCCCTACTGACCCCAGGCCCTCAGGCAGTGCCCGAGTTGCCAAATGGTCAGTCCGCCCCTGCCTGGGAGCAGCATGAAGCTCCATGCAGGCAGCCTATATTAGTCGATGGAGATGCAGCAGTTTGACAGGCATGCAGGGAAGGGTGCACAGACCCGGATGCACACGGTCTGATTTCGAGGTCATGCACCTTGGAGCTCGGCCATGTGAATAAGCCCTTATGTTGCACTAGAATAAGAAAGACTAGAAAAAAAAAAAAAAAAAAAAAGATAACTTACACTTTTGAGTTTCCTCCCAAACTGTTCTGTAGAAGATAAGTCAGTTTGCTGTTTCTGTAGGGTATATGGGAGTCCTGTAAGAGGGATAATAAGAAAGGTCACCCCTACAGTGCAATTCTGAATACATACTAATTAAAGTAAAACTCATTTTTTTTCATTTATAACAAAAGATCCGTAGGCCAACATTATCAGGAATAAAAAGCTTTCACTGCAACACCTACACTTCAATCCATAGCTGTCCCCCACCAGTCATTTCTGCCACCAGATCAGAGGTCACCACCAGGTGGAACGACCCACTTCAATTCAGTTCCCTTTCCCTCAGCTGAGAGTGTCATGCGCACACTCCCCCCATTGGAGGTGCAGCATCAGCCCCAACCTGGGCTCAGAAAACTACTAATCCTAATGTGTCATTACGTG
The DNA here is from genome assembly GCF_062004578.1 of Staurois parvus. Classification (NCBI taxonomy): domain Eukaryota; kingdom Metazoa; phylum Chordata; class Amphibia; order Anura; family Ranidae; genus Staurois; species Staurois parvus. The sequence goes on along the minus strand of NW_028318769.1, from coordinate 868,209 downwards.
TCGTGGGTTCAGTGCATGAGAAAAGACCGCCACCAGCTGCAGGAGAAGTAAACGGACCTGTGAAATCACTGGAGAGGCTGAAAGACCCTTGGGGGAAAAGGGTTGAATGTAAACACATACTATACATCTCTTTAGATTTTCTTTTAAGTATGAGGGTGGATAGGAAGTTAACTAAAACCTGAAGTTCTGCTTTAATGGCAACCATTAAAAAAAAATTATTAAAAAAAAAAAAAAAAAAAAAAGACAAGGACATGTACATGCTTCATGCATAATTAAAGCAGAGTTCCAGGTGAAAAAAAAAAATAAAAAAAAGTCAGCAGCTTCAAAAACTGTAGCTGCTGACTTTTAAAGGACAGTCACTTACCTATTCCTCAGTCCAGTGGTGTCCTCACCATGGCTGGTCTCACCGGCCGTCTTCTCTCCCTGGCGCCGGCATCTTCAGTGTGGGCATCCGGCTGTGACAGCTTGCAGCTTCAGAGCCGGGTGCCCACTGCGCATGTGTTAGAAGCACTGTGCTTTTTGAATGGCCCCGTAGTCTTCTAGGACCTGTCACATGCCCCAAAAGACTACGAGGGGGGGGGGGGGGGGGGAGTACAACTTCCGCTTCCGATCGCCTAAGGCGATCGCAGCAGAAGTGGGAGGGAGTACCTGTCAAATTCAGGTGCCCACTCCCCAAAGGTGCCAATCCTTAATGGGGGAGCGGGGGACAAAGGCTTAAAGCGGAACTTCCCCTTTTGGGTGGAGCTCTACTTTAAATACACAGGCAAAGCAACACAGCATGTACTCACTTTGTTGCACAGAGAGGTGATAACCATCCCCAGGGTGGACAGTGAAGTGTTGATGCTCTGCGTTTCCTTTAAACGATCACCAGTTGATAACGACCGGTCCAGACGCTCGCTCCCAGCAAGATCAATCAGGCTTAGGACCGCTATAGATAAAGTAAAGCGTTGCACAAACGGTTGGCAATATAAATCCTGTACAATAATAATAAAACTGGGATTTTTTTTTTCTACTAGTAATGGCAGCGATCGGTGACTTTTATCAGGACTGCGGCGGGAATTCTGACACTGGGGGGAACTAACTTGGTGTCACTGACATCCTCAGTGACACCAATACAGTGATCAGTGCTAAAAAAAATAAAAGAAAGCACTGACACTGTACTAATGGCACTGGACAGGAAGGGGTTAATGTGAAAGGCGATCAAAGGGTTAACTATGTGCAAGATGTGTTTTACTAGGGGGCAGCTTACCAATCATTCATTGTGGTGACTGCATTCGTTTTCTTTTATTAATACTATACACTGCCACTATACTAATGACACTGGCTGAAAAGGCATTAAGATCTTGGGGTAATCAAGAGGTTAATTGTGTGCCTAACAAGTGTTAATGTGTGTATCATGTGCTACTTTTTCCTAAAAATCTATTTATTCCTTCTCCCTACTTTGCAGAAACAAACAAACGATTGTTTCCTCTGCACAGAGCCCTAGGTTGATTGTCAACACAGAGCTCTGACCTATGATTGGACACAGCCAATCAGTAATACCCAGGACCTGTAGACAGAATCTTGCAGTCTCTAATCACAGTGGGAGTTGGAGTGCAGGGTGTGCGCCCTGTACCCAGAAGAGGCCAGCAACATACCGGTACATCACTGTGCCTGTACGGGCCGCCCCTCCGTAGTGCATGGCGGTCCTAAAGTTAACCGATACATTTGCAGGAGAGCTTGTTCTGTTGAAAAACTACCAACTTACTTGCTGAATCACCAGGTGAAAGCAAAGGAAAAAAAACCCAAAAACGAATGCAGCCATCACAGCTAGGAATTGGTAAGCTGTAATATAATAAAATGTTTGCTTTTGGGTTTAATACCACTAACAGCAGCAGAGTAAATGCTGGTCCCCTGGCCTGCCAGACAGGGCTGTGCGGTAAATCTCAGAAAAACAAGTTCAGAAACACATCCTTTGGTGGGTAAAATATCCCCTTCTATGCATTTCATCTGTGTATTTAGCCATTTGGTTGTAGTAAGTACATTTGAGTTACCAAGTCTCTCCTGGTACTCCTAACCTCTGCAGAAACTTACACGATGTATGGACATCTCTTAGCTTGTTCTCGCCCTCAATTTTCAGCTGGAAAACACTGTGGCTGCGAGACGACCGGTCGTTAAGCGCCGTTTTGGCCACAGAGCGATGTGTTTTAGCTGCATGGAGGAGGTCATGCACCTGGGATGAAAAGAAGCATTCAGATTTATTATTATCTACACCCTAGAATATAAAATAGTGGTAGTTCCAAATGTTTTGCATCACATGATATTACTGCAAAAGGTCAAAGCAGCACAAAAAAAAAAAAAAAAAAAAAAAAAAAAAAAAAAAGAAAAAAGAAAAACACAACACACTTAAAGTGAATTTTAGGGCAAGTAAATGCAATAAATTACCCACATTTTTGTTAAAATATAAAAGATGAGGTTGCACCGAGTAAACAGACACCCAACATATCAAACCTTAAATGTGTGCGCACCCATAAAATAGTGACAAACTTCAGTACCCGATATTTTCTATGGATGACGCTTCAACAGCTCCTACAGGTCATCAGTTTAGTGTTACAGAGGAGGTCTGGTGCTAGAATTTTTGCTCTCACACTGGCGTGCGCAGCGATATGTAACATGGGTATCGCAATCAACATTTGACATATAGGCACCTCAGACGTGTGCGTTTACGTATATGTGGGGGTGGGATGTTATGTTCTTGGGTGTAACTATTTTTTTAATTAAAATAAAAATGCTTCACTTTTTTTCCCATCACGTAGGGGACACAAAGTCCCTTATGTGATAAATCTTTACGTGACAGGTTCTCTTTCATGAGACATGCAGGGTCTAAGAGACGCTGCATGTCTCGTTTGGGCTCCACTGGATGTATTACAATGCATTCCTCCCCGGATAGAACAAAAAGGGACAGGATGACCCTGTGACGTCAAATACATTGCTTTCCGGGTTACAGCAAGAAGGGGAGGAGAGTGGATGTGTGTCCACTTCTCTCTCCCCTCCCACCCGCCATGTCAGCCCCGGGCCCATGGAGCCCAGAATACATGATGGTGGCGCTGTTACCGGGGTGTGTGGCAGCCATTGGGTGGCACTGCAGCCTCCCGACTTCTTCCATCTGACATGCAGGAGTCTTCCGGCCTGTTTTATGCACAATCCTGGTGGCTGCAGCCAACAGATTGTGCATAAACCCCCCCTGGCTGTCAGGTCCATACAAACTACAGAACTGGCAGTGAAAGAATTAAAGCCCAGCTGAAGTTGTAATTTAAATCCACCAAACACATTCCAAGTGCAACAAAACAAAAAGGCGTGCAAACTCGTATCTGGTAGTTTTCTTTAAAAAGTAGCCTCAGCTTTGCATGTCACCCATCTTTCCCAAACGCTCACAGCCGCTTCTCCTCTTCATATAACATGGATTTCAAATATCAACTCGTCCACGTTGTTGCTCATATAGACAATTCATCAAGACTGTACTCATGCCTTCTGCCCACTATAAAGTATAGTTGGTTGAATCAAACATCTCCATCCCACACTTTCAAATATCCCCCCCATCCAAATCAATCTTTTCTTTCTTTGAATTGAGTTTTCCTTTATGTCACATATGCAGACATGATGCCTGTTACTTTCTGTATGCATTATGAACAGCACTCTATATATATTGTATGCTATATATGTATTGATAAAGTTAAAGAAAAAGTAAAAAAAAATAAAAGTAGCCACAGCCTTATTAGGAAAACCTGCTTCCTGCCAGCATGCTGCATAGGACACTTGCTCTGTGTGTGAAGGATGTGGTCTCTCTGCAGAGGTCTGGCACATCCCTTAAAGAGGAAGGCCTAAAGAAAAAAAAAATCTGCTACCATGTTCCCTGCTAATTAAACTAGTTCTGAGTCAGAAGGAGGGTGTATCAGACCTCTGCAGAGAGACCACTGCTTCCCCATGGAAAGCAAAGAGCCTTCTCTGCTGCATGTAAACAGGGTAAAAGCTTTTCAGCTTAGTCTCAGCTCAGCGATCACACGGCAAAGGTCCAATACATTCCCTCCTTTAAGAAATTACAAAAAGAGGGCACTCCAGCCGAGTGCATTATCCCAAAGTATTTATGAAAAATCTGGGCTACAGACAAGTAACACGAGCAATTCTAATTCTTGTTTGGGAGTATAATTTATGATGATTTCTATTAAATACCATGGGGTAAAGCACTAGCTAGGCTTCAAGACACCCCCAGTCCAAGAGGGCAGCAAGGCTTGAAGCCAGGGTGGATAAAAATCAATGATAAAAAAAATAAAAATAATCAGATTTTTTTTAAATAAAATGATTTTTGAGGAAAATATATTACAATACAAAGGTTATTCCATCATGAAATAAAGATTAGTTTTTTTATTTATGTAGAAGAAGGTTGTATATGTTTAATTTTTAACATGAACAGAGTTAAGAAAAAGACCTTCATTTTAACTTCTACAAACCTATGAATACAGAATCAACCCCTTCAGTGCCAAGTTTCAAGAAGTTCAGTGAATAGAATAGAAACAATATTTTTCTGATTGTTTGGAGTGGAATAGATCTGCACAAGAAGAAAGTGAAGCTCAGTGTGAGGAGGAGGAAGGGGCTGACAGTCTAAGTTTCCTAAAATATATATATTTTGTTTAGCCAAATTAGTTACCAAACATGGATGTTTAAGCAAATCACAGATGCTGGAATGTTATTGTTTCAGTTGAATAAATCTATTTAAATTGTTATTATTAAGGTAATGATTATTTTTCTCCTTCCTAAGTACAACAGAAAAGTTGTCCAAATATGAATGATTAACCTATTAAACTGGGGATAAAAAAACTAATATGAAAAGTTGTTATTCTAAAAATCTTCATCTACTTGTATATTAAAGTTATACCGGCAAGAATTAGTCTTTATGTAGAAAACTAGGATTTAAATCAAGCCTTACTGACTAGTGATTTAAATCGTGATTTAAATCAGTTTGATTTAAATCAAATCCACCCTGCTTGAAGCAATACCCCAGTGATGTGAAGTTATCTTCACTTTCAATAAATTTATATTTGAAAAAATTGTGATTTTAGAGGATACAATTGCAACCGCTATTACGTGGACAGGCAAAATGAGTACATTAAGAGCCAACAAACCAAAAGCGGTTGTGCACAGAATAATAAAACTGTAACTAGTGATAAAGGAAATGGTATGTCAAGAATTACATTGACCACATTATGTCAATGGATCAGCATGTGGAACAGATGAGGATCCATACATCTATTTCCCGATATCAAGCATTAGTGAGTGGAATATTAGTATATAAAATACACAAAGTATATAATGGAACCAAGGGTTACATGGGACTATCCGCAATTTGTCCCTGCGGGAGATCCTGTAGAAAAAAAACAACAAGAAGATCGAAGAGGAAGTAAAAGAAGGACATAAAAAGCACTCGGACACAGGTTATGGAGCCTCTGTCATTCTAGTAATGAAAAGCTGCCTATTTGATATAGAAGGATGGGCACGTTGGATCCAAGGAGTCCAGGTTTGAAATAAATCTCTCATGGGTGTCTGAAAGAATGCTGGAGAGCTTTTCTTGCACAATAGTTTTTATTGGTTTTTCACTTTTATCTTGTTTGAAGAAATAATGTCACCCAAACCATACTCTCCGCTCCTCGCAAGACCTCCTACTCTCTAGCTCCCTTGTCTCCTCCTCCCATGCTCGTCTCCAGGACTTTTCCAGAGCCTCCCACATCCTCTGGAACTCTCTACCCCAATTTATCAGACTATCTCCTACTCTGTTCACTTTTAGGCGATCTCTGAAAACCTCTCTCTTCAAGGAAGCCTATCCTGCCATCAGCTAATAATGGAATCTTCTACTCTTCCAACCAGTCCATCACCCACAGTTACTACCTTTTGTACCACTAGCCCCTCCCTCCTAAATTGTAAGCTCTGAGGATCAGGGCCCTCCTATCCCTCTTGTATTGAACTGTACTGTTGCTGTATTGTCTCCCACTATATTGTAAAGCGCTGAGCAAACTGTTGGCGCTATATAAATCCTGTATAATAATAAAGAGCAATGAGTTAGAAAAGAAAGACCCTCGCAGGGGATCAATTGATAAATATACAAAACAATCAACAACACAGACAGATTAGCCTTCAACAAGAACACGCCCAAATTAGAGCGAGATGAACCTGAGTAAAATACACGGCCAAGGTAAATCGCAGCAGAGAGCTGTGGGAAGGTAGGGGTGGGGAGGGGGGATAACATCACAGAAGAGCAAAGAGAAGAGGAGGAGTACAGTTAGAAGTTAAAAAAAAAAAAAAAAAAAAAAAAGGTTAGGAAGAAAGAATCAGAGGTAAGAGAATCTGAGTGCAAGGACCCCCCTTAAAAGCGGTACGAACCCAAACTATTCGGAAAGTGAAGGGTAAGCGCAAGACCACCAAGGGCTCCACATTTTCAGGAACCGAGGATGAGAATCATTAAGGATACTCAACATTTTTTAATGAATCACGAGGGTGGTCATAATATTCCTCACCTCCGCAATCTGAACAGTTGGTTTCTTCCAGGCCTCAGCAATGGCCCTTTTAGCCGCTATAAAAAGACAGGTAGCCAGTCTCTGCTGGTGGGACAAGAGGCCAGAAAGTGGGCAATGGAGGAGCGCATGACGAGGATCTCTACGGTAAGAGTGAAAAAGGGTCGACAATAGGCCATAGACTCTGGACCAAAAGCCCACTAGCCGTGGGCACGTCCACCATACGTGTAGCTCATCTACACAGACTCCACAAGAGAGCTTTTCATTAATAAAGAAAAAGTCTAGGAGGTGGTGAACTTCTGTAAAAGGTATGAACTGTTGTTTCCAAGCTTTCGCTATGATTTGTTTTGCCACCAATAGTACATGTGTAGCCAGCTTAAATTGGCATTTAGTGAGGCCCGGGGGTTTCAGGTGGAGAAGGACATTCCACGACGTGGAGGTATCTTCAATACCTGTACTGGACTATCACACTGTTGTGCAGGAGGCTTTTTTTTCTTTTTGTTATACACTCCCTGCTTTGCCAGAGCTAGAGCGCTCCCAAATACCAAGGAGCAGGTTTGCTGGTTGCAAATCTATAGGTCTGACATAGCAGGTGGTGTGTTGGACCTCTGCAGAGAGACCACTGCTTACAGACAGAATGCAAGGGTCCTCCTCTGCAGCAGGACACTGGCTTTTCTACACAAGCTGTGGCTGCTTTCTAGGTAAAACAAACAGTAAAGACTTTGCACATCTTGTTTTGATGCAGCTAAAATATTTTGCTGGATAAGCCAGACCAACAGAAGAACTCGTCCATCGTCTGCTACTCCTCACTGTCCAGTCAATGGCTGGGGGAAGAGTCAAGTAATGAACAAAAACCATTGTGAGCTTCAGCTTCTTACCTCCTCTACACTGGAGACCTCCACATAGCGCAGGTTGGTGACGTAGACTTCATTGCTGGTGTTATTTACTTTGCGGATGTCGTATTCCTGCTTCTTGTCAGGCCGGTTCACCAGCAGATCCTTGATAGTCTCGTTATAGATTTCAAGAAAACTTGCTGTGAATTTGTACTATAGGAAGGCAAAGAGCAGGCAGTGAAAAAGCTGAAGTAGCTACTTAGTTGCTGATCATCTCTATGCTGATCATCTCTATGCACAGCCTGTATTCTCACCTGCCACCCCTTTATCTTCAGCTCCTCTGCACAGCTGAAAATCTGCCGAATGGCCCGAGGGATCATCCCCATTGTCTCCACAGAGACGTTGTCCGGACCCTCCATGGTGTAGGTTTTTCCGCTGCCAGTCTGTCCGTACGCAAATATACACACTGGATACCCGTCAAGAGCAGACTAATTAGGGGAAAGGATAGTGTAATCGGCACAGATGGAACCAGGAAACATATACAACACAGGACGATGACGGAGTCAGGATCTACCTGGACCAGCAATGAAATCTCCTCAAACACAGCTGCCTGGCCAGTGGTCGGCGGGAAGACGCAGTCAAAATTAAAGTCATATTTCACAGATTGGCTCTTCTCTCTGCCAATGTGGGACTGAAGAAAAAAAAAAAGGAAAGGATACAAATCAAATGCGAGTTTGCAAAGTCACAGAATACATTGGGCGAGATTTACTAAAACCGGAGCACTCAGAATCTGGTGCAGCGTGCATGGGAGCCAATCAGCTTCTAACTTCAGATTGTTCAATTAGGCTTTAACCCCTTGCCCTCCTGAGGATTTCCCCCTTTCTTGACCAGGCCATTTTTAGCGTTACTGCGCTGCATTAATTTAACTTACAATTGCGTGGTCATGCAACCCTACACCCAAATGAAATTTGCTCGGCGATCACCAGGCGCCGGTGAATAATCACTGGCCAGCACCCGGTGATTGACAGCCGTGGCTGGTGGCACGCGCACGACCCCTACCCAGAAATGCAAAATCACGTATATATACACGTGATTTTGCGCACCCGTTCCACTCTGTAGCAGTACTTCTGCTATAGGACGGACGGGAAGCGGTTACTAATAAAATCTGGAAGCTGACTGGTTTCTATGTAGAGCTGTACCAAGTTTTGCACTCTCCAGTTTTAGTAAGTCTCCCCCATTGTGTCTTCAATGATAAGATGTCATGACAAAGGTCTACCAAACATTTGTATTCAGTACAGGGGGAAATCAGCATGCCATACAAAAGCATGGACCTATGGTATGCCTTCTTTGATATAAAACACACATTTAACTGAAGATGGGTAAAGGAAACCTTTAGAGAAGCTCTCCTCTATGATAGTCCCTAAAACCCTGACTGCAGGTAGCCTGGTTTTCTACTTACCTTCAGCCGTGATCCAGTGAAATCCCCTTCGACATGGACCTAGACGGCTCCTCTTCAGTCATGTGCTCTGTGGTTCTATTCATGCCTATGGTTAGCCCTACTTATGGCAGCCTCTAGCAACCACCTGAAGTACAGCTATCCCCATAGGAATGAATGGGGCTGCCTGCTCCCGTGGGGAGGGGGGGCTGTACGAAAAGGACAACTTCATTACAAAGTGAAGTTGACTATTACGAGGTGGTATCAAAAAGTAGAGACTAGTTTTGTAGAACGCAAACAGATGGAAGCACAAGGCTGCACGCAGGAGGGAGAGTACAGGGGGTGACCCCATCAATGTGGCCTTGCTGGGGTGGCTTCTGGACCTTGTTTCTCTGTCAAGTATTTGTACTTCTGTCCAGCGTGAATGCTATTCAAATCCTTTTGCAGGTTAAACATCAAATTCCAACCACAGTGTTTGTGGTTTACCTGGCATTGAGCTTTACGAGTTGGTATAAAAAAAAAAAAGTTTTCAGACTAGTTTTGTAACAGGCCAATAGATGGCAGCACAAGGCTGCATGCACAGTCACAAGGAGCACCGACCTTCATAAGGCAGTGTGCCAAAAGATATCGTCCTGTGTACATCGAGAGCTGTGCAACTGGTGCTATTCTGACCTTGTGCGTTACCACGTCTGCAAAAATAAAGTTTTCCAGCAAGCCCATTCGTGAGCAGTCATCAGTAGATGGACAGCACTTGAACAGGACTGGCCATAGATGGATTGAAATTCAGCCAGTCCTTGCTGACCCGGCCGAATTTCAATTCAATTCTTCTATGGCCAGCTTTATGCAAACAGAGCAAGGCAAAAACTAGAGTTCTGATTGGCTAAATGCTGATTTGCAAGAGATGGATCTCAGCAGAGTCCAATCTGCCTGGTGAATGAAAGTGCACTTTAAATACCAAGCGCAGTAATGAGAGCTGACCAAGGCAGAAGGCTAGCTGTATATATTGAAGGAGGTAATGAGTATGCATATCCTTTAGGTGACTAAACCCCCTGCATTTTAACCTCCTTAGCGGTATTCCCGAGTGTAGCTCGGGGTAAAATGTCAGTACCAAGAGCGGTAACCCCGAGCTACACTCGGGCTTACCATGCGGCGTTGCTCAGGGAGTCCCTGCAGCACTTACCTTGTCCTTCGCTCCCGTGATGTGTCCCCTGCAGCGTCCCCGGCCATCTCCTCCGGCCGATGCCGGCATCCGGCTTCCGTGTTCCGGTCCCTGTGATGTCGGGACGTACGGGCGCCGGAACCGGCAGCAAATTTGAAATTTTTAAAAAATGTCTTTTTTTTTTTTAAAATGATCATTACATAGTAAAACATTGCTGTTTCAATGCATTTCACATACATTTTGTCCCGAGTGCTTTGTCCGGCGCCCTGCCTGCATTTTTACTGTTCTTTCTGCCTGGAAACTTAGAAACGTCCATGGTGTCCAAAAACGTCCCTTTACGTCAAAAGCGGTTTTAGACCGGCTAGAGAACAGCGATAGTAAATCAGAACCACTTGCAGAATTGAGTGATAATGATTTGTGGGGAAATTCATCATCAGACACTGAAAACGATTTTGCGACTTTGCTCAGTGATGTGCGAACTTGGCGCTATATTTAAAATTTCAGTGTTTTTGGTTTGATTATATTATTGAATTAAATTTATTATTATATTATTTTTTGTGATTATTAAATTATAATTTATGATTTCGTGTTTCAAATTTTATCCTACCCGGGATGTTTACTAGACTCTTGTTCGTACAGATTTAAGTGAGTTATTCCTAAAATTTACAGCCTACAATAAAAAACTACATATTTCCATGCAAAAAAATGGTACCGCTTTCAGCACAAAAAAATCGGAAATAATCATACCACCGAGGAGGTTAATAGTACAGGGGCACTTTATACGAGATGCAATCATGTCATGTAATGGCTTACCTCCTCCACCTTTGTTAGAACAATGGCCTTCTCGTCATTCGGAGAGAAGAGGACATTTCCAGCAGGAAGGGCCTTCTCAGATTGGAGGGCTGGCCTCACTCTGCAAAATACACGTATATTGCCCTGTGATGGGGAGAAGAAAACCCGTAAGGAGACCCATAACATATTACGTAGATACTTCTGAGAAATGCAGAATACATAGTGATAGGTCTTACCTTTAGCTCCTGGACGGTGTTATGCAACCTCCTCCTCTCAGTCTCCAGCGCATGCACTTGTGTATCCCTGTCTTCTACAGTATGTTTCAGGGAAGAGATCTCTGCACTCTGATCACTCACAAGTGTTTTCAGTCTGGAGTTTTCTCCCTCCAGACAAATCAGTTTTTGCTATAGAAAAAAAGGAATGCCAGATTTAAGTTTAGATATATTTACTGCTTGTTAAAATTGTTCTGAAGACTTTTTACCTTCATGCATTATGCATGAAAGGAACAACCTTCTGAGTGCAGCTTCCCCTTAGCCCCCCCTCCAAAACTTACCTGAACCTGATCCAGCGGCTCTCCTGGATCTCTGCCTCCTCATTTGCAGAGACACAAGAGCTGGAGCCGTTGGCTCACCCTGTTGTCAATCACAGCCAGTGAGGAGGGAGTGGTGGGTGGGGCTGAGCTGCGCTCTGTGTCAAACACATGGGAGCGAACATACAGGAGTGCTCCCATAGCAAGTGGCTTGCTCGGGGGCCACTCAGCAGGGGGGAGGAGCCAGGAGCATAAGCAGAGAACCCGAGGAGGATCAGGGCTGCTCTGTTCAAAACCATTGCATAGAGCCGGTTAAGTATGACAGGATTGTTACTTAACAACAAAAAAAATTTGAATAAATAATGTGAACCTTTAGTATCACTTTAAAAATATATATAAAATATGTCAATGTCTAGCCTGGGCATAGGCACACTTAAAAACCAGCAACGATCTCTCATAGTTGTACATAAAAGCTGGCACTCGTCAATAGGCTATACAATTTTTTATTTATTTTTTTTTGTTTAACTAGAGCATTGTTTCTCAACCTTTTTTCAGTCAAGGCACCCCTTAAAAGTATGGGCAGTCCTGAGGCACCCTTTAAATTATGGACAGTCCTGAGACACCCAATTCCAAAATGTGAATTTATTCTTCCAAAGCAAATACACTTCTGCACACTGGTACTGACTAGTATTCCAATGTTTCTTTTCTCCCTCATTTTTTCTCCATCACTGAGCTAATGTGACCCCAGCATTGATGGAGAGGGGCGGGGGAAGGTCAAACTAGGATGCTGCGCAGGCAGCTGACACCCTGCTTATCAACTGATGTCATTGGTTGGGTTGTCAGGACGCCGTTGGTCAGAAAGTCGTAATGGTGCACAATGAGATCCTATGACTTTGTGCAACTAAAAGGCAGGCTTGTTCCACCCGCTGGCTTGTGTACAAGTTTTGGGCACTTTTAGACATTTTGCCAAGGCACTCCTGAAGAAACCTCAAGGCACCCTGGTTGAGAAAGGCTGAACTAGAGAATGGGGTGAAAAAAAACACAGCTAGAACAGTGTTTACGAGTTTCAGCCAGGAATGGCCTTACTCTTTGGCTAGGAGTAAACCCATTCCTGGCTGAAACACATCAGCACCGTGAAAGAGTGCCGGCTTTTATGTATACCTTAGCCCCAGTCCTGCTGTTAGCGCAGATACCAGAGTACGGCGAGTTTAGTCTGGAATCTCCCAGAGTTGCTTGCACTGGCCTGTCCCACACCTCTACTACTGGTTTATGAAGCCACCTACCATAGTGATGGACCAAAAGTAAGGTGCAAGAGGAAGTAAACCACACAAGACATTATTATTAATATACAGTATTTATAAAGCGCCAATAGTTCGCTCAGCGCTGTATATTACAAAGGGGGACAGAACATGTGACAGAACAATACCAATACAATGCAAAACATGAGGGGATTGAGGGCCCTGCTCCTTGGAGCTTACAATCTAGGAGGGAGGGGATGGTGGCACAGGAGGAGATAGCTGTGGGGGATGGAGTGGTAGGAAGAGTGGAGGAGATCGGCAAGTTAGCAGGGGGTGGTGTAGGCTTCCCTGAAGAGATGGGTTTTCAGGGTGCGCCTAAAGGAGAGGAGAGTAGGTGATAATCTGATGGGTTGGGGCAGGGAGTTCCAGAGGATGGGCGACACCCTGGAGAAGTCCTGGAGGCAGGCATGGGAGGAGGAGACCAGGGAACTAGAGAGAAGGAGGTCTTGTGAGGAGCGGAGTGTGCGTGTTGGGCGGTACTTGGATATTAGGTCAGTGATGTAGTACGGGGCAGTGTGGTGGACAGACGTGTTAATTGAACATCAGAACACCCCAGTAATGCAGAAAATTAAAAAAAACAAAACCCCCACCTACCTCCTTATGCTTTAGCTGTTCTGTAAGACTGTGACTGGTCTCCCGTAACTCCTGTACAGTATTTTTCTCATTAGACAACTCAGTTTCCTGTTTCTGGCAAAGGCCAGTCAGACGCCGAACCTCTCTCTCCAAGTTCGCCAGCTTCTGCTGTTCGGACTTCAGCTTTGATTCCACAGTTCTGGCAAAAACACGATACGATCATATATCTCTAGTCACCATCATAGCACTATTTACAACTCAACTCCAGGCAGAATTTATTTTGTTAGATGGAAGTATCTCTGTTAGGTGTTTATAATTGTGCTAAACCAACAATATACTGCACAAAAGGACTCTTATTGGAAAATCTCTTCTGTGTAGACACTGATGGCACCCCTGAGAAAAATCTTGGAAGATGGATACAAATGAGACTTTTCCTGTTTATAATCCATTCTATCATGGGGAGCATACCTGGGTGACTTGATTGTTCAGTTTTTCAGATGGTGCTGCCAGAAATATATTTCAGGACTATTAGGGCTTATTCATACTTGCTTTGGTTCTGAAAGGCACTCTGCATTGGAGGGAAGATTTGCAGAGACGAGCTGGCACCCAGCATAAGACTGCCTAAGCACACCAGGGTGGGGGTTCGGGGGGGGGGGGGGGGGGGGGAGGGGTGCGATAAAATCCAAATCAATCCCCAGCAGCTTGCTGGGAATTCATATTTTTAAAATAGCTGTCCATGGGAGGGAAGGGAAAGGGAGGGGGTGCGGGGAACACTGCTATGGGGGAAGGGGGGGGGGGGGGGGGGGGAAAGAGGACACTACCGTAGGAGGTGATGTGAAGGGCAGTAAAAGACATTGCTATGGGGGTGGTCCTGCCCATAGCAGTGTCCTCTGCTCCCTTCACATCACCTCCCCCCCACAGCTGTGTCCTCTGCCCCCCCCTTTCCCCCATAACAGTGACCTCTGGCCTTCTTACCCCCGCCCCCCAGCAGCGTCTTCTGCCACCCCCCTCTCTCCTCTCATAGCAGTGTCCCAAGCAGTAATCTACCTGTGTACACAGAGGAGAGAGTGGAAGTCAGTACAGGTTTGGATGGTTGGGGAGGGAGGTTGTCAGCGTGACTTTTCATATTAACAAGCTGGTGATAGGTTGCTAGGACTTTTGGGTTAACTTGAAAAGTTAATTTTGAAGGTCCTCATCCCACCCTCTGTCCTCAGCTGTGCACTGAGGGTCTGGTGGCACAGGGTCCTGTTCGAGGTCTCCCGGTCGATAGACCGTGGCTTATGGATTGCAGCCCCCCATTCTACATGTATCCTGTTTTGTGAACAGTGCCCCATCATTGGTGTTAGTGGGAGGAACAGTGCCCCATCATTGGTATTAGTGGGAGGAATAGTGCCCCATCATTGGTATTAGTGGGAGGAATAGTGCCCCATCATTGGTATTAGTGGGAGGAATAGTGCCCCATCATTGGTATTAGTGGGAGGAATAGTGCCCCATCATTGGTATCAGTGGGAGGAATAGTGCCCCATCATTGGTATCAGTGGGAGGAATAGTGCCCCATCATTGGTATTAGTGGGAGGAATAGTGCCCCATCATTGGTATTAGTGGGAGGAATAGTGCCCCATCATTGGTATCAGTGGGAGGAATAGTGCCCCATCATTGGTATTAGTGGGAGGAATAGTGCCCCATCATTGATATTAGTGGGAGGAATAGTGCCCCATCATTGGTATCAGTGGGAGGAATAGTGTCCCATCATTGGTATCAGTGGGAGGAGTAGTGTCCCAACATTGGTATCAGTGGGAGGAATAGTGCCCCATCATTGGTATTAGTGGGAGGAATAGTGCCCCATCATTAGTATTAGTGGGAGTAAAAGTGTTCCATCATTGCTGTCAGTTGGATGAAAAGTGCTCCATCATTGGTCTCAGTGGGATGAATAGTGCCCCATCACTGGTATCAGAGGAAGGAATAGTGCCCCATCCTTGGTATTAGTTGGAGGAATAGTACCTAATTGTTTATATCAGTGGGAGGAACTGTGCCCCATCATTGGTGTCCGAAAAAGGCAAAATGCCCCATAGTTGGTGCCAATGGAAGAAAATGGTGCCTCCTAGTTTGTATCAGTGGGAGGAATAGTTCCCCGTGGGCCAGATAGAGGCAAGCAAAGGGCTGCATTCGGCCCACGGGCTGCAGTTTGGAGACCACTGGTCTAGAAGGTTTTATAGCAATTGAGGTAGTATATTGTCAGACATTGCGCAGCGCCCCTGAAATTACCTTAGCTGTTGGCTGAGATCAGCATTTTCAATACTCAGTATATCCACTTGCTTCGCAAGCTGTTCCTTGGTGTTCAGAAGACGAGCGTTCTCTCCAGAGAGGCACTGCATCTTTCCCTTGTAAGTTGTCACTTTGTCTTTCATATCATTGACCTGACCCTTCAAGTCCCAGGCAGCACGCTTCTTTGTGCCTGCTGGCTGAGTGGGTGCTAAACCGTAAATGGGAAATTTGATATGAATAAATATAAATTAAATGGCATAGATGCTAAGAAATCGGTGTGACCAGGCATTGACCTTCTCTTCTCTATGGAGAAAAGGGAACAAAAAATGTGGGGATTGGTGGTAGGGGAGAGAAAGGAAAGCAGTTGCTATTGGGAAGTGGCATTAAAGCAGTTTGTTGAAGGCTGCATTTGGCTTCCTTACTTTTGAGACAGACCCAGAACAAGCATACTGTAAAATGGATTTCTGAATGCCTCATTTCTACAGCTCTTTCAGGCCTGTGACCCAAAGGGGGGTATTTACTAAAACTACTGCACTGGGAATCTGTTGCAGCTGTGCATGGTAGCTAAATCAGCTTCCAAATTCAGCTTGTTCAATTAAATTTTGACAATACAACCCAGTATCTGATTGTTTTTTTTGTGCATAAGATTTTGCACATGACCCCCCCAAACTGTTGGACCCTTGAAAGCCAGGCAACTACCAATCTCAATAGGAGAGGTAAAAAAAATGGCAGTCTATACATACACCTTAGCAGTGCTGTAGCAAGAAAAACTCCAATGTGTGCATCCCTTTAGGTCAGCGGTTCTCAACCTGTGAGTCGCAAACCCTTTGGGAGGGTCGAATGACCCTTGCTACACCGTGCTTCAAGACAAAATTTCATTTATTTGTAATTAGAAATAAATATTTCACAATATATAATTACATATTGTTATTGTGATCACTATGCTTTAATTATGTACAATTTGTAACAATGAAAATACATCCTGCATATCAGATATTTACATTGAGATTCATAATAGTAGCAAAATTACAGTTATGAAGTAGAAACGAAAATAATTTTATGGTTGGGGGTCACCACAACATGAGGAACTGTATTAAAGGGTCGCGGCATTAGGAAGGTTGAGAACCACTGATTTAGGTAAACATGAACCAAATATACCTATAACCAGATTTCTCAGCATATATGCAATGCTATTATAGGGAATGCTGGCAATTTGACTTGCAGCTCTGTGGTAAGGGTGGTGGTGGTGGTGGTGGTGGGGGGGCGGGGGGGGGGGGGGTTGGGGCGTGTGCAGACAGTACAGGATGCCTCAAGGCCACCATTTTGTCAGCAACTGACATTTTTAATAAAAATAAAACAGTTAGCTGCGGTTTTGCTCAGACTCACCTGGTGCAGTCATTTTGGGTTTGGCTGGTGCAGCTGCAAGGAAAAAAACAATTTGACCAGTAAGACCAGACTTAGCCAGCATACAGCTTAATGTAACAGATCACACAAAGTGGACTTGTCATCAAGTAACCCATGCCATTAGAGCAATCATCTAACAGTGCCCCTGCATTGTTCTCTTTTCTATTAATAATCCCCAGATTGTGGTGCACAGCATACAGGACTCAGTCATTGCTTTCCCGATACACCATGAAAAAGAAAAACAAAAAACTTGGTTACATTTGAAATGATTGCCTATTAGATCACTTACCTGATAAGTTTGCTCTGTTTCTTGGATTTATTACTGCCAGAGACTGTCGACCTGCAACACCAAACAGTGCACAATTTAACTTCATCATCATTGTATTTTTTTTTTTACATACTTTTCCCTCTTCTTTTTCTTTTCTCTATAATTTGTTATAATTTTGAATCTGGATTTGTGTGACAAGCTAGGCTTGCTGTGAGTAATTATACTAGCAGCCTTTTTTTTATAAACTAGGGAAAAAGAAAAAAAAAAAAGGCTTTTTTGTCAAAATGAGACAGGGTTAGCATGGGTGGTGGATGTGTGTCCTGTTTTTCTCAGAAAGCAGGTCATGGGGGTAAGTGTTAACAAGTCATTAAGGGCATGAACTAGAGTTTATCTCCTAGATTGTAAGCTCCAAGGAGCAGGGCCCTCGATCCCCTCATGTTTTGCATTGTATTGGTATTGTTCTGTCACATGTTCCGTCCCCCTTTGTAATGTACAGCGCTGAGCGAACTATTGGCGCTTTATAAATACTGTATAATAATATACATTTAAAGGAGAAGAAAAGCCTAACTATTTTATGTTCCATCCCACTCCTACCTATCCTGCGTCACCTGTTAAGGAAAGAAAAAAAAAAAAAAAAGAGAAAAGTGTATACTTCTATAAACCTATCCTTATTCTGCTCTGGTTTAGTCACGTGATCCCGCAGCTCCGGCACCCAGTGCCTGCTACATTGGAGAATAGGGAGCACTAACAACAGCTGGACCATGGGAGCCTATAGGTGAAGATACAGCTCCGAGAAATCACAGTCATTGTTAGGCACTCCCTTGTTTAAAGGAGAAGTTCACCTTTCATAACATGTTACACCCATTTTCAGGGTTTAACATGTTATGAAAGTACCAGCCCCCGCTTTGACAGCTTGCTCGTCAGCTTGTAGTTCTCAATGAACTACAACAGCACTGCGGAGTGTCGTGGTATTTCACTGAATCTTCCTGGCAGTATATCGGCTTGCTAGTACATCCCATACGGGCAAGCCGATATACTGACAGATCTGCAAGAGACCTGCATGGCACCAGCAATCTGCTGATCGCTGGTGCAGTGCTTTACAGGCTCCTGCAGCATAAAAATAATAAAATGCACTTTTTTTTACCTGCAAAAAAATATGCATTATTTTTTATCAAAAGGTGAACTTATCTTTATACCACTTTCACCCCCTTCCTGCCCAGGCCAATTTTCAGCGCTGTCACACTTTGAAATTTTGAAGGACAATTGGCCAGTCATGCAACACTGTATTATATGACATTTTCATAATTTATTTTGAAGACAGAGCTTTCTTTTGGTGGCATTTAACCACTTGCCTATTGGGCACTTTTTACCCCCTTCCTGCCCAGGCCAATTTTCAGCTTTCAGCACTCTCACACTTTGAATAACAATTGAGCTGTCATGCAACATTGTATCCATACAAAATTTTTATAATTTTTTTCACAAACAGAGCCTTCTTTTGGTAGTATTTAATCACCACTGGGTGTTTTATTTTTTGTACTATAAACAAAAAAGCAAAAAATTTGGAAAAAAAGGTTTTTCTTTGTTTATAACATTTTGCGAACAGGTAATTTTTCTCCTTCACTGATGTGCGTTGATGAGGCTGCACTGATACGCAGCACTGATGAGGTGGCATGTATAGGCAGCACTGATGAGAACTGATAGGTTGTACTGATGAGTTGGCACTAATGGGCATTGATGAGGCGGCACTGATGATGCTGCACTGATATGCAGCACTGATGGGCATTGATAGGCGGCACTTTTGGATGCAACTGCTGGGCGGCACTGATCATCAGTGCCCTGATCGGTGCAAATGTCCTTTGCGACAGTTGCTGGTTATTGGCAGTACTTTCCTCATGCTGTGACAGCATGAGGAAAGTGCAGCCGATAACCGGCAGCTGTGTTTACTCTGTAATCTGCGGTGACATTGGACACAGCTGATCATGTGGTAAAAGGCTGCTGTGATTGGCCTTTTACTGCATCACTTGAACAGCTGTGTCCATAGGACACAGCGATCATGGAGATCGCTGGGGGTGCATGCCGCTGGGGGCGTGCGGGAGGACGTCATATGAAGCCCTCCCAGAACTGGACAACTGCGCTGTACCTGTCATTCGGATATAGCGCGGTTGGGAAGAGGTTAATCACTGCTGGGTTTCCGTTATAAAATTTTGCAAATAAGTCACTTTTCTTCTTCACTGATGTGACGATCAGTGCAAACAAAGTACAGACAGCTTTGTCGGGTATCAGCTGTCCTTTCCTCACAGACACAGTGTGTGAGGAAAAGACTGCCAATAATCGGCAAGTCTGTTTACATGTGATCAGCTGTGATTGGACAAGGTGTTTGGGTCTTTACCTCTATCTGTGATCAGCTGTGTCTAAAAGACACAGCGGTCAAAGAGAGTGCTTGATGTGTGCCCCAGGGGGTGCATTCTAAGAGGACATCCATGGACAGCCTCCCAGAACAAGAGAGCTGCGCTGTAGCGGTCTTTCAGTTGTAGCACGGTAATAAAGTGGTTAGGATCACATGAATGGAGCGGACTGAAAATAGGCAAGTACACATATCTCTTTTATACAGGTTTGGCAGGATAACTTGGAGGAGGAGGGAACATTTTTAAGAATTATAGTTAGACTTCCACTTTAAAGTTTTTTTTGCAGCCCCACTACAAGGGATCATTTTTTATTTTCCGGACTTAGGCTTTAAGCAGATGTCACCTACCGATCACTTGAGGTTTAGGTAAAGCAACTGCAGGAGCCACACGGGGCCTGGTGGTGGCAATGCTTGCTGCCACCCGAACTTTCGGCAGCTCAGCTTCAGGGGACGAAGGTCTCAGACGTTTCTGAGGAGACAGAGTACGTTTACTTTTTTGCTTTGTCAGTACTGTTATCAAACAAGACCTGAGTGAGCGAATGACAACAGAATCCCTGTGATAGCAAAATCAGAAACCATAAAATGCACAGGGTACTTTTTAGGGCACAGTAACATTTCTATAAAACTCCTTCAAACATAGCAAATATTCATGAGTTCAGACCCACTTTAACAGATGTTAAGAAGGAAAGTCAAGTGAGTGCAAGTTGAGGAAGTTCCCCCTAAATGCCTTATTGACACGGGGTGTACTACGACGTATGCCTGTGTTAGGCTGCATTTACCAGCACAAGTGTTCCATGCATCCCTGCGCACACAGTCTGATTGTTGTCAATTGTGATGCAGTGGCTGCATGGACACAGCCACTGTTTCCAATATGACATCAGTGGGGGTGCGTCTCCCTGAACTGCCACGGGAGTATGCTGTAGTACTAGGCCTTAAAACAGCTGCAGATCCTGAAAATACCTCCTGATGAAAGTACTCGTTACCCTAGATCAGTGGTCGGCAAGCCACGGCTCGCGAGCCACATGCGGCTCTTTACACACTCTAATGCGGCTCTTCTGTGTGCCGGGCGCCCGCTCCCCTCCCTCCTCTCGGGCGGCCGCCCCAAAAGTCAGGACTCTGCAGCTAGCCCAGCAATGGGCAAACTACGGCCCGGCGGACCTTTTAATCCGGCCCGCGGAGCGTGGCAAACATTGGCTGTCAGGATGTAGGCGGGGCAGCATGACGAACTCCTCTCCTCTCACAGTCCGCCCTGAAGACCGGAACGGCGCTGGAACACGGCGAGAGGAACGCGCGGAGCAAAGGTAAGTGAATTGACACAATATGGAGAATGAATTACTATAGGGGGGATGAATTACTATATGGGGGATGAATTACTATGGGGGATGAATTACTATATGGGGGGTGAATTACTATATGGGGGGTGAATTACTATATGGGGGGTGAATTACTATATGGGGGATGTATTTTCAGTTTTAAAAAATGTGGCTCTCAAAATAAATTTCAATCGTGGTTTTGGCGAGATTTGGCTCAGTTGAAAAAAAAGGTTACCCACCCCTGCCCTAGATCTACCCATTGATGACAAAATAAGTCCACTGTTTTATCCGCTGCTGGTATGTCAATGGTCAAAACAGTTGGACTGTGACATTCAACCCACTCATAGATGTAAGATAGGTTGGGCTCTTGGGGCCTCCTCTGATTTAGGTATGACACGGCCATAGTGTTTTCGGTCTGGACTTGCAGGGGATAACAGTTGAGAAGGGGATTCAGTGAAGAAATAACACTGTTCAACAGGTAAAAAGTTTTGGGCATAAAATTAGCTAATCTTACATAATTTTGGGGTGCTGAAAACGAAAATGACCCTAAAAAATGTTGATTGGCTCTAGTTTCCATGATATATTCACCCATCTAATGACGTAAGCCATTCAAAATTATGATGCAACTTCAGCTGCATATTGCGCAATTGATACTGGTGACCAATAGAAAATTGCATGTATACTGAGATGATGCAATATTAGCCTTTAATTGCATCACTTCACTGCATAAAAGCTGCAGTATCTGTAGCTGATTGTAGTTGGACAGCGTCTTTACATTTCGTTTTATGCTTATATAGGCTACTCAGTAATGCCTCGAACTTGTGTGAATAAAGCAGATAATTTCTGCTATATCTGCGGTGAAATAACTTTTATCTCACAAAAAAGGAGGATAACAGGAATGATTAAGAAAGCCTACAACTTGTATTTTGGCTGCAAGATAGGAGACCAGGACAAGAGCTGGGCACCACATATATGCTGCAATTCTTGTGGGACGGCACTGGAGCAATGGTTGAATGGAAAAAAGGCATCTATGCCTTTCGCTGTGCCAATGATTTGGAGAGAGCCAACAGATCATGTTAGTAATTGTTACTTTTGTATGGTGCCTCCAACTGTAAAAGGGCTAAATAAGAAGAAAAAGTTATCTGTGCACTATCCAAATATTCCATCGGCAATACGTCCAGTTCCTCATGGAGAGGGGCTACCAATTCCTAAAGCACCAGAATCCTTCGTGGTTGAGTCAAGTGAGGAAGAACCTGAAGCGTGTAGTCACGTGCAGTTGTAAGAGATAGCCCTTTCCTCGAATACAAGAGAAAAGCCAAGAGAAGCAAAACCGACACAAACCGAAGACAAAACTAGTGAGAATCCTAAGTATTAAAATGATTCAACTTAGCTTATGGCTATAATTTTTCTTGGTAATCCTATGCAATATATTATGCCATTTAGGCTTTGTTATGTAGTCAATATCACTTGCTTTATATTTGTGGAAAGACATCTATCTATATAATTATTGTGCATTATGTAGTCATTACGCCTATAGTAGAAAACTTTCCGTTTACAGAAAAACTAGAGCCAATTGACAAATTTCATTGTTATATTTGAACTCAGAATGTGAAATTCATTAAGAAATGGATCCTTTTGTTTCCAAAACTGGCAAAAAATAAAATTTGTTGAACAGTGTAATCAAACAACCCGGATCTTTAGGATATTTATTACAAAGGATGGCTCCTTTATAGACTAACAGCCACAAACAACAGGAGTGCCCAGGTCCGCTAATCAGCTGGTGCAGAGGCAGAAGAGGTACCACAAAGTCCTCTGTGAAGTATGGAAGGGATAATGAACGTGGTCCACAGCTACAGACAGGTCTGCTGTGACCCTAGTAAAGACTGCAAGGACAGGGAGGTGCAGAAAGAAGGTTCACCCAAGGAGGAAGAGGGGTTGTAGAGGAGTCGCAGGGACTGCGTGCCATTGGTTAGAAATTGCTACCTTTCACAACCCCATGTACTTACTTTAAATGATACGCATTAATGCAATTCCCCAACCGATGCCGAGCACACCACCCACAAGGAAGAAGAAAACAGAAACAGGAAACAAACCCCTAGGACTGGCTTTACCCTCGACATCTGCTCCTGGTTCTCATCGCTCAGCTGTCTCTTCCTGCTGGGTGGGATGGGCAGGCGGGACATCTTGAGGGGCTGCTGTTGCTTCTTTTCTAATGAGGTCTCCATATTCAGATCCTACATGAAAAAAAAAACATTCAGCATTTCCGGAACATAGGAATTATATTAGCCATCTGAGTAAGAGGTGCATCGGTCACAGCCTCTCTTTACCCCCAATGTGTACTCATACGTGAAAACCCCAACTTTCCATAAGCAGCAAAAAGTTTTGTAACATAGGCTAGCAAGTGAAGATAAATAACGATTGAATTCTCTTTCAGACCAGGAATAGGATGCAGCGGCTCAGTGGTTAGCATGTCTGCCTTGCAGCACTGAGGTCCTTGGTTTTGAACCCCAGCCAGGGCACTATATCTTCATGGAGTCTGCTCTGTGCTTGCTTAGGTTTTCTCCCGCATTCCATGCTAGTAAGTTAACTGGCAATAGTACATGTAAGATCACCGTGGACTATAAGCTCCTTAAAGCAGAAACACATTCACCTCGGCTCTAGCGATGTGGCGTCCTCGAGCTCCCCACATGGCAGGCTTCTGGGTCTTGATCACTGGCCGGGCAGGGATGATGTCACTCCCGTACATGCATGAGAGGTCAGTCAGTTTCGGTATTACTAAATTTGTAGAGGGAGCTGCGCATGCATGGCTCACTGTACTAAGGCAGACAGGCAGGTAAGTAACTTTAATACAGGAGCGACAAAGAATGTCTTTTCTGTATGAAGATTCCTGCCTGTTCGGCCATCTTTAATTCTGCCCTAAAGTTCCACTTTAACCACATGACCTCTGGAGAGCTTTACCCCCTTCATGACTGGGGCATTTTTTGCTGTTCAACACTGGGCTATTTTAACCACTTGCCGACCGCGCATAGCCGAATGACGGCTTCACCGCGGCCGGCCAGTTCTGAGTGGACGTCATATGACGTCCTCCCAGAACGCGCTCTCCTGCGCGCCCCAGGGGGCGCGCACCCGGCGATCTCCGTGATCGCTGTGTCCTACGGACACAGCTGATCACGAGATGTGGTGAAAGGCCGATCCCACCGGCCTTTTACCACGTGATCAGCGGTGTCCAATGACACGCTGATCACAGGAAAATGCAAGTGCCGGTTCTCGGCTGCACTTTCCTCACGCTGTCAGATCGTGAGGAAAGTACTGCCGAGAACCGGCAGTTGTCAGAGCGGGGATCGGCACCGATCATCAGGGCACTGATGATCAGTGCCCTGATGATCGGTGCCCAGCAGTGACCCCCGCAAGTTCCGATCAGCTGTGCGCCCACTAGCCCCGCCCACCCATTCCCAGCAGTGCCCCCACCTGTGCCCAGCAGTGCCCCCACCTGTGCCCAGCAGTGCCCCCACCTGTGCCACTCTGCAGTGCCACCTACCTGTGCCCAGCAGTGCCACCTACATGTGCCCAGCAGTGCCACCCACCTGTGCCCACCCACCTGTGCCCACCAGCGCCACCCACCTGTGCCCACCAGTGCCACCCACCTGTGCCCACCCACCAGTGCTGTCCACCAGTGCCACCCACCAGTGCCACCCACCAGTGCCCAGGGGTTGTGCCAGTCAGTGCCGCCAGTCAGTGCCCAGAAGTGATGCCAGTCAGTGCCGTCTATCAGTACCCATCATCAGTGTCACCCATCAGTGCCGCCTATCAGTGCTGCATATCAGTGCCGCCTATCCGTGACCCCTAATTAGTGCTGTCTATCAGTGCCGCCTATCCGTGCCACCTCATTAGTACTGCCTATCAGTGCCCTTTAGTGCTGCCTATCAGTGCCCATCAGTGCCGCCTATCAGTGCCCATCAGTGCCGCCTCATCAACGCAAATCAGTGAAGGAGAAAAAATACCTGTTTGAAAAATTTTATAAAAGAAACAAATAAACTTTTTTTTTTTTTTCAAATTTTTTGCACTTTTTTTAATTTATAGCGCAAAAAGTAAAGCGCCCAGTGGCGATTAAATACCACCAAAAGAAAGCTCTATTTGTGAGAAAAAAATGATCAAAATTTCATATGGGTACAATGTTGCATGACCGCGCAATTGTCAATCAAAGTGCGGCAGCGCTGAAAGCTGAAAATTGGCCTGGTAAGGAAGGGGGTATAAGTGCCTGGTAGGCAAGTGGTTAACTGGCAATTTCTCGGTCATGCAACACCGTATGCAAATAAAGTTTATATAATTATTTTTCACACAGAGTTGTTTTGGGGGCATTTGATCACGACTGGCTTTTTTTTTTTTTTATTTTTTAATATAAAAAAAACAAATTTTGAAAAAAGAAAAAAAAAAAAAAGAAAAAAGATATTTTCTACTTTCTGCTATAAAAAAAATACCAAATAAAATAAATTTCATGAATTTAGGCCACAATGTATTCTGCTACATGTCTTTGGTAAGAAAAAAAAACCCCTAATAAGTGTATATTATTTGGTTTGTGTGAAAGGTATAGCGTCTACAGACTATGGTATAGATACAGGAATTCAATCCTTGCTTCGTTAAGGTTAAAGCGAAGTTTCAGCTGAAGAAAAAAAAAAAAAAGATAAAAGTCAGCAGCTACAAAAACTGTAGCTGCTGACTTTTAAAATACAGCCACTTACCTCTCCCTTGGTCCAGCTGTGTCCTCACCACGGCTGGTTTAACCAGCCGTCTTCTCTCCCCGGTGCCGGCATCTTCATGGTGGGCACCCGGCTGTGACAGCTTGCGGCTTCACAGCCGGGTACCCACTGCACATGTGTGAGAAGCTCTGTGCTTTGTGAATGGCCCCGTAGTCTTCTGGGACCTGTCACGTGTCCCAGAAGACTACAGGAAGGGACGGGGAGAGAAACGTCTGCTTCTGATCGCCTAGGCGATAGCAGTGGAAGTGGGAGTGGGTACCTGTTAAATTTGGGTCCCCAAAAGGTGCCAATCCTTAATGGGGAGCGGGGAAAAAGAAAAAGCATTAAAGCAGAACTTACCCTTTTGGGTGGTGCACTGCTTTAAAGAAGAAGCTGCTGTGTCCGTCAATGAACGCAAGAGAAAAGCAGCTATAGACACTATACTGGCAATGATGATCAGCAACTTTTATTGGCACTGTAATAGGGTGGTGGGCAATCTGGTGCTAACATACACTGGCTGGGAGGGACACTGACACTGAGGTCGCTAGTGACACTAATACAGTGATCAGTGATAATTCTGTACACTGTACTATTGACACTGGCTGGGAAGGGGAAGTTCCGCTTTAAGCCTTTGTCCTCTGCTCCCCATTACGGATTGGCACCTTTGGGGAGCGGGTACTCTGATTTGACAGGTACCCGCTCCCACTTCCGCTGCGATCGTCTAGGCGATCGGAAGCAGTTGTCCTCCCCCCTCCCTCCCCGTAGTCTTTTGGGACATGTGACAGGTCCCAGAAGACTAGGGGCCATTCACAAAGCGCAGCACTTCTCGCACATGTGCAGTGGGCACCCAGCTGTGAAGCCACAAGCTGTCACAGCCGGGTGCCCACACTGAAGATGCTGGTGCCAGGGAGAGAAGACAGCTGGATGAAATCAGCCATGGAGAGGACACAGCTGGACCGAGGGACAGGTAAGTTTCTGTATTTTGTAGCTGCTGACTTTTATTTCTTTTTTTTCCAGGTGGAACTCCGCTTTAAAATGGTTGTAAAAGCTCAAGGTTTTTTAACTTTTATGCATTCTATGCATGAAGGTAAAAAACCTTCTCTATGCAGCAGCTCCCCCTATACTCACCTAAGCCCCCTCTCGATCCAGCGATGTGCATTGGAGTCTCAGCTATCCTGGGACTCACTCTCCACATTGGCTCAGACAGAAGAGGGAGCCATTGGCTCCCACTGCTGTCAATCTCAGCCAGTGAGCCAATGAGAAGAGAGAGGGGACAGGGCCAAGCCATGGCTCCACGTATGAATGGACACACAGAGCAGTTAGTACCCACATAGCTGCTTGCTGTGGGGGCACCAGACAGGACCGAAGGGCCAGGAGAGCCTGCAGGGGACCCAAGAAGAGGAGGATCCAGGCTGCTCTGTGCAAAACCACTACACACAGCAGGTAAGTATAGACACGTTTATTATTTAAAAAAAAAAAAAAAATTAAGCCTTTATTATCGCTTTAACTGCGTGCCTAACAAGTGTAATATGTGTTGCTTTTACTCACAGATCTGGCTGCTTTCTCTCCCTGAACGCAAAGTTGATTTCATGGAAAAGAAGCAGCCAGATCGCTGTTCTGTGTGTTTGCCAACACAGAACTCTGTGCTGTGACTGGGCACACCTGATCAGCAGGTATACCACCAAAATCATTGCCTGAAACCTGCTGACAAACTTGTGCTGTGTCCAATCACAGCACAGGACAGCAGGAGACGTGCGCCAGAAAACCTAGAGGTAAAGAGGAAACGTTGCTGAGCCTGGAGCTAAATTTCCTACGGACGGGCGACAAACAATTAAAAGGCAAGGAGTGATGTGAATGTACAATATATGTATTGGCACTATACCGGTGAAGCCCACCTCCCCCCCCCTCTTCTCTGTACAGCACTTCCAGGGCAGATCAGAGTGATTCTGATTGGCCGGCGCTGTCACACTGGTCTGCTCTGTCCTGGAAGCCCTGATGGAGAAGAGCTGGGAATTCAAACCCCTGGAGCGGCTGACAGCTCGGCATCCCCGGAGGTAAGTACAGCAGGGCCCACGGGGGGGGGGGGGGGGGGGGGTTGTGCTGACATCATGTGACATAAACCTTACAATCGCCATCATTGTATTCTATAGGCACAATGATCTCAGAGGGTATCGTGGTTTTTTTTTTGGGGGGGCGGTAATAAATATTTATATTCATACAATATATATGTTCATTTAAATGTCCATTTAAATACGTGTTACAATGAAGGGAAAAGTGGGCTCTGGCAATGAAAGGGCATTGGATTGTAAGCTCTTCAGGCAAGCAGTATGTTTTTATTGCTGTGTTTGTTTATATACAACCCTATGGCGCTCCCACATTGTATGCACCTCAGGCTACACCACTCTGTACTGCACCACGGCTGGTGACATCGCTACATCACCCCTATGTCCTGTAACATGAAAACCCCCGTGCAGCGGCTGGTAACACGCAGCGATCGTCCGCCTGCCCACCCCAGACCCAGTACGGCTGCCGTATGCAGGTACTTACCCTCCCGCTTCGACTCGTTACCCAGCCAACTTTCCTTCTGTTCAAATTCAAACCAGGCGGCGGCTAGAGCGAACAAGGGACCCGCCAAGGGCCGCCCGCCAATCAGCGCAGCGCTCCGGCGCCGCTCGCAGTTTGACTGGACAATTTTTAAAAACAAGGTTGGACAAGCATGCGAATCTGGCCAATGGGGATTGGCCACGTCAGAACTCGGCGGCCGCGGTCGTGTTTTGGGAAATGATCTAGGAGTTTTTTGTCCCCGGATGTAGGAGCCATTTTGTCGAAGACTGAGGTGGGTTAGGATTCGGACTTCGAAAAAATGGCGTCTAATTAGTAGAATAGAGCAGCGGTCTCCAAACTGCGGCCCGGGGAAAGGGGCCCTTTGCCTGCTTTTATCTGGCCATTGGGACACCATTCCACCAACCAGTACCGGGACAGGTCCATCTAGCGCAGGGTTGCCACCTCATCGCCTTAAAACCGAACATATATGAATGACACAGGTTCTGGGGCTAATTTAATGCAGATAAGGCACTATGTGAGTTTAATGACCACCTTAATCAGCCACAGAACCTGTGTCATTCATATGTGTTCGGTTTTAAAGGGAGGCGGTGGCAACTCTAGAGCTCAGGGCAAGGATGTGAAACTGCGGCCCCTCCCCCGCTACTAATACATGTTGGAGGATGGGTCCTACTTTCATTCTCTGCCCCCCCCCCAATCTGCTGCGCCCATGGCAGCTACCCCTCTTGCCCAACCCCTTGTCCTGTCACCAACTGCCACCAATGATAGAGCACCAATCCCCCTACTAACACCATCAATGGAGCACTAATCTCACCAATATCAACGATGAAGTACTATTAAAACCAGTGATGGGGCAATGGTGCTGGAACATTTTTTTTTACTCCCACTGGCCATGGTCCAGTCCGTCTAAACATGCACACGGGTGTCAAACTACAAGTCCCATGAGGCATTGCAAGATTGACAGTTACAAGCATGACTCCCAAAGGCAGAGGCATGATGGGACTTGTAGTTTTGCCAACAGCTGGAGGGCCGCCAGTTTGACACCCCTGCGTCTAAAGCCTAAAAGACAGTAAACTGGTCCTTTGCTTAGAAAGTTTGGAGATCCCCTGGAATAGAGGACTGTGTTGAAAATATTTTTTCATCTCTCATAGTCCTCCTCAGGGGTGGACTGACAAATCATGGGGCCCCCGGGCAATAGGGGATCATGGGACCCCTGTGTCCTTGCCCAAACTCAAAAAAGCCTATGAAAAAGGTTCCAGGGGCATCTCATGGGGCCCCCTACTGATCCCGGGCCCTCGGGCAGTGCCCGAGTTTCCAAATGGTCAGTCCGCCCCTGGTCCTCCTAGATTGTAAGCTCCCAGGATCAGGGCCCTTCTGTCCCTCTTGTATTGAACTGTATTGTTGCTGTATTGTCTCCCGTTATATTGTAAAGCGCTGAGCAAACTGTTGGCGCCATATAAATCCTGTATAATAATAGTCTTTCCAAATCTTAGATTGGATGGATGGATGGATAGATAGATATGGAAGGATAGATCGATCGATCAATATTGCATCTTACCAGTTAAGGAGGACCCTCTCCTGCAAGAAAATGGCAATAGCATATTATTATTATTATTATTATTATTATTATACAGGATTAATATAGTGCCAACACATTGCACAGCACTTTACAATATAAAGGGGGACAGTACAGCTACAGCACGGTTTAATATGGAAGGAAAAAGAGGGCCTTGCCCGTGGAGCTTACAATCGACATTGTTTACAGGGCATGTACCTTACAGCATTACACTCATCTGTTTTTTTTTAATGCCTTGCCCAAAATCTCCCAACAATTTTTTTTTTACCATCAAATGGGTTTAAAGTGATATTAACCCCTTGGTGCCGACACCTCCCGACCCTTTAAGGGTTTCAGAAGCCAGGAGGCAGGGCAGGGTTTAGGGTCATGTGACTGCCGTGACATGCTGTCACAGTGGTCACATGATCGGGAAAGGTCCCGATCGAAAGAGGAGATCGGGACCTTTCCATGAGTACCGGACATGTGTGCTGGGAGCGCGCAGGGCATGCGCTCTCAGCACATTTTTTTTGTAATAGAACACAAATGTGCGGCTGCTCGGCGTCTAGGCTCAGACGCCGGGAGGCCGCACATTTGCGTTGAGCCGGTGCAAAGAGGTTAAACATGTTATACTTACCTGCTCTGTGTAATGGTTATTGTACAGAGCAGCCCTGATCCTCTTCTTCTCAGGGCGTTCTTGGCTCCTTCCCCTTGGCCAGTGCCCCCTATAGTATGCCGCTTGCCATGGAGGGGGTAACGGTGCGTGCTCGCTCCTGAGCTCTGCTCTATGCATCCATAAGACACATTGAGCCGCAGCTCTGCATCACAGCTCTGCTCTCTCATTGGCTCACTGGCTGTGATTGAAGCAGTGGGAGCCAATGGATCCTGCTGCTTTCCCAGCCAATGGGAAGAAGGAGTCCCAGGATAGCCAAGACTGCAGTGCACATCGCTGGATCAAGAGGGGGCTCAGGTGAATATTAGAGGGGCTGCTTCACACAGAAGGTTTTTTACCTTCATGCATAGAATAGAGACAAACAAGGCATTTGCCTAGGGCGTAATTTTTCAGGGTGGCGGTTTCACCCTGGCAGAAGTGACACAGTGGCAGCTGGTGACTGGAGAGCAGTGGAGGTAGAGGAACTGCAGGAGCTGGGATCCACGAGAGGCTGACACCACCAATGGGCAGAATTGTCAGAGGCGTCTGGGAAGCGCTAAAAACACTTCCCAAACGCCTTTCTGCCACTTGAAAACAAGGCTAGTGTGAACGTAGCCTAAATGCAAAAAAAAAAAGAAAATTCTTCCTGATTTGTATTGTTTTAAAGTGCACTTTGAACTTTATATTGATCATAAATCAATTCACTAAAGTGAACACATGTAGCATATATAATGAGATTAGTATTCCAGAGCCTTGACCTTCCTGCTGCTGGCATGGAAAGTACTGGGTAGACAGGGGGGCACAGGAGGGACCGCAGAAAGGGACAGGGCTTGGGGTTTCTCTCATATCCCCTCTCTCAGCCCTCAATCTCGCACCCCCTCTCATCTCACCCCCCCTCCCTCTCTCATCCCCCTTTCACCCTCCTCTGTCTCTCATCTCCCCATTCAGCCCTCAATCTCTCACCCCCTCTCTCCCATCTCCCTCACTCTGTCTCAACCCTTCTCTCATCTCTTTCACCCTCTCACTCCTCTCCGTCTCTCACGCCCCTCTCTCTCACCCCCCTCTGTCTCTCATCTCCCCACTCAACTCTCACCCCCTATCTCTCCCATCTCAGCCCTCTGTCTCTCATCCCCCTTTCACCCCCCTCTGTCTCTCATCTTGCCTCTCAGACCTCAATCTCTCACCCCCTCTCATCCTTCCCCATCTAGCTCTCACTCCCTCTCAATTCCTATCACCCCCCTCTCTCTTACTCCCCCACTCTCTCACCCCCCCTCTGTCATCCTTCCCTATCTCTTTCTCCGTCACCCCCTCTGTGTCTCTTCCCTCTCTCACCCCCTCACCTTCTCTCTTACTAAAATGCCCAGGCCTATTTTTTGTCTCAGACTGGGCCTGGTCTTAAGGAAGTGGCTCTGCATCACAAAATGCATAGACCATTGGATAAAAGAAATGTAACAAGTATCTGATCTAACATGATGGTTGATCAGTTAATATAATATGGTGCCATAGGTTTTTATGTTTGTGAGGTAGTATGCGGTTTTGGAGGCAAAAGGGGGACTTACTGAATATCAGGTTGGTTGTCATAATGTTATGGCTGATCGGTGTAAATCCTCTATTATAATAATATGAATATTACCAGTCTCTTGGACAGCACAGGTGCAAGGTGCTGTCAATCAAGCTACTGGAAGAAGGAGGAGCAGCTTGCCATTGTAGACTTCTGCTACGATTGGAATGTGAGGATGCACAGGACACTCAATTGCAGTCCCAGCCAGGATCACGTGCACTCTGGTGACTGCGTTGGTCCCTCGCAAGAGAATGGAGCCACCCTAAAGCAAGAACTGGACCACAGTCCTTTTTTTTAAGAATGCAATACTAAGCACTTACAGGATTTAATAGACGAACAAACCTGATAATTGTTGAGGTCGGCAGCACTATAGGCTTTTTTTTGTTTCATGTTTTCACTTCACTTTAAGCACTTCAGGCAAATCAAAACCACTTCCATACCGGGCACTTTTACCCCCTTCCTGCCCAGGCCAATTTCAGGTTTCAGCGCTCTCACACTTTGAATGACAATTGCGCGGTCATACAACATTGTACCCAAACTAAAATTTTACCATTTTGTTCACACAAATAGAGCTTTCTTTTGGAGGTATTTAATCACCACTGAGGTTTTTATTATTGCTAAACAAAAAAAGACCGAAAATTTAGAACAAACAAAAACCCACGTTTTTCTTTGTTTCCGTTATAAAAGTTTGCTAATAATTGTTCTTCATAAATTTAGGCCGAGATGTATTCTACTACATGTCTTTGGTGGAAATAACCCAAATTAGTATTTATTATTTAGTCTGTAGGAAAGGTATAGAGTTCACAAACTATGGTATAGATCTGAATATTGATCAATGCTGAAGTATTGACGGCCAATCTAATTTCTTGAGGTCCAAAAATGTCAGAACAGTACAGATATCCCCCAAATAACCCCTTTTTGCAAAGTAGACAGTCCGACATACTTCATAAAAAGGCATGGCGAGTTTTTTGAAGTTGTAATTTTTTTGTCATAATTTTTCAGAAGATGAAGAAATAGAAAAAATTTTCACAATTTTTTTTTAAATGCTGTCACCAGTGCAGTATAGCATCCGCATATAACTAGTGTTGTGGTGATCAGGGACACTGACTGGTGACAGTACGAAAAAAAATTTTTTTTCAATTTTTTTATTACATTTTTCTTTTTTTTAACGTACTACTTTAGGAAAGTGATCAGTAGCTTTTTTTTTTTTTTAATACACAATTTGATTGCTTATAGCAAAGAATTTATTTGCTATACGCAAGCATTTAACTGAATGAAATCGATTTATTCAGGTTTTTTTTTAAGTTGTGATTGGCTAATCACATGACACAGATGGGTTGTGATTGGCCCAGCCTGTGCATGTGATCGCTGTAACCATTCATAGCTAGACACAGTTGTATACAATGGATGGCAAAAAAGGAAGCCACCCATTGTATATAACTGTCATGTGACCTGCTGTGATTGGTCACATGGTGCTGGCAATGGGGCAGATACACAGATCTGTCATCGGCCTTGTCCAAGGTACACGGCTGGTGACAGATATCGCCACAGAGCGATCCGGGAAAGACGTCATGACGCTATCCCGAAGGGACGAAGTGTTCAGCCGGCCGTCATTTGACCATAGGCTGGGCGGCAAGTGGTGAACACGATGTTATAAATATGTTCATTTTTTTCTCATGTGAAGTACATGCATGCTAAGCAAAGTGTATGTTTCCAGGTGTTTATTACCTCTCAGATAACCGTATTCCTTTGGACCATAAAAGTCCACTTCTCTATTAAAGTGGTACTAAACAGAGATGTGGTAATCACCATACTCAATTCATATAAAATATATATAATGTCATTGTATTTTGTTTTTTAAAACCTGTAAGTACCTTCTTCCTCCAGAGCATATTTGTGGTCACATGATCTTTCCTTGTTCTTTGGCATCAGCAGGAAAATATCCTTGCCAGAGTCTTCTATTACTCTACTAGTGTATGTGCCTTACCATGAGTCTGTCAGTCACATGACCAAAAAAAGAAAGTTTCCGTATAGTAAATTTTAAATTAAATTCTAAATATCAAAAAAACTGCTTTAAAGCTCCCTATAAATCTTTATTGAACATCAAAGGTGTATTTTCTGTGCAGTAATATTGTGTGAGCAGAGTCAAAGATGATTGACAACTTTTTTTCAGATGGAAACTGCAGCTAAGGTTTTTTTTAATATTTTACATGTATTAGCAAATACATTTGATTATATTTAATACGGATTTATATTAAAACTTTTTATGAAATCCTTAGCAAATGTAATCAATCAGCACACTATACCCCCCTTCCCCTCCATAATGTTTAGCAATAGAAGGACATGGAAGGGGAATTCATTTACCACTGTGTATATGCCCAAACGTGTGATTCTATAGTCATGTAGGCTGCAAAAAAAAAAGAAGAGGAAATGAAGAGCTTAGACGGGAACTGAAACTGGAGCATGCTCAGTAGATGACAGCAGCTGGTCTATACAATCTCAGGCTGCAATGGGGACACAGAGAAGATGGGAGGGACAGCTGAAGGTAGGATCAACCAGGTATATTTCAAATCTGCACAAAAGGAATGCTTTAGTGGCTTTGTAGTAACTATGCACACTCTGTTTCACAGAATGTAATGAGAGTTTATCATAGTGTGGGTTTAATGACGATTTAAAGAAACAGTTAAAGCAAGAAAAAAAAATTAAGTCAACATTTTATTTTGTAAAACTGATTACATAACACCACACTATATCTAAAAGCAAAAAACAAACAAAAAATAAAAACCATGATTTCTTGACAATGGAGGGTCATTGACAAAAGTAAAATAGTAAGCAGAGCATTTTCTAAGTTTGAACATAGATGGGCAGATGTCTTTCCAACGATAACAGGAAGTGACACAAATTTGATTTTAAACCCACTGGCATACACTGTGACCATCAGTGCAAAGTAGCACCACGTGCAGCAAGTTAGGACATTGTTGGCAGGAATAGAGGGCTTCCATGCTATGGTAGCACTTCTTACTGCTTCTTAAGGAGCATTTATACTACCCGCTTCTCATCTATTCATCGTACCAGGATATCGGAATCAGAGCAGATATTTTCAAGTCAGCCAAAATTGCTTAAAACAGAATAACCCTTTTTAACCCTTTCTTGGCAACCCTTTTAAGTGGGTCTAAATGCCATTAGGTGGGACAGACTTCATAATCACAAGACCACTGTAATAGGCTGTTACAGTGTTCACATAATTGGAAGCCCATCTCACTGGCTTCCGGGAGCCATCTGTGACAGCTTGGCCACTGTGCTGGCAGTGCACAGTGATTAGGCTCTCAGCAGAGAACCTTGGCTCTAAAGGATGCACACATGTGAACCGTTCTTTGTTTTGCTTCTCGTCCAATAAAATAGAATTTTGAACAAACTTCCAGGTGTTAGAACGGCACTATATGGCCAATATGATGTAAACTCCCCTTCAGATCTGGTGCTAAAATTACCGATCTCATTGTGGCATGGTGATATGCAACATGTGTAGCATAACTGCCATTTGTGTATGTGATTTTGTATGTATGTGTGCATGCGTATATGGGGGGCTAAAAAAAAAATGTCTCTTTAAATTTTTTTTTTTTACATGACTTTATTGCTATCATAGCCCAATCGCTCCCCATGTGATAGCATATAGGTGACAGGTCCTCTTTATGCAAGAAGGAAAAGAGGGGGGGGGTCAGAGTGTGCAAGGAGAGGGGCAAGAGAGGAGAGGTACACTGTTTACAATGAGTGGGCAATGAGTACTGAAAGTCATTGCCGGTTCTGAATGCAGTAGCAGGCTGCTTTGTTTACTTCAGCACCATAGGAGCCCCACCATAAAAGGAGCGGTCATCTGGTCATTGTAAACACCATTCCTCTCTTTGCACACACTGCCTGCCCTGCCCCTCACCACCATCTGCTGTACATACTGCCCCCTGTAACCCGCATTTCTTTTTTCTTTTGTTTACCTTCTGCTGTCAGTGGAGCATCCCCGCTGACAGCAGAGATGTGTCACTGGTTGTTAGAATGCTTGTGGGTGCCATCTCCCAACAACCAATGCAAAAATGGATGCAAAAACTGAGCTTTTGTCCATTTACATCCGTTTGGGTCCCTTAGTTTTTCTTTACTTAAAAAAAACACTTGTTCTATTTTTAAAAAAAAAAAAAAAAAGAAAAGAAAAATGGACCTGAAAGAATGTGGATGTAAACGGATATGAACAGTTGATCATACATTTACATTTATCTGCCCATAGGAGTGCATTGCTGTCTGTTTTTCATTCATCAACAGGGGGTACACCCATGTGAAAAGACCCTTAATACTACAGCAAAATAAAGACCTTAGAAAACTGTGCTCTTCCGACAGTTGTGAAAACCCTTTTCTGATCCAGCATAATTGTGCCCCTGTGCAGAAAGCCAGCTCCATATAGACATGATTTGAAATGTTTGGTGTGGGGTGGTGACGAGCAAAGGTTCAGGCCGAACCTTGGGAAGCTGTCACATGATAGCAGGCCACCGTACCAAATCAGCAGCATCTGGTGAATTCACGGTCCTACAGCCACACAAAAAGAGGCAAGGATTCAAGTGACATCACTGACAAAACATGGCCATATTGGGACAATGTCAGACCAAATAGGGCCATGTGGCCACATTGGGTCAATAATGTCACCAGAATCCCTTTAAGTGCAGCTTTGGGCCAGAGAATGCTCTGGCTGCGGCTGATTGGGCCAGCTCCCTGATATCCTGTGACAGTTTCCTAAGGGTTTGGGCCCAAACCTTAGCACAGCACCAGTATGGAAGAACTTGAGCGTACTGTACAAAGCCCAGAACTCAACCCTACTGAACACCATTGTAATTCATTAGAATGCCAATTACTGGCCAAGTCTTCTCATTCAACATGAATACCTGACCTCACAAGTACTCTTTAGGTCGAATGGAGACAAAATTCCACAGACACTTTAAAATGAAGAGGCAAGTCTTCCCAAAAGAATGGAGGCTGTTTGGGGTCAACTCCATAATAACGAACATGGTTTTGAAATGGATGTCCAACATGCTAAATTTTAACCGTATATGTCAAAACAGCCACTGGAACAACAGATAGTTGCGACTTTTTCCCTTCTTCAAACTGTAGGGAGAAAGGTGGTCTCTAATCAGCGGCATATTACTAAAGTGAGATCTAAATTAAGGCAGATGCAGTGGTGCAAAATTAAAGGATCACCCCACTCAGACACAAATATTGGCATTTAACCACTTCCAGTCTGGGCCAGTTTTGACATTCCTCTCCTGCATGTAAAAATAATTTATTGCTACAAAGCTGCGTAGCACCCCAAACATTTTTATTTACGCAGAGGCTCTAAAGAATATATATTAAAAAAGTGGATGTTGCATATTTTTATGTCGCACAATATTTGCGCAGCCGTTTTTCAAATGCAATTGTTTGAGAAAAAATACACATCAACGAATTTTAATGCACAAAAACAATATAATAGCCAATTTTTAAAATATAATAAATGATGTAAATAGATACCAAACATGTCACACTTTAGAATTGCGCACGCCTGCGGAAACGCGCCAAACTACGGTACCTAAATATCTCCAACACTTTAAAAAGGACACAGGAGGTCTGGTGCTGGAATTATTGCTTTCGCTCTGACATTTCTAGTGATACCTCACGTGTGGTGCGATCACAGTTTACATATGCCTGCAGGACCAATGCGCACACTCACTTTTGAGCGCGAGTACGGGGCTGCTTTAAAAATCCTTAAAAAAAAATAAAAAGGTACAATGTTTTAAAAAAATTAATCAACTTTACTGCTATAACTAGGGATGAACAGCCCTTGTGATAGCATGGGCCATGACAGGTCCTCTTAATGGAGAGATCTGGGGTCTATTAGACCCCAGATCTCTGATGGCCTCCAATGCATCGGATTAGACACAGATCACTCTGATTGGCTGCTACACTGGCTAACTGGCCAGTAAACAACAAACCAAAACCGGAAGTGACGAAATCCTCATCGCTTACTGTTTCTTACATCACACAGTGGGAAGAACAACATTAGTTCCTCTCACTGTATGCCCAGAGCTGGATGCATCCTTACCGGGCTCCCTGATTGGATGGGAGAGACTGGTAAAATCGATGGCAGGAGGGGGGACCCCCTTCCACTGCCTGTAAAAGCAAGACAAGACAATCATTGGGGCTAAAACAATTATACCGAGATCACGACTGTAGTGCCATCATGATCCTGGTATAACAACTTTTATAAAAACGGCCTAAGGACAGGAAGTGGTTAAAATGACTCAGCATAATTGCTGAAAGGATTCTAAATTTCATTCTTAGCTAAAGCTCTATAGTCACCAATGTCTTTGGCCCCAAAATAAGCTTGGGAAAAATGCAACCCGCTCTGTCCCCTCACCTAGCAATACCTCCTTTGCCAGCCCACTGCAGGCTCACCCACCGAAGCATAGGAGAAAGGCTGCATAACACAAAAACATGTGACATGTTGCTACAGTCCCGCTAGGAAATAGAAATCTGGTGAGTCATGATGATTGCATACAAAAGGGTAAACTAAGTGGAATTTTGACATTATTGCTACCTCTTAGCAGAGCCAGATCATCTACAAGGCAACCTAATCAGAAGCCTCTGGCCTAGTGAATGCTCATGGGGCCCAACTACAACACTTAGGAAAATAGAGGAAAGTAAAACTGGTCAACCCGCCTGTCACAGCACAAGATAAGATGCAGATGTAGGCTGTTCTGTGTTTGATGGAGTGGGCAATGTAGATGGAGCAGCTTCTCTGCACCAACTACAATCCTGATCAATTTTAAGGATGAGGGGGCTCGGGGGTGCAAAGCTTCTACCTTGCCTAGGGCGCCCCCCCATTCTGCCTTAATCCATGTCTGCCTCTTAGCATTTGCACATCTGTAAGTGAACCCCTTTTGTTTTTACAACAAAATTGAATTCAACATCCCCTGGTAAGGTGAGCTCAAGTATCACTTCATAGAAAAAACAAAACAAAAAAAAAAAACATCCTGACTACATCAAAGCTAAAGTATGCTAAAACAGGTAACATGTAAAAGTTTGCCTTGTTACAATTCACATTGTAAAAATATTTGTTTTTTTCCCTCCCGCAGGTCGTTACGCTTAAGCTTGGTTAACATAATATTTAAAAAAAAAATAAAAAAAAAATCTGAAACCGCAACTGGAAATCGCACAACTTTAAAAACGTCACTACACATGGAAATGTACATCATTTTACACTGCCCCGCTAATACAAAAAGCTGTCTCTTTGGACAAGTTGTTTCAGCTCGAAATTCACGCTGCTGTGGGCTGGTCATCAGAGGGATTCCTGCAGAAAAACAAACACCGGAAGATTGTTAGCGTTGGTGTCATTTTGTGATAGTTAAATGAGCGAAAAGCAAAATGAAGATAAAAAAATTGTATACAGCGCTCAGCATAAATGAGTACACCCCAACAGATGTCAGAAAACCTTCACTTTCCTTTCAGAATCAACATTTCCTGTGGGACACTATACTACAAAATACTCCCACTAATGCCGGCCATTGATTGCAAACAAGATTTGTTAATTTGCACACACAAAAAAGTATTTTTTCTAACAAATTCGTTCAAGACCATGTTGCAGAAATGAATATACCCCAATGAAAATCTTAGGAGCAAAGCTAAATTTTATATAACAAAATCCTAATTAACAAGAATTCAACTACAGGTGAGTCTAATTATTCATTAAACAGGTGTCCAGCAGACAGTTGATTATAAAAGGGGTTAAAGAAAACCCATCACATTATATGCTGTCAGCAATGGCACCACATGGAAGAGGAATGTCACCTGGACTGAGAAAGTAAATAATTTCTTTACAGAAGGCTACAAGATGATCAGCAAAGCTTTACTTGTCTCTCAAAATACAGTAGCAAAAGTGATACAAAAGTTTAACAAAGATGGAACTGAAACCATCTCACAGAGACATCCAGGCCGTCCACAGATGTTAACACCTCCACAAGAACATCTTCTGATGAGAAGGGTTGAAGAAAATTGCCAAGCAAATTCACTGCAGTTAGCTAAAGAAGTAGAAAGCCAAACTGGGGTGACTGTTTCCCAGGACACAATATGGTGAACACTGCAGAGGAATGGCATGCATGGGTGTAGTCCACGAAGGAAGCCTCTCCTAAAGCCCAAGCACAAAAAAAGCCCGTCAGAATTTGCCAGGGCACATGCTGAAAAAGAAGACTACTGGGACTCTGTACTCTGGAGTATGGCATCGCAAAGGTGAGGAGTACAATGAAAAATGCATGATGCCTACAGTGAAACATGGTGGTGGCAGTGTGGGGCTGCATGAGTGCTGCTGGTGTCGGGGAGCTGCATTTCATTGAAGATACTACCATCACACTGTGCCCTTGGTCATCGTGCTTTTTTCCAACATGACAATGATCTAACACACACACATCTAAGGCCACTGTTGCATTTCTGAAGAACAGGATGAAAGTGATTCACCGGCCACGTATGTCTCCTGATCTGAACCCAATCGAACACCTATGGGGAATTCTGAAGAGACAAGTTGAGCATCACTCTTCATACAGCATCCAGGCTCTAAAAGAGGTCGTTTTTGAAGAATGGAAAAAGATAGATGTTGCAATATGTCGCCAACTTATTCATTCCATGCCTAGAAGACTTGGTGCTGTCCTTACAAATCATGAAGGTCATACAAAATACTAGATGTAGTAGTTTTTTTTGTGGGGTGGATTCATTTTTGCATCAACTAATTTGAGTAAAACTGAAGATTTTGTAATCTACATGATATTAACCTTACTTTCATGTAATGAGCTTAACAAATGTTCTATAAAATTTGGTTTTGTCAACATTTTGAAAATTGTTCTTGTGTTCATTGAGATATTGATTAAAATTACTTTTCAAAAAGGGGTGTACTCAGAGTGAATGTATATATATATATATTTGTTTTTAATATACAGTACATGTACAAGTGATCAACATACCATTGGGACTGAAATGTCAAATCCTATTAGCTCTACTGTCAGCCTTCTCTGCAGGGTGCCTGACCCTCTTCCTAGCTCTGATTTTAGTTGAAACCCAAACTTTTCCAATTCACCCCATACCCCTGAAGCCATAATCTTCCAGTGCGGAGTGGAAGTCAATATAAACCGAGGGACCTGTCTCAGGCACTCTTCAAAGGGCCAATTAAACCCACCCTTTGTGCCCTCTTCCATTTATAGTTGCTGTACTACAGGTTCTAGTGGTTAAAAGCGATCTTTGAATGGAGGACACGTGGATGAACGAATAGTCCGCCACTTTAATTCAAGGATTGCTTTTTGTTAATGGAAGCTATAGTAGAACTTCTTTAAATAAAGAAGGGGGGTGAAAAGGGCAGGCATAGTCCGCACTCTTGAACAGTGCCTATGACAGGTCTTTTGACTTGTATAACTCCTGCTGCATCAAAGGGTATATGTCTGCAGGGGTTAGGAGGGGATTGGCGGATTTCAACTAAAATTGCAGCCAGCAGAAAAAGGAACACAGCATATTGACTGTAAATACTGTCCCTTGTGCTAATTTTTCTTTAGAAGATGTTTTGACTAAACTTATTTTTGCAATTTTTAAAACATTAAAAAATTTTTTTAAGTATTTTTATTAAAAAAAGTATCACTTTGTTGTTTGACATGCAGCATTTAAGCAAATCAAATGTTCATCAGTTGGAGTTTTCTTTAAAAGAAGACAAGCAGGTATTAATTTGCAAAGCATTTCACTAAACCCCAAACATTATATATAACAGCATTGAACATGGCTTGACAAATCCCAGACGTCAGGTCGCCATGGCGACTAGAAATTGCATTCTGGCGCCTGGGATTTCCTCAGCCCATTCTGAGGAAGGCGGACCCCGACATCAACAGGAAAGACCCAATCGCCCCTCGCACATCCAGAAGACTGGAACACATGCCTAGAGCTGGGTGCAATATAGGACCTTGAGAAAGCAAGTCGGGCCAACATGGCAGAGACTACGGCCTGTCTACTGCCACCTTCACTATGTTTGCACACCAGGCCGGGGCAATCAGCATCACTGGAATAGGCTGCTCCCAAATCCTGCATAAGACATGGCAGCAGCTGATTTCGGAGTAAAGGCATAAATCAGTGAAAACTGGTTCCAAGGTACCACTAAGGCATCTACCCCCGCCGTGGAAGGGTCACTTACCCTAGACAGCAAAAGACCAACCTTGCTGTTGAACCTGGATGCCAATAGATCGATGCCCGGACAACCCCCCATTGCTGGCAGATTCCCTTGAAAACCTCGGGATGCAGATTCCCTTGAAAACTTCGGGATGCAAAGTCCATTCCCCTGGAATCAGAGTCATCAACCACTAATTCAGGCTTCACAGTTCCTCTGGAAACAGAGACATACAGTAATCAAGGGCCAGAATCTTCTTGTTCCAAACAATCAGAATGTTCCTGTGCAGCGGTCTGTTGTGGAATTGGGCATAGGGAACAGCCTCAAACGAGGACACCATCTTCCCAAGCAACCTCATACAGGAGGCGAATTGAAGGAGAATTTTTGGCTTTTAAATTGAAAACCTCATTTCTCTAGAAGCAGAAATACATTTTGCCTGAACTGTGTCTAGGACCATTACCAAATACTCCAGGCTCTGTACTGGCACCAGGGCTGGCTTTTTGAAGTTGAGCACCCAGCCCAGCTGTTTCAGGATCTACATCGTAAGGACCACATCCTGCTTCAGACCTGACACCGACTGACCTCTGAGCAACAGATCATCTAGATAACCTATGACCAATACCCCCAAGTTCTGAGCAGCCAACACCAGAGCAAGAATTTTTCTAAAAACTCTGGGAGCCATGGCCAGACCAAACGGTAGTGCTATGAACTGGAAATGCTGAGCCCCTACTGCAAATCGCAGAAATCTTTGGTGAGGAATGAATATTGGCACATGTAGGTATGTGACCTTCATGTCTATGGATGCCAAAAAAATCTTGTAAAGAGGCCACTACTGACCGAACTGATTCCATAAAAGACCAGACATTTATAAACGGATTTAGCCCCTTGAGGTCCAAAATGGGCCTTACATCCCCATTTGGCTTTGGGACTGAACAGGTTTGAATAAAACCCCTAAAATCTTTAGTCCGCTGGAACCTCTGTGATCACCCCGAGACAGTAGTACATTTGATCTTAGAAACCAGGGGGGGGGGGGGGGGGAGACCCAAAATGCTCTAATCTGTACTCCAGAGAAATCATGGAAATTATCAACTTGTCTTGGATTAAAGCCTTTCAAGGCAGCAAAAACTTCCAAAAGCCTTCCCCCCACCCGAACAAGTGGGGGCGCCCCTTCATAAGGAGGCAGACTTTGGATCTGCCTTGGATGACTTACACCCAGAGCCTCCTCGGGTTTTGCTTCTGAGTTCAACCCCTGGAGGCTGGGACCTGTGTATGCTGGAACGACTGCCTGGTGGATGAGGGGCCAACAACCGAAGCCCCTGACACCTTAAAAGAAGGGAGCTTGGATCTCCTTTTAAAAAGGGTAGAAGAGAACTCTTACCCCCTGAAATCTTTTGAATATATTTGTCCAAATCTTCCCCAAATAACCGCTCTCCATGAAAGGGAAAACCTGCCAATAATGTTTTGCATAGCAGTTCTGCCGACCAACTCTTTAGAAACAAAACCCTGCGCATGTACACTGATAGGGGGGCCAAGAAAGAAATTTACTGGATTCCTTAAGAGCATCAACCGCAAAACAAAGCACGTGGAACATCCTCCAAATCCCCGGCCGAGTTTTCTCCCTGCACCGATGGTCTTCCAAGCAGTCGTTTGACATGGTAAGAAAGACTCTGGCAAATGCCAATAGCTGCCACTGCTGGCTGTGCGGCAGAAGCTTACAGGGAGCAGGAGGCCTTAAGGAGAGACTCCAGTTTTTTATCCGCTGGATCCTTGAAAACCTGTACATTATACACAGGACTTTTCAAGACTTATTCAGTGATGAAACAGCTGCATCAGCTACAGGCATATCCCATTTCTTAAACATCTCTTCCATGGGGTACAAAAAAGAAAACCTCTTTGGTGGAACAAAAACCCTGTCTGGATGATCCATACATCAGCATACATAATTTGCTCCAGAAAAGGATGCACTGGAAAGGCCTGAGTATTCTGCGGAGGCTTCAAACAGCCCAAAAAAGAATAAGTAACCTCAGAGGTTTCTATCAGAGGTAGCCTGAATCCAGATCGTTCCTTATCAGTGAGGTTCTGGACAAAACCTCTGAGATTGGGAGGCAGAGACTTCCTGCTTCGCCTCAGGCTGTGACCCCTC
The DNA here is from genome assembly GCF_062004578.1 of Staurois parvus. Taxonomy (NCBI): domain Eukaryota; kingdom Metazoa; phylum Chordata; class Amphibia; order Anura; family Ranidae; genus Staurois; species Staurois parvus. Next base: position 823,987 of record NW_028318769.1, on the reverse strand, counting down.
AGACAGACTCTACTGCCAGACCTTCCTCCAGTTTTTTTCTCATCCTCAGGTTCCACCCATTCCTGCTCCAGGATTGGTGGTTCTAGTGACGGGGATCTCTTCCGCTTCTTAGTCCCCTGAGAAACCAATGCACTTACACCTGTGCTCTCATCCTCTAAACCTACTAAGGCTGAAGCAAGATCATCCTTGGTTACATATGCCGAGACAGATACCCCAGTAGTAGCCACAATGCCAGATAAATGCAGTGGCTCAAACTGCTCAGTCGCTTCTGGCCTCTCAGGAGAGGATATTACAATAGACATTCAGCCAGGTTCCTCAGGACCTAGCCGCAGCACATTAGTGCCCTTTTCTGCTGTGCCTCCCCCACTCCACTTATTGGAAGACATTACTTCAGATAGTGTAAAAACCTTTGCACCTCCAATAGTAAACACAGACCATAAGATACAGCTATGCAAGTAGTGTGCGGAAGAAAACACTCAATGCAAATTGCTGAGCTTATGAGCCACCAAGGGCAGCGTCTGACTGACTGGGCCAATGCTCCTTCCCCCTCAGGGGAGTACTCACGTGAACCACTGAATAGCCTGCTTTGTGTCCCGGCCACAGGAATCCATCAGTGGCAGCCCACGTGTGCCCAGGCCTCCTGATAAATGAATATGGCCAACTTCCGTCTCCAGCCGTAACTGCGCATTCAATCCTTGTGAGCGTGCAACCCGCCATGCATGCGCCCCACAGTCGATGGCCGGCCGCACTCCTAAGGACCAGAATGCTCCCTCTAGTGGCCACCAACAGAAATAACAGGCAAGCATGTAATGGGATAAAATGCTCCTCTAGTGGAAACCTTGGCCAAACAATATCTCTCCTTTTCCCTCCAAATTTGAGCTTTGTTTAAAAAAAAAGAAAAAAAAAAAAAAAGAAAGCTTACCAGTCCCGCCGCAAGTTCCCAACTTCTGCCAAGCACCAACCTTCACCCATCATGGCGGACATTGCCATACAGACCTTCAAGGACCCAATCCCCATAATGTGGGGCCACTGCCTCGGACCTGTATAGCACCTCGCTGGAAAGCACCTTGGTCAGATTTAAAACTGCACAGGGTCCCATCTACACGGGGTCCAGCACCATAAGGCTGCATTACAGGCAAAACCGAGGATTCTTTTCCTTATCCAGCGAGGGTTGGGTACCATCCATTTTAGCTCACAGCTTTCCGAATGGATCCGATTAAAGTCCATGATTCTCGAAGGGACCGTACTAGACCTTAGGTATGCTCCAGGAGCACAACAACACTTTCAGTAACCATCCACCTTACAGACACTGGCGAAAAAAACTGAAGTACTTCCTGTGTAGGAGGAGTTATACAGGGGAGAACCTCCACTCTGATTGGTCAGCCAGTGTCCGTTCACCTATAGGTGGCATATAACCCACAGTCATGAATAGCCTGCGCTGTGTCCCATGATGTACGATAAAGAAACATTTGAAAAAAAATCCCTACCAGTTCTCTGCCAAAGGTCGTGAACTTATTTATCTTCTTCATCCTCCTCCTCATCATCGTCATTGTCATTATCATTATCATTGTCATGGTCATTGTCACGATCATTGTCACGATCATGGTCACGATCGCGATCATGGTCACGATCGCGGTCACGATCGCGTTCACGGTCACGATCACGCTCATGGTCATCTTCCTCGCTGTCAATATCATCTTCATCCTCAGTGTTTGATTCCGAACTTTTCAACTGCAAAATACAAAAATGGCAAAACTTTACTCCAAATGCCAAAATAAAAAGCATTTTCAGAAACATCAATTCACAGTCTCAAATGGAGGTGCTTTCTATTTTTTTTTATTACAGTGCCCCTCAGAGGACAACATACAAGTAGTACTTTGTAGTGAAGTTGAGGGTTAGCTACGCAGTTGGTCAGGATGCCCCCCCCCTCTCCAACCCAGCTAGCAAAGGGTTGGCTGACACGACATGCGGCAGTCCACAATACAGCCATATCCTTGCTAGCTTCAGGCAGTTGTAGAGGGAGGGGTTGTCCTGTCCAACCACACAGCTAGTGTTCTATAGCACTTAACTACCGGGCACTTTTACCCCCTTCCTGCCATGGCCAATTTTCAGCTTTCAGCGCTCTCATACTCTGACAATTGCACGGTCATACAACACTGTACCCAAACTACATTTTTTTCCTTTTTTGAGACAAATAGAGCTTTCTTTTGTTGGTATTTAATCACCACTGGGGTTATTTTTTGCTAAAATAAACAAAAAAAGACCAAACATTTAAAAAAAAAAAAAAAGAAGTTTCTTAGTTAATGTTATAAAGTTTTGTAAAAAAAGTAATTTTTCTCCTTCACTGGGAACTTATAGGCTGCACTGATGAAGAGTCACTGATGGGCACGGATTCAAATGATGGTCACTGATTGCCAGCAAACACGGACACTGATCCTGATCCTGAGGCCTGATCCGCCTGCTGGCCTGTATACACTTTTTTAGGCATCTTACCAGAACACCCATGATGAATCCTGAAGGCTCCCTAGGGTGCCTGGGCATCCTGGTTGAAAAAGGCTGCCTTATGCCATTCAAAAACACTTTATTGCTTCATCGAATGCTAACCATAGTTCTGCTGTAACTGAGCTAAAGTTTCACACAAAATTTGATGTTAATGTGCGCCTCCAGATTCCGGTCACTCATTTTCTGCCAACAGCGCAATGCACACACGTGTTCTTTCTTCTACTGCTCCATAAAGACCGAGTCGCATGGTCTACCTTCCAGGAGAGTGCAAGTTAGAACATGTCAGAACACGCTGGAGTGCAAATGGCTGTGTGACTCACCATCATAGTGCTACGCAGCGGGCATTCTGGGAATTAAATGGTCACACCTCATAAATGTATGCTGTTATCTTCTACCAATAAAATGCATAATAGAAAAAACCCTGATGTGGGGTAGGGAAAAAAAAAAAAAAAAAAAAAAAAAAGACTTGGTGGGAGGTTTCAGTTTTCTGTCTCACATAAGTAATGTGTGCAGTGTGGGGACATCTGGTTACCTCATGATCCTGATCTTGATCCTGCTCCTGACTTGGTACCTCAGAGAAGATACCCTTCTTCCTCGGTCTCCCTCTTGGTCTTTTTGGGGTTAAAGACAATGAAGTAGGGTGGTGCAACTTCATCTTCTTTGGGCGCCCTCTCTTTTTAACCTCAAAGGTCCCTGACATAGGAGCTAACTGGGAAAAAAAAAATAAAAAGAAGAATTAAATATAGTTATTGCTTGGTAAGGCTAAGAAAGCATCTGGCACATTAGCCCTGGTTCACACTGATGTGGTGCTATTTCTATGTGTTTTCAAGTTCAATTTCAGGAGCAGTTGCAGTGCGATTCTGCTGCAGTTATGCACAGCTACAATTTCTTTATGGCTAATTTTGTGACATTAGAAACAGGTGTATGCACTAAAATCACATGTTCTCTGAACATCTGTGTGTTCACCGCTCTTTCCATTCAAGTCTACGGCTCAAAGACACAACACACCAAACATGCACAGGACCCTTCTGGAAATCGTATCCTATTGGAACACATAGGCCTGAACGATCTCCAGAGAAAGCCATGTTATCTCCCTTGACATGCAAATATATGTTTTGGAATGCATCAGTGTGAACCAGGGTTTAGGCTTCAGTCACACTTGTGTGAACTCCAAAGTCATGTGAATTTCATTGAAAAGCAGCACAGTCCCTTACCGCCATTTGTATTCTGCATTCATGTTATCTACTCTCAGTTACATTACAACTAATGTAGCACCTGGAGCTGAACACGAGTATAGCACCAATTCTATCCTAAGCTCTGATCCGAGAAGACTTGACCCAGGAGAAGTGTGTATTGAAAAATGTTATACATGCCTGTATACCTGTCTACTTTAACCACTTCAAGACCAGGCCTATTTATTTTACCTTTTTGTTAAGTACACTTTGCAAGAAAAATTGCTGAAAGCATAACTTTGGGAAATAAACTCTGGAAGCTGTGCCCGCACTGCACAGGTTAACTGCTCGCTTTTGTCTACGTGTGAGGAGGGCAGCAATATACTTGCCTAATTCAATGATCCTCCCACCAGTCCCTGCTGCTCCTGCATCTAGCATTCTTATGCAGGACTGTTCCTGATGTCACCACGCCCACAGACCAACAGTCGAGCAGTTAACCCATGCGCATGGACACAGCCCCACTGCATGGGGCACAAAATTTTTTTCCCTAGGTGTTCTGCTTTAAAACCCCCAAATATATTTTTTAAAGCAGACGCCCTAGAGCAGTGATGGCGAACCCGTGGCACGCGTGCCACAGCCGGCACGCCGAAGCCTTATCTGTGGGCACGCCAGGAGAATCCAGCGGCGCGCTGTCTTCTCGGCTGTAGTGTGCGTGACAGCCGGGTCACAAGTGCGCATGCACAAGAAGCAGTGCTCTTTGTGAATGGTAAGGCGGTACCTGGGACACATGACAGATCCCAGAAGCCGCCGGACCAATCACAAAGCGCAGCGCTTCTCGCTCATGCGCACTGGGCATCCGGCTGTCCGACGAGCGCCCACACTACAGAAGCCGGGAAGACAACGCGCGGCTGGATAAAGGAACAGGTAAGATAAAAAAAAAAACTCTGCGGAAGTAAGAGCGGGTACCTGTCAAATTCAGGTACCCGCTCCCCCTCCCTCCCCAAAGGTCAGCAGTCATCCCTGTGCTGTCCGCAGTCTCTGGTCATCCCTGTGCTGTCCGCAGTCTCTGGTCATCCCTGTGCTGTCCGCAGTCTCTGGTCATCCCCTGTGCTGTCCGCAGTCTCTGGTCATCCCCTGTACTGTGTCCGCAGTCTCTGGTCATCCCCTGTACTGTGTCCGCAGTCTCTGGTCATCCCCTGTACTGTCCGCAGTCTCTGGTCATCCCCTGTACTGTCCGCAGTCTCTGGTCATCCCCTGTACTGTCCGCAGTCTCTGGTCATCCCCTGTACTGTCCGCAGTCTCTGGTCATCCCCTGTACTGTCCGCAGTCTCTGGTCATCTCCTGTGCTGTCCGCAGTCTCTGGTCATCTCCTGTGCTGTCCGCAGTCTCTGGTCATCTCCTGTGCTGTCCGCAGTCTCTGGTCATCCCTGTGCTGTCCGCAGTCTCTGGTCATCTCCTGTACTGTGTCCGCAGTCTCTGGTCATCTCCTGTACTGTGTCCGCAGTCTCTGGTCATCCCTGTACTGTGTCCGCAGTCTCTGGTCATCCCTGTACTGTGTCCGCAGTCTCTGGTCATCCCTGTACTGTCCGCAGTCTCTGGTCATCTCCTGTACTTTCCGCAGTCTCTGGTCATCCCTGTACTGTCCGCAGTCTCTGGTCATCCCTGTACTGTCCGCAGTCTCTGGTCATCTCCTGTACTGTCCGCAGTCTCTGGTCATCTCCTGTACTGTGTCCGCAGTCTCTGGTCATCTCCTGTACTGTGTCCGCAGTCTCTGGTCATCTCCTGTACTGTGTCCGCAGTCTCTGGTCATCTCCTGTACTGTGTCCGCAGTCTCTGGTCATCTCCTGTACTGTGTCCGCAGTCTCTGGTCATCTCCTGTACTGTGTCCGCAGTCTCTGGTCATCTCCTGTACTGTGTCCGCAGTCTCTGGTCATCTCCTGTACTGTGTCCGCAGTCTCTGGTCATCTCCTGTACTGTGTCCGCAGTCTCTGGTCATCTCCTGTACTGTGTCCGCAGTCTCTGGTCATCTCCTGTACTGTGTCCGCAGTCTCTGGTCATCTCCTGTACTGTGTCCGCAGTCTCTGGTCATCTCCTGTACTGTGTCCGCAGTCTCTGGTCATCCCTGTACTGTGTCCGCAGTCTCTGGTCATCCCTGTACTGTGTCCGCAGTCTCTGGTCATCCCTGTACTGTTAATTAGTTTGCACTACTGTACGAGTTGTTTTTTCTAAACCAAAAGCTCGATATTCAGGTTTCATTGCAGTGTTGGCACTTTGAAAGAAATAAGTTGGTTTTGGGTTGCAGTTTGGGCACTCGGGCTCAAAAAGGTTCGCCATCACTGCCCTAGAGAATTAAATGGGTGCTGCAATTTTTTATACTACATGATATTTTCACAACAGTTTTTAAAAAAATTTTTTTTTTTTTAAATATACTTTAATTTTAACAAAATGACAAAATACCCAATAGTTCGATAAATAATAAAAGAAAATAAAATCATTTCAAGTAAATAGATACCAAACATGTCATGTTGTACAATTGCACATGCCTGGGCAACGGTGAAAAACTACGAACATTTTATTATTCATAGGTGATGGTTTAAAGTGTTATTAAAGTGATATTAAATTTTTCTTTAAAATAACAAACACGTTATATATACCTGCTCTGTGTAATGGTTTTGAAAAGAGCAGCCCAAATCCTATTCTGAGGTCCCCCGCCATTGCTCCTGGCCCCTCTCACTTTCCAAGTGCCCCCCCCCCCCCAGCGCTCTTCACGCATGTGTAGCGGACACCCAGCAGTGAAGCCGCAAGCTTTCACACTCGGGTGCCCATACTTAAGATGCCAGCGCTGAGGAGAGAGGACAGCTGGTGAATCTGGCTGGGGTGAGCACATCGCTGGATCGTAGGAAAGGTGAGTGGCTGTTTATTTAAAAATCAGCTGCTGACTTTTAAAAAAACAGCCACTATTTTCTTCAGATGAGACTGGAGCTCTGCTTTATTATCACATCATCGTGTGTACCGTGGAGGTATCCAATTAGTTACCTCTTGATCCTGACTTGGTACTTCTGAAAAGCTCTTCTTCTTGCTTGGTCTACCTCTTGGTCTTTTTGGAGTTAAAGACATTAAAGTAGAGTTGTGCAATTTAAGCTTCTTTGGACGTCCTCTTTTTTTAACTTCAAAGGTCCCTGACATAAGTGCTGACTGAAAAAAGAACAAAAATATAAAGAAGTTATTGCTTGGTAAGGCTAATAAAAGTACCTACCACATTTTCTAATCAAATCACACAAAGTGCACTGGTTTTAACCTCCCTAGCAGTATTCCCGAGTGTAGCTCGGGGTAAAATGTCACTACCAAAAGCGGTAACCCCGAGCTACACTCGAGCTTACCATGCGGCGTTGCTCAGGGAGTCCCTGCAGCACTTACCTTGTCCTTCGCTCCCACGATGTGTCCCCTGCAGCGTCCCCGGCCATCTCCTCCGGCTGATGCCGGCATCCGGCTTCTGTGTTCCGGTCCCTGTGACTTCGGGACATACGGGCGCCGGAATCGGCGGCAAACTTGAAATTTTTTTAAAATTTTGTCCCTACTGCTTTGTCCTGTGCCCTGCCTGCATTTTGTTCTTTCTGCCTGGAAACTTAGAAAAGTCCATGGCGTCCAAAAAGTGTCCCTTTACGTCAAAAGCGGTTTTAGACCGGCTAGAGAACAGCGATAGTAAATCAGAACCACTTGCAGAATTGAGTGATAATGATTCGTGGGGGAAATTCGTCATCAGACACTGAAAACGATTTTGCGACTTTGCTCAGCGATGTGCGAATTTGCCTCTGTATTTCAAATTTCAGTGTTTTTGGTTTGATTATATTATTGAATTAAATTTATTATTATATTATTTTTTATGATTATTTATTAAATTATAATTTATGATTTCGTGTTTTTTATCATATCCGGGATGTTTAATAGACTCTTGTTCGTACAGATTTCAGTGAGTTATTCCTAAAAATTACAGCCTACAATAAAAAACTACGTATTTCCATGCAAAAAAATGGTACCGCTTTCAGCACAAAAAATCGGAAATAATCAGACCGCCGAGGAGGTTAAACAAAGCAATGTTTCAAAGAGGGATGGCGAGGATAGTAGACACAGTTCCAAAACTATTAGTGTATTTTATTATTTCAACTGATGTGAATGTACAATATAAGTGTAAAGAGCTGCGTAAATTGATGGCGCTATATAAGTACCTATAATAATTTCCCACTTCCTGGGTAGTCATCACAAGGGGAAATTAAAGTCTCTCCAATGGAGACACAACAATAAGTGTTTATGCACACTAGCAGCATAAAAAAAAAAGCCAGAACCTCTGGCAGAAAAAGCAGCATAAAAAAAACCTAATAGTAGCGCATATTGCACAAAGGTTTACGGGGATTTGCTTTTATAAGCGTTTTTTTCCCCAGAAAAAAATTCCCCTCTGCTGAATGAAAACGCTGACCGCTCCTAAACACTGCATTTATAAGCGCTTTGCTTTCTTTTTGTGCCTGAAAAGTTCTCTCAAAGACGCACTTGCAATGTTTTTTTGTTCTGCCTCTAAAATCTCCTCTGCAAATATGCCTCTAAATGCCCTAATGTGCACGGACACATAGGCTAACATAGAGCTGGTTCTACAGGGAACGGAAGAGAAGGGGAAAAAGAAAAGAAAAAAGAACCACGTACAAGCAAAATGCCTGTCATTAAGGTAGTGCTCTCTCCATCCTTGTTGAGGAGATTTTTACCAAACAACCCATGTGGCTACCAGATCATCATACAGTGTATATAGAGTAAGCACTAAAATCCTGATGTGGTCTAAACCCTCGCTCTGCCCAAAAAGGAAAAAAAAAAAAAGAAAAAAAGTCTTGGCTGAAGTTTCCAATTTTTGTTCTCATGAGAGTAATGTGTGCAGTATGGAGGCATCTGATTGGTTACCTGATGATCCTGACTTGGAACTTCTGAAAAGCCTCCCTTCTTCCTCGGTCTCCCTCTTGGTCTTTTAGGGGTTAGAGGCAATATACCAGAGTGATGTAATATAATCTTTTTTGGGCGTCCTCTCTTTTTAGCCTCAAGGCTCCCTGACAAAAGAACCAACTGTAAAAAAAAAAAAAAAAATTAAAAGCTGTTAATATTTAGGAAAAACAGTTGTGACCAAGCATGGGGGGACAAGTATATATAAAGTGGAAACATTCTTTGTTTTTATGTTTTGGGTAGAGTAGCTAATGGATGAAAAACCCATGACATTTTTATCTTTTTTTTTTCTGTGTCTCAATAGGGAGATTTTCCTTAACTTCCTAGACACAACAGGAAGTGAGAAGAAATCACTCCAAAGTGAAGAAAAATCCCCTCAAACAGTTGTCACCAGAACAAGTACCCCCATTGGAAGACTGCCCTTCTATTTCCATACAACTCAAAATTTACTTTCCCATAACTTTTAGTCTCAATAAAAATGGTCACTAGGACAAAAGAGGGATTATTATCCCTTGTGAGGACATTGAGACAGCAATAAAAACTGATAGACACTATAAATCTTCCATTCCTTATCCAAAACTACAAAAACGTTGGTCTTCAGATACACTTTAATAGACATGTTAACCACTTGGCGCCCACGTGCTCGCTATGTACCCTTACGCAAAGCAGGGATGAGAAAGTTAGAGATCTCCTCATAAAAGCAGCACACTACACACTTTGTTAGACAAACATTTACCTCCTTGATTGCCCTAGATGTTAACCACTTCCCAGCCAGTGTCAGAGTGTATAGTATTATCACTGTATTAATGTCACTTGAGATGTCAGTGGCAGTTAGCCAGTTCCCCCAGCATCAGTTAGTGTCAGATTGCCCTCCATACTACCACAATCCCAATAGGAGTCGCTGCCATTAGTAGTATTTAAAAAAACACACACAATAGGTGCTATAACTTTCACACAGATCAATCAATATAAAGTTATTGGGACTTTTTTTCATCAAAGATATGTAGCAGAGTACACTTTGGCCAACATTTATGAAGAAATTCGATTTTTTTTTTTTTTTTTTATTGGATGAGTTTTTATAGAAGAAAATAAAAAAAATATTGTTTGTTTCAAAATTTTCAATCTTTTTTCATTTATATTGCAAAAGATGAAAAAAAACAGTGGTGATCAAATACCACCAAAAGAAAGCTCTATTTTTGTGGAAAAAATTATATATATTTCATTTGGGTACAGTACTGCATAACCATGCAATTAACAGTTAAAGTAGCACAGAGTGGAAGAGCAAAAAATAGCCTGGTCACGAAGGGGGTAAAATCTTCTGGAGCTCAAGTGGTTAAAGAATACAGGTAAAATAAAAACTACACACACCACCAGGGTTAAATTTTGCTCTCAACTCCCCTTACCCTTTTTGTTGGGTTATGCTCGTTTAACATACTTACAAATGTCTAATATCTACAGACATGGAAGAGGAAGGAAGGTGTGAAAAGTATTGGCACTGGGGAAATACAGACGGTGATAAGAAGGAACAAACATCTTACCCTTTTCTGAGTTATAGCTTTGTTCAGGCTCCCCTTTGGTCTCCCTCTTCCTCGTTTTGGGGTCAAGCCTTCATTCGTTTCGTTGGTATGTGGGTTTTTTCGAGGTCTGCCCCTTCCTATTTTTCCTCCTGATGCGAGCATTTTCTGCAGAACAGAAAAAATGTAAACAAAAAAAATAATCATACGTATGTACGGCAATAAAACCCGGTCATACACAATGACTATAAAAGCAAAATTGTATATCGCACTGTGTCAGTCATTTCTTGTGTAGAAATAAAAATACATACACACTGATTCAGAAAGGATGATGCAAAAGTAAATTTATTCATAATGGAATGAACCCAACACAACTGTATTAACCCGAAAAGACACATTAACTGTCCAAGTTTTACCTCTACACTCCAAATGTTCAATGGTAGCCCCGTTGGTGACACTGAGCAGGCACAAAGTGTATGTCTTTTTTTTTTTCCCAAGATACTGTCACTGGCCACTCCTACCTGGACAGGATTACAGAATGGCTCATGCCACAGATGGAGAAAGATCTGCCCAACTCAGTCTTTCAGCGGGATGGCGCGCCTCCTCATTTCTGCTTGGATGTTCATCTACACCTGAACCAGAACTTACCAAAAAAGTAGAATCATCTGCGCAGGAACAAAAGATTCAACAATGTCGCTCTGGCCTCCACAAATCACCAGACCCAACACCCTGTGACTTCTTTCTGTGGGAATACACCAATGACTTGGCGTATCCCCCCCCCCCCCCCAAATGCCACAGGACCTGAAATGATGCATCACAGAAGAAGTGTAGTCAATACCCGAGGACATGCTGGCACAAGTCTGGACAGACCTGAGGGACTGTCTTCATCTTTTGTCATGTCACCAACGGGGTTCACATCAAGCATTTGTAGTGCAGAGGTAAGACTTGGGCAGTTTATGTGTTTTCTCATGTTAATACAGTTGCGTTAGGTTCATTCTGTTATGAATAAATCAGCTTTACTTTCGTACCATTCTTTTGGAATCCCCGTGTACAATAGGAACACTTGGACTTGTGTCTAGGAAAAATAGCACATGTGCAAAGTGTACATATAGGCAAAGCAAATGAAAAAAATGCAGTAAATCTCTGCAATGCATACATATTTACCCACATTTTGTCCTTTTAAACAACACTGCATGTACAGAAAATTACCTGCTAATCTGACAGAAATCCAATGAGATTCTCTCTTTTATTTTTAAACCGATACTTTTTATTTTGCATAAAAAGTATAAAACAATACAAAACCCAAAACAGGTCTGGTTGGTATATAATGCAAGAAACACAGAAAAGCAATGCAGCACAAACAGCAGCGTATACAATAGAGGGCAGATATTCCTCGAATACAATAGTTGAAACTGCAGGTTAGTCAAGGACAAGGAGCAATATAACCTCATGAAAGGTAGGTTCACAGCAAGGAAAACCAACATTTATAACTCAACCCTCGGATAGAAGAAGAGGGGAGGGGAAGGAAGGAGGGGAGAAATAAATGGCAATCACACCGTGGCAGGGAAATAAAGGAAAAAAAGGAAGAAGAAAGAAGGAAGAAGAAAGAAGAAAGAAGAAAGAAGAAAGAAGGAAGAAGGAAGGAAGAAGGAAGGAAGAAGGAAGAAGGAAGGAAGAAGGAAGAGGGGATGGGGATGGAGGGAAATCATTAGAATAATACCCTAAAGTTAAGAAAAAGGGAGTCAGAGAAGGAGGGGGGCAAGGGGCAAAAAATTAACAAATACATGAGGGTACAGACTGGTTGTCGAGGGGCAGAGATCCCAAGCACAGTGAGACCCTTTAACAAGACGCTCACTCAGAGCTAAATTATCAGTGTTGTACAGAGGAGGTACCTGGTTCACCATTGTTCTCCACTGCTGAACTGTGGGTGGCTCAGAGGACTTCCACCTGGTCAATATAAGCTTTCGCGTGTAGATTGCTGCATAGAAAAGGAAGTGCTTTTGGTGGAAGGAAACGTCCAACTGAATGCCCATACCCAACAGGAGGAGAACTGGATCTAAGGGTAGACGGAGATCTAAGATAGTATTAAGGTCTGCCAGCACTGCCTGCCAATAGGATTGTGGACTAAAGCAGGAACAAATCATGTGTAGAAAAGTGCCCACTTCTGACATGGACTGGGGACAATATTTACTAACTGTAGGATAAATGAGAGATAGCCTCTTCAGGGTATAATATCCACACAGTGTAACAATTTGAGTTGGATAAATCTATCCTTGGCCAATATCAGTGGTATAAACTGTTCTCCTCAATCCTCTTCAGTAAGGCAAGGGAGATCACTCTGCCAGGTGTGACACAGTTGGGTAACTTTTGTCATCTCCGTCCTGTGGATCTCCTAACTTTAATTTTGCTGACGCTTCCTCTGTTGCACTGAAATCTCAAGCAGTGTTGTCAGCCTGCTGGACAATAGAGCACCTTCTGGGGCAGGGCAGAGTTGTCAGCTCAAACAGGAAGCTAGGAGATGACTGGATTTCAACAAGTATTTTTCTGTACTTGCAGCATTATTAAAAGAGACAAATGCACATGTGTTGCATAGAATTACTGATTTTTTATTTATTTTTTTTTTTTACTGGTTTTTATTGAAATTCTTAGGAGTAATTTTTACAAGTGGTCTAATTAACTCCTTCCTGATGCCTTACGGCAACCCTTTAGGTGGGCCCTAACACCAAGAGGCAGGACGGACTTCTCGATCATGTGATTACGAAGATTGACAGTCACTTGACCATGGGTGAAGCCTGCTGGATCCCAATCATAAATAGGGCCCAGGAGGTGTCTGTCACAGCTCAGTCAGTGTGCTGGCACCCCACAGTGAGCACGCTCCCAAAAACCTTGGTTCCCACAGCTGGTATGTGCAGCGTGTGGACGTTAGGGCCGACCTGCCCTGCTGCCACACATATACAGTGGATATAAGAAGTCTACAAACCCCTGTGAAAATTTCAGGTTTCTGTGATGTAAAAAAATGAGAAATATAAATAATTTCAGAACTTTTTCCACCTTTAATGCGACCTATAAACTGTACAACTCAATTGAAAAACAAAACTGAAATCTTTTTGTTGAGTAAATATAAAAAACTAAAATAATGTGGTTGCATAAGTGTGCACACCCTCCTATAAACTGGGGATGTAGCGGTGTTCAGAATTAAGCAGTCACATTCAAAATCATGTTAAATAGGAGTCAGTACACGCCTGCCATCTGATTAACCCCAAATAAAGTTCAGCTGTTCTAGTTGGTCTTTCCTGACCTTTTCTTAGTCGTATCACACAGAAAAAAGCCATGGTCTGCAGAGAGCTTACAAAGCATCAGAGGGATCTCATTGTAAAAAGGTATCAGTCACGAGAAGGGTAAAAAAAGAAGTTCCAAGGCATTAGATATACCATGGAATACGGTGAAGACAGTCATCAAGTGGAGAAAATATGGGACAACAGTGACATCACCAACAACTGGACATCCCTGCAAAACTGATGAAAACGAAAACTGGTCTGGGAGGCAGCCAAGAGGTGTACAGCAACATTAAAGGAGCAGCAGGAATATCTGGCAAGTACTGGCTGGGTGGTACAACAATCTCCCATATTCTTCATATGTCTGGGCTATGGGGTAGACTGGCAAGAGGAAGCCTTTTTCTATGAAGAAAAACATCCAAGCCCGGCTAAATTTTGCAAAAACACATCTGAAGTCTCCAAAAAGCATGTGGGAAAATGTGTTATGAAACCAAGGTTGAACTTTTTGGCCATAATTCCAAAAGATATGTTTGGCGCAAAAGCAACACTGCACACCACCAAAAGAACACCATACCCACCGTGAAGCATGGTGGTGGTAGCATCATGCTTTGGGGCTGTTTTTTCTTCAGCTGGAACTGGGGCCCTAGTCAAGGTACAGGGAATTATGAACAGTTCCAAATACCAGTCAATATTGGCACAAAACCTTCAGACTTCTGCTAGAAAGCTGAACATGAAGAGAAACTTCATCTTTCAGCATGATAACAATCCAAAGCATACATCCAAATCAACAAAGGAATGGCTTCACCAGAAGATTAAAGTTTTGGAATTGCCCAGCCAGAGTTCAGACCTGAATCCAATCTAAAATCTGAGGGGTGATTTGAAGAGGGCTGTGCACAGGAAATCCCCTCACAATCTGACAGATTTGGAGTGTTTTTGCAAGGAATAGCGGGCAAATATTGCCAAGTCAGGATGTTCCATGCTGATAAACGAATACCCAGAAAGACTGAGTGCTGGAATCACATTACAAAGGTGCTTCAAAAAGTATACGTTTAAGGGTGTGCACACTTATGCAACCAGATTATTTTAGGTTTTTTATTTTTACTTACTCTACCTAAAAGATTTCAGTTTGTTGTTGAACAGAGTTGTACAGTTTATAGGTCACATTAAAGGTGGAAAAAGTTCAGAAATGATTTATCTTTGTCTCATTTTTCTACATCACAGAAACCTGACATTTTAACAGGGGTGTGTGGACATTTTATATCCACTGTACAATAGGTGGTCAGCAATCTTACATTGTAATCCTCATTCTCACCAGTAGAGCGGCCTTTGTTGGCTTCTTATTTTTGCTTCCCTTCGGCCTCCCCCTGGATTTCTTTGGGACATCTTCACCAACTGGTTTGACCTATAAAGATGCAACACATCTCAGAAATTGGAAACAGCTTCAAGGTTGTGATCAAATCGACACAAATATGTATAAAACCTTCCAAGCTGATTAATATGATAAAATTAAAAGAAAATTATAAAACTGTGAACCAAATAATTTATTCATCTTGCAAAAACCAGAAGCTATAATATATATATATATATATATATATATATATATATATATATATATATATATATATATATATAAACGCCTGTGATACAACAAAATAATAAGGTATATCTCAATGCAGCGCTTAAAAAAAAAAAAATTTAAAAAAATGGTGAGGAGAGACAGCCGCTTAGAGGGCCTTCCTCCCACAAGCCTGGTCCTGGCTGGAAATCAGGTCCAACTGATAATTTCAGACAAAGTGGAGAACCTTGACCAGGTTGCTGCCTTGCATATCTGCTCTGGGGTAGCACCAGCTCTTCCCGCCCAGGAAGCTGCTGAAGCACTAGTAGAACGTGCCCTTAGATCTTGCAGTGGAGAGAGCTGCAAAACTTTATAGCCCTCCACAAAGGCTGACAATCCACCAGGATAAGGTGCTTTTGGATGCTTGTTTCCCCTTTTGTTTGCCTATGTACAGGACATAAAGGGCACCGGAAGATCTGAATTGCTTTGTAACCTTCAGATATCTTAGCAGATCCTTTCGGACGTCCAGGAGGTTCAGTTCTTGTTCCTCACTACTGGAAAACGAACTGCAGAATGACGGCAGCACTAGTTCTTGAGTCCGATGCCACCTTCGGAATGGAGCCCAGGTCCGTCTGCAGGATTACTCTTCCTGTAAAAATCCTTAAAGGCTCTCTGACCGAAAGAGCCTGGATCTCCCCTATCCTTTGGTCTGTAGTAACGGCCACCAAGAAAACCGTCTTCAATGTTACCAGTCGCACAGAGGTCTCGTGTAGTGGTTCAAAAGGGAGCTTGATGATACCCTTCAACACTACCGACAAGTACCAGCTAGGACATTTCCAAGATTTAGACAGTTTGCTTTTACACACAGCTCTGCAGAACCTGGAGATTAGAGGACCTTCTTGTATAGATCGATCAAGATATACAGAGAGGGCTGCTATCTGTATCTACAAAGTACTAAGTGCTAGTCCTTTCTCTGCCCCCTGCTGTAAGAACTCCAGAATAGTTGGAGTGTTTGGGCTATTTGGACTAGTGCACCAAGAGTTCTACTTTTTCCACATCTTCTTATAGATAGCTCTGGTACCAGATTTCCTGACACTTTGTAGTATCGCCATGGCCTTATCTGAGAGACCCTTCAAAATGTCTTCTTCAGAAGCCAGGCAGTCCATTTGAACCTTCCTAAGTTGGGATGATGTAATGGCCCTTGACAGATTAGGTCCTCTCTAGGAGGAAGAGGCCAAGACTGATCCGCTGGGAGGGAAAGAAGCTGCGAAAATCAAATCCTCTTGGACCAGAACGGATCAAAAACAAGGTTGTCTGTTCCTGCAAAAATTTGATTAGCAGTCGGG
Source organism: Staurois parvus (assembly GCF_062004578.1). Classification (NCBI taxonomy): domain Eukaryota; kingdom Metazoa; phylum Chordata; class Amphibia; order Anura; family Ranidae; genus Staurois; species Staurois parvus. Next base: position 807,643 of record NW_028318769.1, on the reverse strand, counting down.
GAATCATAGGAATCGGGAGAAAGGCATAACATTTTCCAAAATTCCAAGGATTTTGAAGAGAGTCGATTCCCCACTCTAGGTCTCGTGGATTCAGCGAATAGAACTGATCCACTTTTGTATTCTCTCAGGAGACAAATAGATCTATGTCTGGAGTACTCCAACGTGCAGCAATGCCTGGGACACCCGCAGGTATAATTTCCATTCTTCTTGCGACGCTGACGACTGAGGTAATCTACTACTTGATTGTGATCCTCTTTTAGGTGAACTGCAGACAGGGATAATAGGTTCTTTTCTGCCCACAAGCAGATTTGATTTGAAATCTGGATTAAGGATGGGCTTCTGGTGCCCCATCGCTTGTTCATGTACGCTACTGTCATTGAATTGTCAGACAGGACTAGGACATGATGTGCCCTGAGCTGGTCCTGAAAATAAGACATTGCCCTGCCTATTGCGAAAAGCTCCCTCCAATTTGAGGATGCTTGGGCTCCTTCCTGGGTCCACTTCCCCTGGGCTGGCTGGCTGGCCCTCTAGATGGGCCCCCCCCAGCCCCACCTGCTTGCATCTGTCGTAAGTCTGAGAAATTGGGAAAGTCCAGACCTGACCTCAGATGTGTGTGGTTTCTCCACCACCATAGTGCCATCTTGCCTGCCCCTGGAAGCAGTACCTTCCTGTCCAGGTCTTCCTGTCCTTGCCGCAGAAGAAAGGCTTGCAGGGACCTTCGATTGAATCTTGTCCATGCAGTGGACAAATGCTCATTTCTTTGACACTTTGGGGGGGCGTCCAGATACTTGATCTTCGACAATCAGAAATCCTCGTGACTGGCTGCAAAAAAGGGCCTCTTCTTCGGCCCATTCTTTGAGTACCACATCCGACATCATCTGATGGACTGGGAACACTTTAGACTTATTTTTGAAGGACTTTGATGCATTAGTTCATGTTTTGAAGGCTCCCCCTTCTCTTCCTCGATCTCCAAGGTCTCATAAATGGCCCCAAAATATCCTCCACATCATCCAGGGATAATTTAAATTTGGGGCCCCTAGTTTCCTTTCTACAGTCTTCCCGCTCCGAATCCGAGCTGCATGCGCCAGCGTCACTGGTTGCAAGGTTAACTGCCTTGTCCCCCACAGTGTCCTTTGCCCACAAAACTACTGACCTTGGCAAGGCTACAGGAGAGGGCTGATCGATTGGAACAGCAAGAGCTTTAATGTTTGAAATTGGCTTCTTAAACTCCTTAAAAGTAGAGGTCATCTCTTCTTTAATGGACCCAAAACAGTTTGTGTAAAGGGTATCCGCCTCCTTTCTCAACATCCTGAAGACACGGTTTACAAAGTGATTCTGTGATATCTGAAGGCACCTTCATTCCACACTTGGCTAAACGGCAAAAGAACAATAAACACAGGAATCCCAGGGGTGAACATGTGGCTTTCTGCCAAGGTGGTGCTCACTCAGCGAAACACTGCACTCCTGCCATGCTCCTAGAATTCAAGGCCATGCAGTGCACCAAGCTGCTCTGCCCCTGAAAAAAAACTGAAGGACACCCCTGGGTGCCTACCTATGTCCCACTGGCATTGGACTCCCCCGGAGCTTGTACGGACGGTATATCATCCATTTTATCTCCCTGCATACTCGGGAAGTGCAATGCTCGCGCTCCCCCTGAAGTGGAGTCCGCCATAAATGCCAGCCCGTCCATTCCTCCTCCTTGTGCCTAGCACGTGCCGATTACCTTATCTCTCCTGGAAGTGACACCCCTGCATCCCTGGTCAAGCGGCTTCATCTCCGGCTGCAGAAGAGATCAGATCCCTGGCCAGAAGCCAGGCCGCCAAGGAGAGGAGACATTCGCGCTCATGTCCTTGCCTGGGCTCAGCAGAAGCGGGGAGTGGACCACCTCATGCCACTGCTAAGAAGGGATTACCGCTGCTGCAACTACCGACCCTCTCCACCAACTGTTGCTGGTAAGGGTATACCCCCTGTTTCAACGGCCCAGAAGCTCCCAACCCCTGCCAGCATCTGACATCACCAGCCCAGAAGCCCTTTGAGAGATGGAGCCTCCCACACGTGGTTCCTCAGGCAACAAGCCTCCTCCGGCATGGAGGAAACACAATAACTGAACATCAACCTGGAGAGACCACCTTAAGAATCTGTGGGCAATGTCGGAAGGGAGGAACTCCATCTCTCAAGGGCTGCCCTGGAAGAAGCCTGGAGGAAAGTATTGTATTATATTGCACTGGTTTTGGTTACCTAAGGGTGTTGTAGCACTGCATTGAGATATAATTCTGATTTTATGCAACTGCATCTTTTAATATGGGTAACAAATATTTAATGGGGATATTAAATAGGATATGATATTAAATGCACCAATTCAATAATATAAATTCTTCAGTGTGAAAGTTCATGCACAATAAAATCCTTTAATAAATATTGTGATCAAATAAAGCCCTCCAAACAATACATGAAAATATTTTTAACCAACATTATTTCAAACAAAATAGGCTCAAATAAAGCAATCCAACGATGAAATGACTAAAAAAGTTAATTCACAGATTTCACTAGCAGTAAGCAATGATGTCAGAAGTGACATCTTGTTTACTACTATTCATGTGACCACTGATTGGCCAATCAGTGATCACATGATCGGAACTTCACACAGAGGTCCCGTACAGCGATCGGCGTCCTAGGGAGCGTGCACAAGGGAAGCGGGAGGACGTTTATAAACGGCCACCCGTCCCTGCACTGCTCCCGTCCAACCGTTTATGTACATGGGCCGGACGGGAAGTGGTTAATTGAACAAGCTGAAGTTAGAAGCCGATTGGCTACCATTCACAGCTGCACCTAATTCTGAATGCTCTAGCTTTAGTAAGTCAACCCTTATTTCTCACCTTTGTGCTTCCCCTTGGTCTCCCTCTTCCTCTGTGCGGTGTGACTACAATGTCTTGAGATTCAATTTTAACATCACTCCCTGGCACTGAGGAATATACAGGAGACTTCCCCTCACGGACGTCATACACCTGTGAACAAGGAATAAAAAGAATAAGCGATATCATGGGGTAACTAGACCTACATTGGTGACAGACAGCTGTAGAGACAGCTGACGAAACTGCACCATTCTTTAAAGTAGAATTCCAGGTTTCACTTTAAAATCAGCCTCTCTCGACCTTTTCAACACAGAGAAACCCTTGAAATAACTTTCTGGTCTCAGGGAACCCCTGCTAACAACTGATACATTAGTCTGATGGTCCAGGCGAAGAATGCTCTTTACACTTGTAAACAATGGGAAGAATTACCTCCTTACAGATAACTAGTAAGATCAATGGTGTCAGTGGGAACTTATCAGAGGCAGAAATTGTTCAAGGAACCCCTACAGTGAAGGAAATAAGTATTTGATCCCCTACTGATTTTGAATGTTTTCCCACACAAAGAAATGATCAGACTAAAAATCGAATGTTCGGTGTATTGTAACACAGACAGAATAGCAACAACAAATTCAGCAGAAATGCATGTCTAACAAATGATGCACTGATTTGAATGTTCATGAGGGAAATAAGTATTTGATCCCCTTCACAAAACATGACTTAGTACTTGGTGGCAAATCCCTTGTTGGCAATCATAGAGGTCAGACATTTCCTGTAGTTGGCCCCCCAGGTTTGCACACATCTCAGGAGGGATTTTGGCCCACTTCTCTTGGCAGATCCTCTCCAAGTCATTAAGGTTTGGTGGCTGACAATTGGCAACTCGAACTTTCAGCTCCTCCACAGATTTTCAATCGGATTAAGGTCTGGAGACTGGCTAGGCCACTCCAGGACCTTAATGTGCTTCTTCTTGAGCCATTCCTTTGTTGCCTTGGCCGTGTGTTTTGGGTCATTGTCATGCTGGAACACCCATCCACGACCCATTTTCAATACCCTGGCTGAGGGAAGAAGGTTCTCACCCAAGATTTGACGGTACATTGCCCCGTCCATCGTCCCTTTGATGCGGTGCAGTTGTCCTGTCCTCTTAGCAGAAAAAACCCTCAAAGCAGAATGTTTCCACCACCATGTTTGACAGTTGGGATGGTGTTTTTGGGGTCATAGGCAGCATTCATCCTCCTCCAAACACGGTGAGTTGATGCGAAAGAGCTCAATTTTGGTCTCATCTGACCAAAACACTTTCAACCAGTCCTCCTCTGCATCATTCAGATGTTCAGTGGCAAACGTCAGATGGGCCTGGACATGTGCTTTCTTGAGCAAAGGGACCTTGCAGGCACTGCAGGATTTCAATCTTTGGCGTAGTGAGTCACCAAGAACACAATTGATGACAGTGGTCCCAGCTGCCTGGAGATCATTGACAAGATCCTCACGTGTAGTTCTGGGATGATTCCTCACTGTTCTCATGATCATTGACACTCCACGAGGTGAGATCTTGCATGGTGCACCAGACCTAGGGAGACTGACCGTTGTTTTGTGTTTCTTCCATTTGCGAATGATTGCACCAACTGCTGTCACCTTCTCACCAAGCTGCTTGGCGAAGGTTTGGTAGCCTAGTCCAGCCTTGTGTAGGTCTACAATCTTGTCCCTGACATCCTTAGACAGCTCTTTGGTCTTTGCCATGGTGGAGAGTTTGGAATCTGATTGTTTGATTGCTCCTGTGGACAGGTGTCTTTTATACAGGTAACACAATGAGATTAGCAGCACTCCCTTTAAGAGACTGTTTCTAATCTCAGCTTGTTACCTGTATGAAAGCCACCTGGTAGCCAGAACTGAATGATAGGGGATTAAATACTTATTTCCCTCATGAACATGCAAATCAGTGCATCATTTGTTAGACATGCATTTCTTTTGAATGTTTTGTTGCTATTCTGTCCCTCAGTTGTACAATACACCGAACATTCCATTTTTAGACTGATCATTTCTTTGTGAGTGGGCAAACATTCAAAATCAGCAGGGGATCAAATACTTATTTCCTTCACTGTAACAACCTCTGGTGGAACCCTGCTTTAAATAGTTCATTTGGGCAAAGCTGGCCCAAACAAACTATTTCCATTACATAACTACAGGCAGTCCCAAGTTAAAAACATCCAGTTCATAGTTAAGAATGGTGGCAGAACCTATCTTGTTCATAACCCGGAGACTGCCTGTATGTGGCCACTATGTGAGTTGCGATAACCTGTAGTACATTAACTACATACAGTGAGCGGTGCTGTGTTCTGGCAGCAGACAGGAACAAAAGTCAGACTGAGTATCTCCCCGCCATCTAGGAGAAGCACTGTATTTTATATCAATGAAAATAAAGCCTTCTCCATGTGGTCGAGCTGGAAAGTTGTTGCGTCATCCGCCCACTTCTCCACCTCGGCCAGTCAGAGGAAGCCTTGTATTCACTGATAAAAATGCAAGGCTTCTCTTCAATGGAGGAGCACTCAGGTCAACTCTCTTATTTCTACAACAGATGGAAAGTTGCTAGAACACAGGGCCACTTGATGATGTAGCTAATGGTACTACAGAAGATTACAGCACACACAGCGGACATATAGTTACAGCGGGTAAAAAGTATTGGACACGTCACCATTTTTCTCAGTAAATATATTTCTAAAAAGGTGCTACTGACATGACCTTTTCCCCAAGTGTTGGTAACAACCCGTGCATACATATAAAGAAACCAAAACAAATAAGTTCAGAAATTAAGTTATTTGTAATAAAACTGGATGACACAGAGAAAAAGTATTAAACATGCTAACTGAAATGTAATACTTTGTACTAATCCTTTGCTGGCAACGACAGCTTCAAGACGCTTCCTGTATGGAGAAACTAGTGGCATGCATTGTTCAGGTGTGATTTTGGCCCATTCTATCACACATACTTCTTCAAATCTTGAAGGTTCCGTGGGCCTCTTCTATGAACTCTGATCTTTAGTTCTTTCCATAGATTATCTATTGGATTCAAGTCAAATGATTGGCTTGGGCCATTCTAGCAGATTTGCTTTCCTTTCTTTGAAACCAGTTGAGAGTTTCCTTGACTTTATGTTTAAGATCAATCTCTTGCTGAAATGTCCACCCTTGTTTCATCTTCATCATCCTGGTAGATGGCAGCAGATTTTTATCAAGAATTATCCTTCCTTCAATGACATGAAGTTTTCCAGTACCGCATGCTGAAAAACAGCCGCACACCATGATGTTCCCACCTCCATGCTTCACTGTTGGTATGGTGCTTTTGGGGTGATGTGCAGTGCAATTTGACCTCCAAACATGGTGTGTATTATGGCATCCAAAGAGTTCAATTTTGGTCTCATCTGACCAGACTAAATTCTCCCAGTATTTCACAGGCTTGCCTAAATGTTGTGCAGTAAACTTTAATCAAGCTTCAACATGCTTTTCCTTCAGCAATGGAGTCTTGCGTGGTGAGTGAGCATACAGACCATGGTAGTTGAGTGCATTACTTATTTTCTTTGAAACAATTGTACCTGCTAATTCCAGGTCTTTCTGAAGCTCTCCACAAGTGGTCCTTGGCTCTTGGAAAACTCTTCTGATAATTCTTTTCACTCCGTCAGTAATCTTGAGAGGAACATCTGGTCATGGCTGGTTTATGGTGAAATGATGTTCTTTCCACTTCTGGATTATGGCCCCAACAGTGCTCACTGGAACATTCAGAATTTCAGAAATCCTTCTGTGACCAATGCCATCAGTATGTTTTGGAACAATTAGGTTGTGAAGGTCTTGAGCGAGCTGTTTGCTTTGATCCATCATGAGATATTTTATTTCTTTTGTGACACCTTGGTAATGAGACACCTTTTTATAGGTCATCAGTTAAAACTGAACCAGCTGATATTAATTTGCACTGACAAGGGGCAGGATTGCTTTGCAATTACTGATAGATTTCAGCTGGTGTCTTGGCTTTCCATACCTTTTCGCACCTCCCTTTCTTCATGTGTTTAATACTTTTTCCCAGTGTCATTCCTTTTTTATTACACATAACTTAATTTCTGAACATATTTGTTTTGGTTTCTTTGTATGTATGGATTGCATGGGTTGTTACGGACACGTGGTGACAATTTCATGTCAATAGCACCTTTAGGAATAGATTCACAAAGAAAAATGGTGACGTGTTCAATACTTATTTTACCCACTGTATGTAGTGCAAATACTTTGTTGTGGCTTCCTCGGCCCAAAAGAACTATTAACAGTGAAATGAAACCTGGAATTCTACTTTAACACCTCACCTTAGTAGGTAAGGTGGGGAAGGTCTTGTTCTTGCTCCCTTTCGGCCTTCCTCTCCCTCGAGGTGATGTCACCGATCCATTCGGACATTTCTCAGGCATGTTCTCTTTGTTCTGCAAGGTTACCGGGAGTTTTGACAAGCCCAGCTGGTGTTCTTGAGCTCCTCCATCTCTGGCCTGGGAGAACTCCGGCTGCTGTAATAAACAAGGTTAGGAAAACAAAAAGCAGAGTTGCATATCATGGCTCTTGACTGGCTTCCTGGTGGTGACAATGGCAGAACACGCTGCAGCAAACTTATCAAATATAAGGATATATCTATGAGCCATTCACTGCCGACACCTTTGTGAGTCCCACCTCACCACTTGACACCTGGACCCTGTCCCCTCACAATTATTACGACCCTCTTCCTGCTCTATCCTAAACTCTCTAACTCACATCTTCATTCTCTCCCTCTCCACTGGCACCTTTCCCTCCCCGTTCAAGCATGCACTGGTTACCCTCATACTTAACCACTTTCCTGCCGCCCTATAGCAGATACAGTGGGGCAAAAAAGTATTTAGTCGGCCACCAATTGTGCAAGTTCTCCCACTTAAAAAGATGAGAGAGGCCTGTAATTGGCATCATAGGTAGACCTCAACTATGAGAGACAAACTGAGAAAAAAAATCCAGACAATCACATTGGCTGATTTGGAAAGAATTTATTTGCAAATTATGGTGGAAAATAAGTATTTGGTCACCTACAAACAAGCAAGATTTCTGGCTCTCACAGACCTGTACCTTCTTCTTTAAGAGGCTCCTCTGTCCTGCACTCATTACCTGTATCAATGGCACCTGTTTGAACTTGTTATCAGTATAAAAAACACCTGTCCACAACCTCAAACAGTCACACTCCAAACTCCACTATGGTGAAGACCAAGAGCTGTCGAAGGACACCAGAAACAAAATTGTAGACCTGCACCAGGCTGGGAAGGCTGAATCTGCAATAGGCAAGCAGCTTGGTGTGAACAAATCTACTGTGGGAGCAATAATTAGAAAATGGAAGACATACAAGACCACTGATAATCTCCCTTGATCTGGGGCTCCACGCAAGATCTCACCCCGTGGGGTCAAAATGATCACAAGAACGGTGAGCAAAAATCCCAGGACCACACGGGGGGACCTAGTGAATGACCTGCAGAGAGCTGGGACCAACGTAACAAAGGCTACCATCAGTAACACACTACGCCGCCAGGGACTCAGATCCTGCAGTGCCAGACGTGTCCCCCTGCTTAAGCCAGTACATGTCCGGGCCCGTTTGAAGTTTGCTAGAGAGCATTTGGATGATCCAGAAGAGGATTGGGAGAATGTCATATGGTCAGATGAAACCAAAATAGAACTGTTTGGTAGAAACACAACTCGTCGTGTTTGGAGGAGAGAGAATGTTGAGTTGAATCCAAAGAACACCATACCTACTGTGAAGCATGGGGGTGGCAACATCATGCTTTGGGGCTGTTTCTTCGCAAAGGGACCAGGACGACTGATCCATGTACAGTACAGAATGAATGGGGCCATGTATCGTGAGATTTTGAGTGCAAACCTCCTTCCATCAGCAAGGGCATTGAAGATGAAACGTGGCTGGGTCTTCCAACATTACAATGATCCAAAACTTACTGCCCGGGCAACGAAGGAGTGGCTTTGTAAGAAGCATTTCAAGGTCCTAGAGTGGCCTAGCCAGTCTCAAATCCATAGAAAACTTTTGGGGGGAGCTGAAAGTCCGTGTTCCCCAGCGACAGCCCCAAAACATCACTGCTGTAGAGGAGATCTGCATGGAGGAATGGGCCAAAATACCAGCAACAGTGTGTGCCAACCTTGTGAAGACTTACAGGAAACGTTTGACCTCTGTCATTGCCAACAAAGGATATATAACAAAGTATTGAGATGAACTTTTGATATTGACCAAATACTTATTTTCCACCATAATTTGCAAATAAATTATTTCCAAATCAGCCAATGTGATTGTCCGGATTTGGTTTTCTCATTTTGTCTCTCATAGTTGAGGTCTACCTATGATGCCAATTACAGGCCTCTCTCATCTTTTTAAGTGGGAGAACTTGCACAATTGGTGGCTGACTAAATACTTTTTTGCCCAACTGTATATTGCTAAAGGGCGGCAGGGTTGCGAAAAATCACGTATATATACACATGATTTTGCATTTCCGGGTAGGGGGCATGCGCGCCCTAACCACACTGCCATTGGTGGTCTCAGCTGTCGATCACCGGGTCCCGGCCGGCGATTCCCTGCTGGCACCTGGCGATCGCCAAGCATCACTGATGGGGAAGAGGTCTGTATGTGAATAAACATCTCTCCCCTGTCAGCTCCAGCATGCTGCTTTATATGACTTTGCATAGCAGAGCCATACAAAGCAGTGTACTTACACAGTGAAACACACACAGCACACAGTTAACCCTTTGATCTCCCCAGATGTTAACCCCTTCCTGCTGAGTGTCAATAGTACAGTGTAAGTGCTTATTAGCACTGATCACTGTATTGGTGTCACTGGGGATGTCAGTAACAATCAGTTCACCCCCAGTGTCAGAATGCCCGCCGCAATCCCACAATAAGTCGCTGATCGCCATTACTGGTATAATAATTAAAAAAAAAAGTATATATACACCGCCATTTTTTAGGCGCTATAACTTTCACGTAAACCAATTAATTTACATGTATTGGGATATTTTTTTTTTAGCAAAGACATGTCACAGAATACATTTTGGCCTAAATTTATGACTAAACTTGATTTTTACAATTTTTTTTACTCGTCACATTTAATAGCAAAAAGTCAAAAATATTGTTTTTTTTCTCAAAATTGTCAGTCTTTTTTCGTTTATAGCACAACAAAAAAAAACGCACAGGCGATCAAATACCACTGAAAGAAAGCTCCATTTGTGGGGAAAAAAAAAAAAAAAAAAAAGGACAAATTTAATGTGGGTGCAGTGTTGCATGACTGCGCAATTGTCAGTTAAAGTAATGCAGCGCTGTATCGCAAAAAATGGCCTGGTCAGAAAGGGGGGTAAATCCTCTGGAGGGCAAGTGGTTAAAAAACCCTCACTGGATCCCTCCTGTTCAAATAACTTAAGACTAAGGTTTCACTGATACCAATATCGGTACTCGTGCAAATGCTCCGATACCTGAAACCGATACCTTCAAGCTCAGTTCTTTTAACTGTCAATGGGATTCCCCAGCTGGCAGACAAAATATAAAATTTTAAAAACAGCCAGCAAAAACAGAAAAAAAAAAAAGATGGCAATTACCGGTTAAGGAGTGGGCCACCAAATCCTTAACAACCGATTACTCATTACTCAGATGTCAGTGGGGTTCCCCTGACAGCTGAAGAGTAAACAAGTCTAGGGAGCAGTCAAAAAAAAAAAAAAAAAAGGCAACCTGACAATGTTTATCAACAACATTGATCAGCCTAACAAAGATACAAATAAAACATTGTTTCATTTTGTATCTTGTTTATTCATCTACAGATCAGGGATAAACCTTTGGCAGATGAAGTCAGTTAAAAGCAACCTGACAATTTTTTTTTTGTTTGTTTTTTTTAATATGTTCCTCTGTTTAACCCCTTGTTAATTTAACCCCTTAATTTACTCTAATCAGCCCTAATTAACTCCTTATTCTCCTGTAATTATTTTACTGCATATTTTTTCTTGTTCATTTCTATTTTATAAACTACTCATTTTTTTTTTTAGTTTGCTATATTCATTAATATTTTAACACCTTTAACCCCTTCACGCCTAAGGATAAAACAAATTATTATACAGTATTTATATAGCGCTAAAAGGTTTGCTCAGCTCTGTACATTATAGTGGGGGACAGAACATGAGACAATACAGTAACAAAACACGAGGGGTTCAAGGGCCCTGCTCAATATTAATGCAAGCACAATTTTGCAGCTTTGATGTATTAGTAAAAACTATACATATCAGAACTATTTTGTGCAGCCAGGGGGATTATACCTTTTTTTTCCAAGACAAATTGGGCTATCTTTTGGTGGTAACTGTTAATTATTTTTTTTCCTTTTATCATCAAAATGAAAACTGGCCCAAAATAGTGTAAAAAAAGAAAAAAAAAAACACAAAACTTTTTTTAAAATTTAGCTGTATATTTAATTGCAACTACTATAACCTACCACCAAAGAAAAACCCAAAATAAATTTTCCTGCTCCTGACATTCACAACATCAATACATCATGTGTATGTTAGTTGTAGTTTATATCCGTAGTACAGCCCAGAAAAAAAATAGTGCACATTTTGCTTTTTTTTTCACCCTACCTAAAACACACCAACACTGATAAAAAAAAACTTAAAAAGATTTTTTTTTTTTTTAAAAAAATACTGACCCTGACTTCGACCTTGACCCAAACACTAATCAAGGCACTGATCGAGATCAAACCTTGATCTGGGTATTTTTAAATTTTTGTTATTTTTCTTCTTTCTGAAAGGAGAAAGATATAATGTATCTTTCCTCCAATCAGAGAGAAAACATGGAGTGGACTTCACTGAGACTGATCACTGTGATAGCCAGAGGCTATCACAATGATCAGGTGACCCGGAGTTCCGGGTCCCGATCAATAGTGCGAGACCCTGGTCTCAGTGTTGGAAGCACGCCGTGTGGCCCTATGGAAAAAAGCCCGGTCCATTAGGGCAGCATATCTGCTCAGCGGGAAGGGGTTAATATATATTTACACGTTTTGCATTGAAAGAAGCGCAAGACTGAAAAAAATTGAATTATTCCATTTGTAAATAACCTCTGAATGCTTTGTACCTAAATCATAATTTTAGTGTCATTTCAAAACGTTACAAATGACAGAATAAAATGTGCATTTTTTAATATGCAGTAACACTGGTTTTAAACGCTGCTGAAAAAAAAAAAAAATAAAATATAGAAGCAGTTCTTTACATTTAATTGTCTAGGGATTGTGAAAAAAATATTGTTGCAAGGCAATATTCGTGAAAAGAAAAAGTTTCTGTTGCCTATCATCTTGAGCCAGTCTACCCATTTTCCACTGATCTCTGACATCAACACAACTACCGCTCACTGAACTGGATATTTTCTCTTTTTTTGGACCATTCTCTGCATACCCTAGAGATGGTTGTGCATGAAAATCCCAGAAAATCAGCAGTTTATTTTAAATACTCAGACCAGCCCATCTTGCACCAACAACCAAACTTACTTAAATCCCCTTTCTTGCCCATTATGATGCTCGATTTGAACTTCAGCAAATCATCTTCACCACGTCTAGATGCCTAAATGCATTTAGTTGCTGCCATGTGATTGGCTGATTAGCAATATGTGCTACCAAGCAATCTAACAGATGTACCTAATAATGTGACCGGTGAGTATATATCATGTTGTAATCTTAAGTCCTCACGCACACGGGACGTTTTGATAATGCTGGTAACATTAGCTGTGTAAAGTCACGTTAAAAACGTGAGTTTTTCATATTTTTTTAGCAAAAAAAAAAAGTCCAAAAAACGCCTGTTTGTAGTGTTTTACCACGTTTTGCCGCGTTAGAGCGTTTTTACAACTAAAAAAATGCTCTAGAATCCCACTAGTTCTGGGTTTTTTCCAGCCAAAAAATGCTGATTCCAGTCTGTGTGTGCATGGACACATAGGATAACATGCTGGGGGGTTACTGGCTGTAGAAAAAAAAACGTCAAAAGCCAAAAACAGCCGCTGTAAAAACATTAAATGTGCATGAGGGCTAAGTAATGACAAAGTTATCACCAAATAAACAGGTCCATAGCAGAAATGTAACAATTGCTCTGGTCCATAAGGGGTGAAAAGGTGTGAAAGCCAAAGTGGCTAAGGAGCAGAACTGCTGCGTCCTTAACAACCGATCACTGATTCAGTTGTTAGCAGGGTTACCCAGCTGACGAGTGTAGTGTAGTGTACTGTAACTGGCATTGGCGAGTACAAAATAAGACGTATCGGTACTCGCCGTAACAATAAAAAAAATGGAAGCGATGCAACCCCACTTAAGACCCAGCTCCCATTTGCCTCCAAGCTTCTTGAACACCTTGTTCACAACCATATGAGTTGCTACCTCACTGACCGCAAACTTTTCACTCCTCTACAGTCTGGCTTCCACCCGCAGCTGCCCATTGAAACTGCCCTACTAAAACTCAATTGCGACCTACTAACTGCTAAAACCAATGGCCACTACTCCATATTCATACTCTTAGCCCTTTCTGCTGCCTTTGACACAGTTGACCACCCGCTCCTCCTCAAAAAACTCAAATCCTTTAGCCTCTGCTCTGGTTTTCCTCCTACCCATCTCAGCACACTGTGTGTCACATACAACATTATCACCTCCGCTCCTCTTCCTCTGCTGGGGTACCCCAAGGCTCTGTCCTTGGACCCCTCTTTCTACACCTCTTCTCTGGGCCAGTTGATAGCCTCTCATGGCTTCCAATAGCACCTCTACGCAGGTGAAATCTCTCTACGCAAATCCCTCTCTCTAATGCCCAGCTCACCCCCCCCGATCTCATCATGTATTGCAAATTTACTGAACAAGTCCTTCCAACATCTTGAACAACATTGGCATCTGCAGGCCTCTGAATTCTACCGTTACATCCAAGTTCATTCCCATATCCATAGACTACTCCAATGTCATGAGGAGTCACCCAAACCCTTAACCCTGTTCGAGAATCGCTGTTGGAAGTACCCCCATATAAAAAGGCTTGGTCTCAGACCTCTACACCTCCCTGGCCAATTCGATAGGCTCTGGCCCTCTTGCCTATACGTCAAAACAAGATTTGGTTGACAACTTCACCCCTTTGACCCCAGACCGCTTATCTAAGTTTAATCCCTCTGCACCTCCCATGTGTTTCTGCAGATGTGGGAAATGCGACACCTTATTACACATATGGTGGACCTGTTCTAAAGCTGTCCGTTTCATGACATGAATTTATGTCATGCTCAGATCTATCCTTTCATGTTTCCCTACCTCTTAATATTTGGGAAGCCCTTCTACATGAACCGATATTATCCCTCACTAGGCACCAAGGGCGGCTGACGGGATTTGTGTTTCTGGCTGCTTGGCAGACATTGGATACAGTGTGGAGGCAACCATTCACTAACTTCGCAGAAGTTAAGTAGATATTAATGGGCACAATGGTGCAGGAGAAGCTCACTTCCATTCTGGACGATACCCATGCTAAGTTTTTTTACGGGTTTGGGATCCCTAGATCACATATAATTCCCAAGAGAACATTGATCAAACCCTGCTTTCCATATGATACCCACCTGCAGCCTTTGTACTCTATAGCTGGACTGGCCTGTTGAGGTACCCCCCTTTCTGGACCTCCCCACCCTTCCATTTTTTCTTCTGTTCTTTTGCTCCCAGGCAAGGACTTCATTCTTTTCTACCCTCTCATCGCCTCTCAAGCATCCTTGTTTTCCTTTCCTCTCCCTCTTTTCTTCCCTGCTGCAACACCTCTGGCAAGGGCCATTGGATCCTTCTCTTTTTTTTTTTTTTCCCCTGTCTAGCTAGGCAGATGGGAGTGCCTGATACTTCTGCAATGCACGTTGAGATCAACAGCACAACCATCGGTCCCTCCGCACATGCCAGGGTGCTACGTGTAATCCAAGACTCCGACCTCTCCTTCAGGCCCCATCTCCAATCACTGCCTACATCTTGTCGACTCAACCTTCACAACATTTCGAGAATATGCTGCTTGCTGACTAACACCACCACAAAACCTATCCATGCCTTGGTTATATCCCGCCTTGACTACTGCAACTTCCTTTACACAGGCTATACACTCTTCTGTTTATTATGAACACTGCTGCTAGACTTGTACACCTTACTAACCGATCAGAGGATGCTGCCCCTCTCCGCCAATCTTTTCACTGGCTTCAACAAGGACACAACGGACAAAGCCATCCACAACACTGTCCCCAGCTACATCACCAACCTCCTCTTTTCCCAAATCTTCCACTCCTCTCCTCCCAAGACATCCTGCTCTCTAGCTCCCTTGTTACCTCCTTCCATGCTTGCCTCCAAGACTTCTCCAGAACCTCTTCCATCCCCTGGAACTCCCTACCCTAGCATGTCCAGTCAACTCCTACCCTGTCAGCCTTTAGACGATCCATGAAACCTAATTTATTCAGGGAAGCCTACCCCACCTCCACAAAAAAAAAACAAAAAAAACTGTACTTGAGTCACCTCCATCCAATCCCCCTGCAGCTATTACCTTTTGTACCACCTCCCTCTCCCTTTAGCTTTTAAGCTCCACGAGCAGGGCCCTCTTATTCCTTCTGTACTGAACAGAGTTGTAATTATACTGTCCCCATTTATACGGCAAAGCGCTGCACAAACTGTTGGCACTGTATAAATCCCGTATAATAATAACACCAAAGAGAGGGACTATTCAGAGTATATAAAAAGGACTTAAAAACTCTGTACAAAGAGAGTTTCATCAGCAAAGGCTTTTTCAAGGCTGTACCACTGAAAATGTCATTGATAAAACATGTTAAGGCAGTGTCAAGACACATAGCTGGGGTAGGTGTTAAGCGGAATCTGAGACTATTAGCATTTGCAGAAGCGGATGAAGCTACAAGAAACCATGGGTGATTATTAGGGATGCACCGAAATATCAGGCACCGAAACAGATCGGCCGAAAATAGCCAATACAGGGGACTGTGTGTACTGTAGATGTGAGGTGGGGGGGGGGGGGGGGGTGGAGAAAGGCAGAAGAGGAGCAGTGTGTACAGTGACTGGCTGTCACTATAGGTCAGAGCCGGTTTTTAAATAGAATTACCTGCTATTTTTTTTTTCTTCACTATAGCTCACAGAATCATCTGTCACTTTTCCCCCAGCTAAAATAAAGCAAGTTTCCCTTTATTTTATTTCCCAGAGTTGAAAGAAACAATGATTCCTTTTAGTTTCTTTAGCTCCGGGGAAGGTGACAGCTAATTCTGTGAGCTATAGTGAAGAAAAAAAGAAGCAAGAAATTGCATTTAAAAATCAGTACCGACATAGTGACAGCCAGTGAGGGAGCCTCTCTGTATACACTGTTCCTCTCCTACCCCACCCCCCTACAAAGAGGACCTGTCACACATATGCTATCACATAGGGGACTATTTGTCCCTTATGTGATAGCAATAAAATCATAAGTTGAAAAAAAAAAAAAATTATACATGAAAGTAGAAGAAAAAAAAATACAAAAAAACAAAAACAAAAAATGAAGCCTTCCCACCCCCACATACACAGACATTTCAGTTTCTGGCCACATGCATTCTGAATTTTCGGTATCAGTTTCGGCACTAGAATTTTCATTTCAGTGCACCACTATATTGCTTAAGCTTTTGAAATATTGCTGGCATATACTTTTAAATGTGAGTTGTTGTCTGAACATCCTTGGTATTAAACCGAGTACTATTACACTATTAACACTTTCAAAAATGACTTATTCAAACGAAAGTCATTCATCATCATCAGGGGAGGTATTGCCACTAAGATATGTAAAAGGTCTATTTTTTACCTTTCAGTGATGGAAAGATAAACAAAATGGTAAATGTGTTTTTAATGTGGGGTGGACTCTTGAAAACATCTTGTGATATGAAGATACACGCTTAAGAATTTGGATTTACATGGACATTATTCATCTGTCTGTTTTGTGTGTTATATATCAAAATAAAAGACGCCATGTCCAACTTTGGATTTACATCTGTATGTGTATTGTTCTGTCTGCTTTTTTCTAATAAAAATCTTGTTTGGAAAAATAAATAAATAAATAAAAAGACTTGTCACTTTATTGTTAGCAGGATTACATATTTAGTTTTAGCACAAACTAATATTTGTGGGATATACTGTATATATATATATATACACACACACACACACACACACACGAGCTATATTGTGGTTCAGTTTTTGATATATCAGTTTTTGATATAAAACATCCATATCTAATGATACATTTTATCATCCTCTACAAAGTAGTAATCATACAAGTTATTCATTTGTGCAGTGCTCCATCATACATGATGTCGTGTTTGAGCAGAAAATAACCAACCCCAATTCATTTTTTTCCCCGACACTTTTTGTGAGCAAAGCACCCTTCCTCAGAGAATCTACTCAGAGTTATGTTTTACGATATTTGCAGAGCACCTGCCAGGCCTTCCAGAATTTCCCAAAGTGAAGCTGGGTGTGTCCTCTGGGCAAAGCAGTATTAAGGTACCAGCCTTTGAAGTGGCTGGTGTTGTGTCTTATCGCCAGTGATCCTTAATGCAAAACAGAAATAATACTTTCTAACTGCCTTGTTTGTTGCTGACCCAGACTGACCCAACTACTTTCTTGTCTGCCGCCTACCCACAACCACTGCCTGGACCTGACTGCTCTCTTGCCTACCCACAACCACTGCCTGGACCTGACTGCTCGCTTGCCTACCCACAACCACTGCCTGGACCTGACTGCTCTCTTGCCTACCCACTACCTATTCATGAACCTGACTGCTCTCTTGCCTGCCTGGAACCAAGTACTCTCTTCTGTGCTCTCTGCCCACAACCTTGCAGCACCTGACCACTCTCTTCTGTTCCAGCTACCTCACTAGTGGAGTAAGTCTGCGACCTGGTGACCGTTTACAGCGAAGAAAACTGGGACCACTAGGAATTCTGGCCCATCTTCACCATTGGGAGCTCTGGGGAGGACCAAATGTCACTCTGTGCCTCGGCTTAGCTCACATCACCTGCCAGTAGCACCAAAACATTGTGAGTAATATAATAAAACAAATAACACCACATACACTTCAACAAGGGACAAATGGTAGCGGCTAAAGTGGTTGCAAAATCTGGATATTAAATCTAGACTAAAAGCCTAAGGGTTGCTTCTTCTGGGGTGGCCATCTGCCTGCTGGACTTCCCACCCATGTTGGTGGAAGCTGGCAGATGTTTGATACCCAACGCTATGCCAACTTTGAACATTCATCAAAGACACATATTCAACACAGTGAGGACTCAGTCTTGGCAACATGGATTACCTCTAGGATGTCATGTCTCGAAGAAGCAAATAGCTTTCTGCTTTTGAACTTTTGTGGTGTCGACCTCTTCCGCTTAGAGCTTGTATCCGACCTGCCCGTACTCATATTTACCTGCAGAGAGACAAGAGATATCAGCAAAAACATACTGGCAAATGGTATCCATAGTACATCTATCCTGCCCCCTGCATAAACACCACCCACTGTTCATGATCAACATCACCACACCCAGCACCAAAAAAAAACACAACCACAATCTGTGCACTTATACTATGAATACAGAAGGGGAGGCTGCCATTGCTGAGCTCCCTGTGTTCAGTGCTTTAAACACCTGACCAGGAGAGTTCCAGGGTTCTGCTTAACCACTTTCCGTCCGCCTGCTGTTTCTAAACGGCAGGGCGGTGGCAGTCCAGGGGCGGGTTGCTGTTCATAAACGGCACCCGCCTTTTCTAGCTGTGCGCGCTCCCTGGGAGCGCACAGCACCGCGGTCCGGTGCCCGCTGTGTCCTCTGGACACAGTGAAACACGGATCGTCAGACGGGACCTCTGTACGAGGTCCCGATCATGTGATCACTGATTGGCCAATCAGTGATCACATGCAAATTAGTAAGCAATGTCGTCACTTGTGACATCATTGCTTACTACGTGTGAAATCTGTGAATGATCACAGAGGTCACATGGTACAAGGCTATTCACAACAGCCTTGTACCATGTGACAAGCTGTGACCAATTACAGCTCACTCAGTACTTCTCAATGACTGCAAGAATGCAGACAAAGAGAAGGAGAAATGATTGCTTTTACATCCTATATGGGTGTAAAAGCAATCAGTGTAAAAAAAAAAAAAAAATCTTAATCACCCCCGACAAGTAGTACAGTGTCACCATGGTGACACTGTACTGCTAGGGTGACAGTATGTAAAAAAAAAAAAAAAAAATTAAAAAAAAGAAAATGTAAAAAAAAATGTTTAAAAATTATAATTTTTGGTTATAAACTAATTTGGAATTTTTTTTTTTTTACTAAAAAAATAACGGAATAAATTTTGGCAAAGATCTATGATGAAATATTATTTATTTGCAAAATTTTATAAAGAAAAAAACCACTTTTTTTCTAAATTTTTGGACATTTTCATTTACATAGTAAAAAAAATAAAAATCCCAGCGGTGAATAAATACCACCAAAATAAAGCTTTATCTGTCTCAAAAAAATGGTAAAAAATTCATATGGGTACAGTATTGCATGACCGCGCAATTGTCATTCAAAGTGTGATAGTGCTGAAAGCTGAAAATTGCCTGGTCAGGAAGGGGATAAAAGTGTCCGGACAGGAAGTGGTTAAGGCCTCATTCACACGGCCCTCACAGATCCCCTGCCAGGACTGCCAATGGTACCTGAAGAACCCCTGACTTCCAACGGTACTCACACAGCCCCTGCCAGGAATGCCAATGGTACCTGAAGAACCCCTGACTTCCAACGGTACTCACACAGCCCCTGCCAGGAATGCCAATGGTACCTGCAGAACCCCTGCCAAGGCTGACAGGAGAGTTCCAGGGTTCTGCTTAAGACCTCATTTACATGGCCTCTGCCAGGACTTCCAACGGTTCTCGCACCGCCCCTGCCAGAACTGCCAATGGCAGTCACAGGGCCCCTGCCAGGACTTCAAATGTTACCTGCAGAATCCCCGATTCCAACGTTACTCGCAGAGCCCCTGCCAGGATTTCCAACAATACTTGCAGAAGCTCTGCTAGAAATGCCAACGGAACTCGCAGAGCCCCTGCCAAGACTGCCAGAAGGGTTCTAGGGCACACAGCCCAATGAATTTCACTGCTATAAGCAAGCATTTTTACTGATTGAAATCGATTCAGTGTGTTTTATTGTGATTAGCCACAGCTATATCACATGGCACAACAGATGGGCTGTGATTGGCCCTGTCTATACCATGTGATCACTGTGACCAATCACAGTTAGCAACTCAATTGTACACAATGAATGGACGTCATAGGATGTCCACCTGGAATGATATAAGTCCCGCCCGGCCATCATTTTGCGATAGGATGGGTGGGAACTGGTTTCCCCCTTTCCCACTCTGTAAGGGCTTGTTCACACTTGACTCAAAATGCGAACACTTTACAAAAGGACATATAGCATTAATAGGTGCGCTTTACTTGTGTTTAACGTGCATTAAAAACGCTCCCCAAATACCCCATGTGCGTTTTTGGTGCATCTGACATGCGTTAAAACTGCACCACAAACGCCTATAATAAACTGTAAATTTGCAACTGCACTGCGAATACCCGCCAGCATGTTTGTGGAGCGTTACCACAGACTTAAATGGAAGGCGCTGAAAGGCTGCAAACTTTGAGTCAAATTTAGGTACTTATGGTGCTTGTGTATTTAATTATATATTTATGAATACAACACTGCATTCTTTTTGTCTTCATACCTACCCATAGTTCACTTTTAAAATCACATATAAAAAGTATGCATTTAAAGCGGAACTAAACCCTCCTATCCTTTTCAGTCAAGGAAGCTGCCATCTAATGCAGGCCATAGACGGCTCATTTATCGGCCAAATTTTCGTCCGACCGAAAAATCGTCCGATATTCACACCGTTAGGCTACGTTCACACTAGCGCTGTGTGCAGGCGGCAGAGAGGCATTTGGGAAGCGTTTTTACCGCTTCCCAAACGCCTCTGCCAATTCTGCACATTACAGCACATGGTGCTGTTCTAACGGGAGCGTTTGCGTTGCGGCAAAACGGACGCCTCTGGACGAGTCAGGAGGCGTTGAAGCCTCCTATTCTCGTCTATGGTGCCGCTCCACAAACGCCGTGCAGTTGCGGGGCGTTTGCGGAGCGGTAACACCACTCAAACTGCATTATAGGCGTTTGTAGGGCGTTATTGTGGGGTGTTAAAAAACGCTCCGCAAACGCCGGACCAACGCTTGCCAAACGCTATAGGGGTGTTTGGCAAGCGTTGGCAAAACAGCCAAGTGTGAACGAGCCCTTAGTGGGGCAATGCCATTGGCCCTTTTTCGCAGATCTCGTATCTTTTTATCAGTCATGCTGGAAAATCCACGAAAAACGGCAGTTTTTCGTAAGCATTGGTGGCAGCATCCATGGCAACAACGACTGATTTTTCGTTTCTTGGCAAACAATTCGACCGATAAACGGACCGTCTATGGCCTGCATTAGTCTCTGTTCGATCTGCAAATTTCATGGTGCTGCACATGTGATCAGTTATGACACCAGGCTGAAGATTTACCAGTTGGGCTGAGAGCACAAGCAAATGTGACAGCAGTTAGCACTCCTGGCATGCCGGGAATTGTTTTTTTGAAACTATGAAATCGATGGGTTTCATTCTGCTTTGAATTTGTGTAACAATGCACATATTTTCTGCAGCAGAGGTGTGAACACACCCTAAGGGCCCATTCACATCAGCGCATTGCATTAACGCACGGTAAAACCCGTTTTATTGTGTGTCATTGCAAGTGCACAGCATTGTACAGTGCGTACTGCTCTGTGGTGCAATTTATCTTGAACAGCATTCCAATGCACTAACACAACGCAATGCATGCTTGTTGTAGCCAACCACAGATGTGAACAGTCTGTATGTTCCATTAAAGTGGAAGCAAAGGTTCAAGGTGCATTCTCTGCATGAAGCTAAAAAACCTTCTGCATGAAGCCGCCCCCCCTTACCCCTTAGGTTCCACAGTGAGTATACCAAGCATGCTTTACTACATATGCGCAGCACAGTGGCTGAATGGTTAGCACTTCCGCCTGGCAGTACTAGGGCTGCCGGTTCAAATCCCAACCACAGCACCACCTGCCTGGAGTTTGCATGTTCTGCCTGTGTGGGTTTCCTCTGGGTACTCCAGTTTCCTCCCACACTCCAAAGACATGCTGGTAGGTTAATTGGCTCCTGTCTAAATTGTCCCTAATATGTGTATGTATGAATGTGAGTTAGGGACCTTAGATTGTACACCCCTTGAGGGTTAGGGACTGATGTGAAGCGCTGTGTACATTGACGGCGCTATACAAGTACTTACAATAAATAAAAATAAATAAATATACAGGCTGATTTTACTATTGTGGGTTTAGTAACTACTTGCTGCCCCCTTAGCAGTAGATTCACTGCCACTGGGCGGAAACAGCAGGCTCAGCGACTTACCTGTACGTCGCTGATCACATGTGCACTGGCGTGACCCCATCCCGTGACTGCTGTTTTCAGTGAACACGGTGGATCACAGCACAGGGATGTTGAATTTGTATTACCCGATGCCCAGGACATGTAGTTCCGGGCGCTGGGCATGTAGTTTTTTTTAAACCTTTAGCCCTGCTGCGGTCAAGCAGTGCTGTGCAGTGCAGCCGCCCGATTAATTCCACACAGCCCACTAAAGTGCCAGCCACCTTCGCCCCACCATGTACCTCAGTCCTGCCCACAACGTCTCCTGAGCTCCGCTTGCCCATCTGCAGGCTTGGGACCGGTTCAGCGGTGCCAGAGTGTAGAAGGGATGGAGGACAGCGGACACGTCTGCTCCCCTCCTCTTCTTCTCCTGACCCGGAAGGGACGTTATGATGTCACTACCGGGTCCCCGCTGACAGATTTCCGAGTCATTCAGGCTGGGGAAGAATGTAATGCAGTGCGATATGCACTGCATTACATCCACTTGAGTACACAGGAGACGTGCAGGGTCTTTTAGACCTTGCATGTCTCAAAGAGAACCGGTCACCAAATATTATCACATAGGTGACTTTTTGTCCCCTATGTGACGAAGAAAAAAAAGTTACATAAAAAAAAAAATATTTTTTTTTTTTAATCGTAAAAAATTAAAGTTACACCTAAGCACATAATACCACCCCACGCCCCCTTCCCCCCAAAAAAATGCTGAGGCCCCCCACATATACGAATGTACAAACGTAAAAGCACACGCCTTGACACCTACGCATGAAAACGGCAATTGCGAAACACATGTTACATATTGCCACGCATGCCAGAATGAGAGCCATAATTGTAGCACCACACCTCCTCCATAACACTGAACTGTTGAAGTATAAGGGGCCTTAAAAGAGTCACCTATAGAAAATATAGGGTACTAAAATTTGTAGCCATTTCACGAGCGCATGTGAAACTCTGTGAAACCTCATCTTTTATATTTTACAAAAAAAAAAAAAATGGGTAATTTATTGCTGTTTTGTGCCCTAAAATTAAATGTATTTTTTTGTATTTGTTTGTGGTAATATCATGTGACATAAATTGGAACTACCACTATTTTGCTCTCTAGGGCACGGGTGTCAAACTGGCGGCCCTCCAGCAAACTACAAGTCCCATGAGGCACTGCAAGATAGACAGTTACAAGCATGACGGGACTTGTAGTTTCACAACAGCTGGAGGGCCGCCAGTTTGACACCCCTGCTCCAGGGTCTTTGCTTTCAGAAAATATATCATGTTTGGGGGTCTTATGTAATCTTCAAGCCTAAAATGATTTTCTAAAATGCAAAAAAGGCTCCGGCAGCGAAAGGGATAAAGAATACGCTCGACACTCCCCTTTCCTGACGAACACCCAATCGGTGCTCATTACACTGCGAGATCTCTCCTCTCCCTGCTAGTCCCCGGGTGCAGAGCTGGAGACAAGCGGGGAGGGGGGGCAGCGCAATGTTAAAAATATTACACGTTTAAGTCACCATAAAGCACCTTTTGTTTTGTGTTTTAAAGTCCCAGACACTCCTAAAAGCACCTCAGATTTAACCTCCCTAGCGGTCTGATTATGTCCATATTTCTGTGCTGAAAGCGGTACATTTTGTTGCATGGAAATATGTGTTTTTTTTATTGTAGGCTGTAATTTTTAGGAATAACTCACTGAAATCTGTCCGAACAAGAGTCTAGTAAACATCCCGGGTAGGATAAAACTTGAAACACAAAATCAAAAATTATAATTTAATAAATAATAATATAATAATAATGAATGTAATTCAATAATGTAATCAAACCAATAACACTGAAATTTGAAATATAGCGCCAAGTTCACACATCGCTGAGCAAAGTCGCAGAATCGTTTTCAGTGTCTGATGCCAAATTTCCCCCACGAATCATTATCAGTCAATTCTGCAAGTGGTTCTGATTTACTATCGCTGTTCTCTAGCCGGTCTAAAACTGATTTTGACCTAAAGGGACGCTTTTTGGACGCCATGGACGTTTCTCAGTTTCAAGGCAGAAAGAACCGTAAAAATGCAGGCAGGGCGCCGGACAAAGCACTCGGGACAAAATGTATGTGAAATGGTTTGATACAGGAATGTTATACTATGTGATTTTAGTGAATGTCACTTTTTGACATTTTTAGATTTCCCGCTGTTCCGTCCCCCGTACGTCCCGACGCTTGCAGGGGACAGAACCCAGATGACAGATGCCGGCATCCGCCGGATTACATTGCCGGGGACATCGTGGGAGCGCAGGACAAGGTAAGTGATCGAGGGATCCCGGAGCAGCGTTGCATGGTAAGCCCGAGTGTAGCTCGGGGTTACCGCTTGTGGTACTGAAATTTTACCCCGAGCTACACTCGGGAATACCGCCAGGGAGGCTACATATGGTCTTGGTTAAATTTTTTTTCTTTTTAATCAGGACAAGTAGATTGGAGGCCCCAATTTAGTCCCTGGACAAGTAGTTTTTCCACACCCCTGTAGCACTCGGTTCCCGCCCACTGTGCGTAGCTGGGTTATGATGTGATCGCTATGATCCATTACAGCGATCACAAGATAACTTGCAAGCAAACTGTCATGAATAGCTTTCATTCATCAAACAAGAGATCCCTGTGCTCAAATCCCAACAGCTAGTACATGCATTTATCCATCAGGTGCTAAAGGGGTGTAACCACATATTAACACTAGAAATTTGCAGGCAGAGCAGAGTAGGACCGACCATGGAGGGATTACTTTGACGCAGTTGGCCAGCTTAACCATTAGCCGCCCGGCCTATAGCCGTTTTGCGGCGGCAAAAATGCTTCACCTTTCCGGGAGCACTCCAAACGTCCTCACGCACATGTGCAGTTTGCGCGGTTGCAGAGCCGCGCAGCGGCGCGATCTGTCACCGCCGTTTACCTCGGACACAGCTGATGACAGATCTGAGTACCCAGTTGCCGGTACCATGTGACCTGCTGTGACCAATCACAGCAGGTCACAAGACAGTTGTATACAATGGATGGTTTCATTCATGCCATCCATTGTATACTAGTGCCTAGCTGTGAATGGTCACAGCAGGTCACATGCACATGTCATGTGATTACCTGTGGCCAAATCACAGCTAAGCGCCAAAAAAAAAAAAAAAAAAAAAAAAAAACCTGAATGAATCGATTTCATTCTGGTAAATGCTTGCTTATAGCAAATTCTTTGCTATAAGCAAATTGTGTAAAAAAAAAACAAAAAAAAAACTGATCACTTCCCCAAAGTAGTACAATGTTACTATGGTAACATTGTACTACTTTGGTCATAGTAAAATATGAAAAAAAAAAATCTTAAAAAAAAAAAAAAAAAAAGTAATAAAAATTAAAAATAATAATAAAAAATATATATATATTTCTTTTTTTCCATACTGTCACCAGTCAGTGTCCCTGTTCACCGCCATGCCAGTTATATGACACTGTACTGCACTGGTGACAGTATGTAAAAAAAAAAAAAAAAAAAAATAGTGAAAATAATTTTTTTAATTTTCCGAAAAATTATGACAAAAAAAATACAACTTCAAAAAACTCGCCATGCCTCTTATGAAGTACGTCGGACTGTCTACTCTACAAAAAGGGGTCATTTGGGGGATATCTGTACTATTCTGACATTCTTGGACCTCAAGAAATTAGATTGGCCGTCAGTACTTCAGGATTGATCAATATTCAGATCTATCCCATAGTTTGTGAACTCTATAACTTTCCTACAAACTAAATAATACATCCTAATTTGGGATATTTTCACCAAAGACATGTAGCAGAATACATCTCGGCCTAAATTTATGAAGAACAATTATTTATTTACAAACTTTTATAACAGAAACAAAGAAAAACGTGTTTTTTTCTTCAAAATGTTCGGTCTTTTTTTGTTAATTTAGCAAAAAATAAAAACCCCAGCGATGATTAAATACCATCAAAAGAAAGCTCTAGTTGTGTGAAGAAAATGATAAAATTTTAGTTTGGGTACAATGTTGTATGACCGCGCAATTGTCATTCAAAGTGTGAGAGCGCTGAAACGTGAAAAATGGCCTGGGCAGGAAGGGGGTAAATTGCCCGGTATTGAAGAGGTTAAGCATGTACTGCAATATGTGTGAACTAAATATCCCTATGTATTGCATAGTCTGCTTGAAAGGGTATATACCAGTGTGCAGAGGGTCCTCAGAATTTCTAGCTTTCATTCATGACACTTTGCTTGATGTTGTGATTGGTCACCAGTGATCACATGGTACCCTGTACCATGTTATTACTTGCGACCAATCACAGTATCACAACAGGAAACACTAAGTCAGGAATGAAAGCCATTTATGACAAGTAAAACGATTGCTTACAACAGTGATCATCAAAAACGGTGGCATCCCCAGTAACAGCACATATTACACACATTACACAGTTAGGCAAACAATTAACCCTTTGATTGCTAACCCCTTCCTGCCCAGTGCCATTAGTACAGTGTCCTTGCACTTCATTAGCACTGATCACTATATATGTGTCTCTGGAGATGTCAGTGCCAGTTCCCACAAAGTGTCAGAATGCCAGCTGAACTCACAGTCCCACCATAAGTCGCTGATATTACCAATATAAGGGGGGAAAAAAATCCAGTATATATACCATAGTTTGTAGACGCTATGACTTTCACACCAACCGATCAATATACACTTGTTGGGATTTTTTTTTTTTTTTTTTTTTTTTTAGCAGACATGTAGAATACATTTTGGCCTAAATTTATAAAGAAATTTGATTTTTAATTCTTTTATTGGATATGTTTTATAGCAAACAGCAAAAAATATTGTTTCTCAGAATTTTTGGTCTTTTTTCGTTTAAATCTCGAAGAATAAAAAAAAAAAAAAAAACTCAGTGGTGATCAAATACCACCAAAAGAAAAATATATGTGTGAATAAAAGAGATATAAATTTAATTTTCGTACAGTGTTGCATGACCGTGCAATTATCAGTTAATTTTTTTAATCTTTTTTTTTTTTTGTAAAATACATTTTGGCCTACATTTATAAAGAAATTTGATTTTTCATTGGATATGTTTTATAGCAAAAAATATTGGGTTTTTTTTCAGAATTTTGGTCTTTTTTCATTTAAATCTCAAACTCAGTGGTGATCAAATACCACCAAAAGAAAAATATATGTGTGAATAAAAGAGATATAAATTTAATTTTCGTACAGTGTTGCATGACCGTGCAATTATCAGTTAATTTTTTTTTTTTAGCAGACATGTAGAACACATTTTGGCCTAAATTTATAAAGAAATTAGAGTTTTAATTTTTTTATTGGATATGTTTTATAGCAAATAGCAAAAAAATATTGTTTTTCTCAGAATTTGTTTTTTTTCGTTTAAATCTCAAAGAATAAAAAAAAAAAAAAAAAATTCAGTGGTGATCAAATACCACCAAAAGAAAACTGTGTGAAAAAAAATATATAAATTTAATTTGCGTACAGCGTTTTATAGCAAAAAATATTGTTTTTTTCCTAGAATTTGTCTTTTTTCATTTAAATCTCAAAGAATTAAAAAAAAAAAAAACTCAGCGGTGATCAAATACCACCAAAAGAAAACTACTTGTGTGAAAAAAAATGATATAAATTTAATTTGCATACAGAGTTGCATGACCATGCAATTATCAGTTAATTTTTTTTTTTTTTTTTAGAAAAGACATGTAGAATATATTTTGGCCTAAACTTAAAAAAATTAAGTTTTTAAATTTTTTTATTGGATATGTTTTATAGCAAAAAAAAAAATAAATTGTTTTTTTTCCCTCAGAATTGTTGGTCTTTTTTCGTTTAAATCTCAAAGAATAAAAAAGAAAAGAAAAAAAAACCTCAGTGGTGATCAAATACCACCAAAAGAAAACGATTTGTGTGAAAAAAAAAAACAAATCAGCGTTGCATGACTGTGCAATTATCAGTTAAAGCAGCACAGTGCCGTTTAGCACAAAATGGCCTGGTCATGAAGGGGGGTAAATCATATGGAGGGCAAGTGGTTAATCTGCCCAAGAACAAATTGCCCCCCAAAAAAACAAAAAACAAACAAAAAAAAAAAACATAAAAATTGCAAAATGCGTCAAAAACAAAAAAGTTTCAAAAATGCACCACAAAAAGCACTGCAGAAACAGATCAAAAACAAACTGCATGTGTGTGAACAGGCCTGGTTCACACCAATGCTTTTGCCACGTTTTTCCAGCTTTAATTTTTTTTGTTGCTGGGCAGAATAAAAACACAACGCAGCAAAAACGCACTATTATAGGTATTTATATAGCGCCGTCAATTTACGCAGTGCTTGACGTGTATGTATGTGTATATATATATATATATATATATATACACACACACACACACACACACACACATATATATATACATACACCAGTCCCTAATCCTCAAGGGGCGTACAATCTAAGGTCCCTAACTCACATTTATACATACACATACTAGGGACAATTTAGACCGG
The DNA here is from genome assembly GCF_062004578.1 of Staurois parvus. Classification (NCBI taxonomy): domain Eukaryota; kingdom Metazoa; phylum Chordata; class Amphibia; order Anura; family Ranidae; genus Staurois; species Staurois parvus. Next base: position 778,777 of record NW_028318769.1, on the reverse strand, counting down.
AGCTAATTCACCTCCCAGCATGTCTTTGGAGTGAGGGAGGAGACCGGAGTACCTGGAGGATACCCACGCAGGCACAGGGAGAACTTGCAAATTCCAGGCCGGTGGTGCCGTGATTGGGATTGGAACCATCAACCCTAGTACTACATGCATTTTAGCAGCTCCTCCATTGAACTCTATCATAGCAAAAACACTGCTTTTTTAATTTCAAAAAGTCTCCAACCATTTCCAAAAATGCAAAAATGCAGCAACTCAAAAATGCATACATGTGAACGTGTCCCATAGGAAACCATGTTATATGGACTGTAATGCATTTCTGCAAAAAGCACTAAAAAAAACAAAACACACGTGTGAACCAGGCCTAAGGCTAGGTTCACACCTGTGCGGGTGGTGCTGCTGCGGATTGGCACAAAAATCTGTGCAGCCGCACCACCCGCACAGAAGAATGCGGACCCGTGGGCGGGTGCCATTCATTCTAATGGCACGCCACTCGCACTGGAAATCGCGACCACACTGGGGACCGAGGTTCTCATGCGGGCTGCGTTTTCAGGGACTTCTTCCCTGCGTGTCCCGGGGCACAGGAGTCCATTCAAATTAATGGGCTCTCGTGCCCGTGCAAAACGTGGATATGTGAACCAGGGGTAAGGGCCCATTGATAGCAGCAGCAGCAGCTGGTGTGTGCACTGGTTTTTTTTTTTCCAAAGCTAACTTTACTGAAATGTCAAAAAAGCGTCATTTCACAAAGTCCTATCGGCTGCAGCACAGAGCGCAGGATTGGTTGCTGCCTGAAAAAAGTATTGTACACCGCACTTTTTTTTTTGTAACCACCTCCTGACCACCCTATAGCAGAAGTACTTCTACAGGGATACGCAAAAAAAAAAAATCACAAGTGATTTTGTATTTCTGGGTGGGGGCGCACGCACCCTACCCACACCGCTATTGGCTCCTCTGAATGTCAATTCAATCACTGGGTCTCGGCTGCCGATTCTGCCAGGACTCGGTGATCATCGGCAGAGCTGACAGGGGAGAGGTCTGTATGTAAACAATACAGATCTCTCCCCTGTCAGCAGAAACAGGCTGCTTTGCATTGCTCTGCACAGCAGAGCAATACAAAGCAGCTTGTCTGCATAGTAAAAACACAGCACACAGTTAACCCTTTGATCGCCCCAGATGTTAACCCCTTCCTGCCCAGTGCCATTAGTACACTGTCAGTGCTTTTTATTAGCACTGATCACTGCATTGGTGTCACTGGGGATGTCAGTGGCAGTTAGTTCCCCCCCCAGTGTCAGAATGTCCGCCGCAGTCCCACCATAAGTCGCTGATTGCCGCCATTACTAGTAAAAAAAATTAAAATCTCATTATCTATACCGCCATTTGTAGATGCTATAACTTTCACGTAAACCAATTCATTTACACGTATTGGGATTTTTTTCAGCAAAGACATGGAGCAGAATATTTTGGCCTAAATTTATGACAAAATTAGATTTTTAACATTTTTTATTGGACATATTTTATAGCAAAAAGTCAAAAATATTTTTCCCCCCAAAATTGTCAGTCTTTTTTGCTTATAGTGCACAAAATTGAAAACCGCACAGGCCATCAAACACCACCGCAAGAAAGCTCTATTTGGGGGGAAAAGACAAATAGAATCTGGGTGCAGCGTTGCACGACCGCGCAATTGTCAGTTAAAGTAACGTAGCGCCGTATCGCAAAAGAAAAAAATGTCCTGGTCAGGAGGGGTGGGGGGTAAATCCTCTGGAGGGCAAGGGGTTAAGCGCACACCAAGCCAATGTGGCGATATGACCCTGGCCTGGCAGAACATAGACACCCCCCATGCAGTCCATCCACATGGAGGAGGATCCCCCCACATTGGTTGGTGCTCCTCCTGATCAGGACCCCCCTCCCCCCCCAGTAATGCTCAGTCAGGGAGAGGTGAGGAGCTGAGGCTGGAAAAGTTGGGTGTTGGGAGCAGAGTTCCTCCTTAGTGCAGGTGAGGAGTTGTGGAGAGGAGCCGAGTGATGGAGGTGAGGATATGGCGGGGGAGGGGGGTTGCATGCAGTGGGGTGCAGTCTCTAGGGGGGGTGCTGCAGCTCGTACTCACCCCACACTCCCTCAGCTGTCAATCACACACACGGCTCAGTGTGAGCTCGGACGGCTCTCTGGATCTCAGAGCGATGCACAAAGCTGATGGTAGAGCCCCGCCTCATCCTGTGCATCCTACGTCACTTCCGGTCCTTCCTCCTCTGCTCATGGCGGGGAAGGGAGGGAGGGGGGAGGTTCTCCTCACAGACTGCCATTGTCATGGTGATTCCTCAGCCACAAAGCACGTTGATGTGTGAGGGAAACCTCATAATACGCACAGCCAGAGCTCTCCTCCATCTGTCCCCTTCCCTCTGTCCTTCCTTCCTCCTCAGCTAGAGATCTGCAAAATAAAATGACGAAGAAAAGTCTAAAAAAAAAAAAAAAAGTTATGAGCGGGAAGACGGGCTGAATAAACATGGCTGCCTCCTCACAGTGCTCGTTAACCCCTCGTCGATTTTCTTCATTTTTCACACACAATAAAACCTGTTTTTTTGGTTTTTTTTTCGAATAGTACCATAACCCTCCTCCCTCCACGCGTGCCCCCTACCCTGAGCTGCAAAATCATGTATATTTACGTGATTTTGCGCACAGCAGCCGCCCTGTAACAGTATGTTATAGGGTGGTATGCAAATGGTTAAGATCCATATTTTTGTTCAGGCCCTTTCACATGAACGTCCTCCGCTCAGTCTGCTGGCCCTTTCCACACGGCGTTCCGTTTGTTTGGCATCCGTTCGCCCGTAGGAATGCATTGCTGTCCGTTTTTCAGCCATTTACATCAATTTTCTGTTCGCTTCTGTTTTTTTTTAAATGGCACAAAAATTAAGATTTGTTCCGTTTAAAAAAAAAAAACAGAAGTGAACAAAACGTCGTCCGTTTATATCAGTGTGTCAAAAGGAAGGCCTTGCTGTCCGTTTTTCATCCATCAACAAACGGACAGATGTCCATTTACCTGAAAAAAACTAAAGCAGATTAAAGCAAATGTAAACGGATGAGAAACCGATGTAACCAAAATCCATTTTTTCTTATAAAATTTCGCCCATGTGAAAAGGGCCATAGGAACGCATTGCTGTCCATTTTTCATCCATCGACGGATGGCCGTTTACGTCAGTTTTTCATCCTCTTCTGTTCAGGTCTGTTTTTTTGAACAGAACAAGTTCTGCATTTATGTTACGTTTAAAAAAAAACCAGACCTGATCAGAAGTGGACAAAACGTCGTCCGTTTATATCAGTGTGCCAAAAGGAAGGCCTCGCTCACTGTTTTTCATCCATTTACATCAGGTTTTTTGTCCGCTTCCGTTTTTTAAAATGGAACAAAAATTAAGATTTGTTCCATTTAATAAAAAAACAGACCTGAAAGGAAGGCCTTGCTGTCCGTTTTTCATCCATCAACAGACAGATGGACGGCCGTTTACGTCAATTTTTCATCCTCTTCTGTTCAGGTCCGTTTTTTTGAACAGAACAAGTTCTGCATTTACGTTCCGTTTAAAAAAACGAAGGCAGACTAAAAACGGATGTAAACGGATGAGAAACTGATGTAACCGAAATCTGTTTTTTCTTGGTAAATGTCGCCCATGTGAAAGGGGCCGTAGGAACGCATTGCTGTCCATTTTTCATCCATCAACAGACGGATGGCCGTTTACGTCAGTTTTTCATCCTCTTCTGTTCAGGTCTGTTTTTTTGAACAGAACAAGTTCTGCATTTATGTTCCGTTTAAAAAAAAAAAAAAACAGACCTGAACAGAAGTGGACAAAACGACGTCCGTTTATATTAGTGTGCCAAAAGGAAGGCCTTGCTGTCCGATTTTCATCCATTTACATCAGGTTTTTTGTCTGCTTCCGTTTTTTAAAATGGAACAAAAATTAAGATTTGCTCTATTTAAAAAAAACAGACCTGAAAGGAAGGCCTTGCTGTCCGTTTTTCATCCATCAACTGATGGATGGACGTCCGTTTACGTCAGTTTTTTATCCTCTTCTGTTCAGGTCCGTTTTTTTGAACAGAACAAGTCTGCATTTATGTTCCATTTAAAAAACAAAAACAGACCTGAACAGAAGTGGACAAAACGTCATCCGTTTATATCAGTGTGCCAAAAGGAAGGCCTTGCTGTCCGTTTTTCATCCATTTACATCAGGTTTTTTGTCCGCTTCCGTTTTTTAAAATGGAACAAAAATTAAGATTTGTTCCATTTACAAAAAACAGACCGGAAAGGAAGGCCTTGCTGTCCGTTTTTCATCCATCAACAGACGGTCGGACGTCTGTTTACGTCAGTTTTTCATCCTCTTCTGTTCAGGTCTGTTTTTTTGAACAGAACAAGTCTGCATTTATGTTCCGTTTAAAAAAAAAAAAACAGACCTGAACAGAAGTGGACAAAACGTTGTCCGTTTATATCAGTGTGCCAAAAGGAATGCCTAGCTGTTTGTTTTTCATCTATTTACATCAGGTTTTTTGTCCGCTTCTGTTTTTTAAAATGGAACAAAAATTAAGATTTGTTCCATTTAAAAAAAAACAGACCGGAAAGGAAGGCCTTGCTGTCCGTTTTTCATCCATCAACAGATGGACGGACGTCCGTTTACGTCAGTTTTTCATCCTCTTCTGTTCAGGTCCGTTTTGTTGAACAGAACAAGTTCTGCATTTACGTTCCGTTTAAAAAAATGAAAGACGACTAAAAACGGATGTAAACGGATGAGAAACTGATGTAACCGAAATCCGTATTTTCTTGGCAAATGTCGCCCATGTGAAAGGGGCCGTACGAACACATTGCTGTCCGTTTTTAATCTATCAACAAAGGGGTGAAAAACAGACAAGAACACCTGTGTGAAAGAGGCCTAACATCATTTTCTTAGCTGCTTCTGTTAAGATCCATATTTTTGTTCAGGTCCTTATCTATTGATTTCAGATACTTATATAGCGCTATCAATTTGCGCAGCGCTTTACATATATATTGTACATTCACATCAGTCCCTAACCCTCAAGGGGTGTACAATCTAAGGTCCCTAATTTACATTCATACATACACATACTAGGGACAATTTAGACAGGATCCAATTAACCTACCAGCATGTCTTTGGAGTGTGGGAGGAAACTGGAGTACCCAGAGGAAGCCCATGCAGGCACAGGGAGAACATGCAAACTCCAGGCAGGTGGTGCTGTGGTTGGGAATTGAACCTATGACCCCAGTGCTGCCAGGCGGAAGTGCTAACCATTTAGCCACTGTGCTGCCCCCTTCTCATGAACGTCCTCCGCTCAGTCTAGTTCTTGCTGGCCCCTTTCACGTGGCATTCCGTTTGTCCGTTTTTCATCCGTTTGCCCATAGGAGTGCATTGCTGTCCGTTTTTCATCCATTTACATCAGGTTTTTGTCCGCCTCCATTTTTTTAAATGGACAAAAATGAAGATTTGTTCCGTTTAAAATAAAAAAAAAGCAGACCTCAGAACTGTAAGATAAGATATTATTATTATGTTTAACCTTTTTTTGGACACTCTAAAATGATTATTTCGTGGAATTAGTAAGACTGTTAGGAATTATTCAATATTTCCTTTTTTCTCTTTGTTAAACTTTACCGCAACACCTATACTGTGATATTGTGTAGCTTTTCACTGTCCTATTTTTGTTTTTTTGTTGTTGTAACTATATTTGTAAAACCAAATAAACATTTATTATGGAAAAAAACAACAAAAAACAAAACAGACCTAAACAGAAGTGGACGAAACGTCTTCCATTTATATCAGTTTGCCAAAAAGAATGTCTTGCTGTTTGTTTTTCATCCATCAACAGACGGCCGGACGGCTGTTTACGTCAGTTTTTCATCCTCTTCTGTTCAGGTCCGTTTTTTTGAACAGAACAAGTTCTGCATTTATGTTCCGTTTAAAAAAAAAAAAAACAGACCTGAACAGAAGTGGACAAAATGTCATCCGTTTATATCAGTGTGTCAAAAGGAATGCCTTGCTGTTCGTTTTTCATCCATTTACATCAGGTTTTTTGTCCCCTTCCGTTTTTTAAAAGGAACAAAAATTAAGATTTGTTCCATTTAAAAAAACAGACCTGAAAGGAAGGCCTTGCTGTCCGTTTTGCATCCATTAACAGACGGATGGACGTCCGTTTACGTCAGTTTTTCATCCTCTTCTGTTCAGGTCCGTTTTTTTGTACAGAACAAGTCTGCATTTTTGTTCCATTTAAAAAAATGGAAGCAGATTAAAACAAATGTAAACGGATGAGAAACCTATGTAAACTAAATCTGTTTTTTCTTAGCAAATGTCACCCATGTGAACAGGGCCATAGGAATGCATTGCTGTCTATTTTTCATCCATCAACAAATGGATGAAAAACAGACAGACATGAATGCCCGTGTGAAAGGGGCCTAACATCATTTTCTTGTCCTCTTCTGTTAAGATCCATATTTCTGTTCAGGCCCTTTCACATGAACGTCCTCCGCTCAGTCTTGTTTTTGCTGGCCCCTTTCACACGGCGTTCCGTTTGTCCGTTTTGCGGAAGCGGACTAAAAACGGTTGTAAACAGATGAGAAACTGATGTAACCAAAATCCGTTTTTTCTTAGCAAATGTCGCCCATGTGACCAGGGCCTTAGGAACGCATTGCTGTCCGTTTTTCATCCATCGACGGACGGCCGTTTACGTCAGTTTTTCATCCTCTTCTGTTCAGGTCCGTTTTTTTGAACAGAACAAGTTCTGCATTTATGTTCCGTTTAAAAAAATAAAACAGACCTGAACAGAAGTGGACAAAATGTCATCCGTTTATATCAGTGTGCCAAAAGGAAGGCCTTGTTGTCCATTTTTCATCCATTTACATCAGGTTTTTTGTCCGCTTCTGTATTTTTAAAATGGAACAAAAATTAAGATTTGTTCCGTTTAAAAAAAAGCAGACCTGAAAGGAAGGCCTTGTTGTCCGTTTTTCATCCATCAACAGACAGACGGACGTCCATTTACATCAGTTTTTCATCCTCTTCTGCTTAAGTCTATTTTTTTGAACAGAACAAGTTCTGCATTTATGTTTCGTTTAAAAAAATGGAAGCTGACTAAAAACGGTTATAAATGGATGAGAAACTGAAGTAACTGCAATCCATTTTTTCTTAGCAAATGTCGCCCATGTGAACAGGGCCATAGGAACGCATTGCTGTCCATTTTTCAACTATCAACACACGGATGAAAAACAGACAGACGAGAAAACCCGTGTGAAAGGGGCCTATATTTTTGTCCTCTTCTGTTAAGATCCATATTTCTGTTCAGGCCCTTTCACATGAACGTCCTCCACTCAGTCTAGTTCTTGCTGGCCCCTTTAACGTTCCGTTTGTCCGTTTTCATCCGTTTGCCCGTAGGCATGCATTGCTGTCCGTTTTTCATCCATTTACATCAGGTTTTTTGTCTGCTTCCATTTTTTAAATGGAATAAAAATGAAGATTTGTTCTGTTTAAAAAAAACATGACCTGAACAGAAGTGGACAAAACGTCATCCGTTTATATCAGTGTGCCAAAAGGAAGGCCTTGCTGTCCGTTTTTCATCCATCAACAGATGGCGGGATGTCTGTTTACGTCAGTTTCTCATCCTCTTCTGTTCAGGTCCGTTTTTTTAAACAGAACAAGTCTGCATTTATATTCCGTTTAAAAAAACAGAGGCGGACTAAAAACGGATGCAAATGGATGAGAAACTGATGTAACTGTTTTTTCTTAGCAAATGACGCCCATGTGAAAAGGGCCATAGGAATGCATTGCTGTCCATTTTTCATCCGTCAACAAAGGACTGAAGGGGTCCTTTCACATGGACGGACCCATTTAGCGCATCTGCTTGTTCTGCGGGCTGATCCCTGCTGAGCAAGCTGATGACAGGTCCGTGTCTGCTCCGCTGCTGCAGTGCGGACACAGAGCAGCTCGCTGTCCTCAGTGGGCAGTCGGATGGAAATGGACCACCTGTCCATTGCCATCTGACCCGATCCAATGGACGGAAGGGGAATTGGATCCTCATACGTCTCTTATTTTGCAGGCTGGATCGGATTGGATGTGGGCAGTTGTAAGCGGATACATGTCCGTTTACACCGGCCGCTCCATAGAGGAGACAGGAGGTTCCGATTAGGTCTGCCTGAAAAACAAACAGGTGTACCTGATCAGAATGTCCCTGTGTAAGAGGCCCAAAACAGACAGACGAGAACACTCACAGCCCCTTTCACATGAGTGTCATCTGTTCGGTCACGATCCATTTCAGTATACATTAGTTTACATTTGTCTTCCTGTTCTATCTACATCCATTTTTCTTCCATTTTCCATCCACTTCTGATTTTTTAAATTGAAAAAAAATGCAGACTTATTCCATTTATATAGCGCCAAAGGGTTTGCTCAGCGCTGTACAATAGAGGGGTGGACAATACATGAAACATTACAGCACCTACAAGCAGCACACAAGGGGTTATAGGGCCCTACTCTTTGGAGCTTACAATAAGTTCACCTTTTGGTAAAAAAATTATAAATGCACAATTATTTTGCAGGAAAAAAAATTTGCATTTATTATTTTTGATTGCAGGAGCCTGAAAAGCATTGCACCTGTGATCAGTAGATCACCTTATGGAGAATAACCTACTCGATCCTGTTCAGTCTGGATTTTGCCCACAACTCTCCACAGAAACTGCTCTCTAAAACTCACAAGCGACTTACTAACCACTGAAACCAATGGTCACTATTCCGTACTCTTAACCATTTGCCGCCTGCCGGCGGCAAATGTGATCAGCGTTCCGGGTGGACGCCATATGGCGTCCTCCCACACATGCGCAGATTGCGCTCCTGCAGACCTCAGACACGGGTGATGACAGATCTGAGTATCGGCCCCGTTGCCGGTACCATGTGACCTGTTGTGACTAATCACAGCAGGTCACATGACAGTTGTATACAATGGATGGCTTCATTCATGCCATCAATTGTATACTAGTGTCTAGCTGTGAAGGATCACAGCTAATCACATGCACATGTCATGTGATTAGCTGTGGCCAAATCACAGCTAAACACAAAAAAAAAAACAAAAAAAAAAAACCCTGAATGAATCGATGTCATTCAGGTAAATGTTTGCTTATAGCAAAGTAATTCTTTGCTATAAGCAAATTGTGTAAAAAAAAAAAAAAAATACTGATCACTTCCCCAAAGTAGTACAATGTTATTATGGTAACATTGTATTACTTTGGTCATAGTAAAATATGAAAAAAAAATCTTAAAAAAAAGAAAAAAAATTTAATTAAAAAAAAAAAAATATATATATATATATATTTATTATTATTATTATTATTACTACATCTAGTTTATATAGCGCCAAAGGGTTTGCTCAGCGCTGTACAATAGAGGGGTGGACAATACATGAAACATTACAGCACCTACAAGCAGCACACAAGGGGTTATAGGGCCCTACTCTTTGGAGCTTACAATCTAGGAGGGAGGGGGTAGTGGTACAGGAGGAAGTGGCTGTGGGGGATGGAGTGGTAGGAGGAATGAAGGAGAGCAGCAGTTAGGTGAGGGTGGGGTAGGCTTCCCTGAAGAGGTGGGTTTTCAGGGAGCGCCTGAAGGTGAGGAGGGAAGGTGACAGTCTGATGGATTGGGGTAGTGAGTTCCAGAGGATGGGGGAGGACCTGGAGAAGTCTTGCAGACGTGCGTGTGAGGAGGAGACCAGGGAGCAAGATAGAAGGAGGTCCTGTGAAGAGCGAAGGGTACGGGTAGGGTGGTACTTGGGAATCAGGTTGGTGAGATAGTTAGGGGCAGTGTTGTGAAGGGCTTTGTAGGTCAGAGTGAGTAGTTTGAATTTGATGCGTTGGGCGATAGGGAGCCAGTGGAGGGATAGGCAGAGGGGGGTGGCAGAGGTGGAGCGGGTGGTGAGGTGGATGAGTCTGGCCGCTGAGTTCAGGATGGTCTGAAGCGGGGAGAGCCTGCACTGGGGTAGGCCGGTGAGGAGGGAGTTGCAGTAGTCAAGGCGTGAGATAATCAGGGTGTGTACGAGTAGTTTAGTGGTGTCTGGGGTAAGGAAGGTGCGTATTTTGGCGATGTTCCGGAGGTGGAGCCTGCATGTGTTTGTAAGTGATTTGACATGAGGTTGGAAGGAGAGGTTAGAGTTCAGAATGACTCCAAGGACTTTGGCTTGCGGGGGCGGGATTGATGGTGGTGATGTTAGTAGTGATGGATAGGATTGGGGGGGGGGCACGGGCAGGAGGGAAGACGAGAAGCTCGGTTTTGGAGAGGTTGAGCTTGAGGAAATGGAGCGACATCCAGTCAGAGATGTAGTTTAGGAGGTGAGTGATGCGGGCGGAGAATGTGGGGGTGAGGTGAGGGGTGGAGAGGTAAATTTGAGTGTCATCAGCGTAGAGGTTGTAGTTGAAGCCGTGGGAGTGTATGAGTTTGCCAAGGGAGGAGGTGTAGATGGAGAAGAGAAGGGGTCCAAGGACAGAGCCCTGGGGGACCCCAACAGAGAGGGGGAGGGAAGGGGAGGTGGCACCATTGTAGGAAACGCTGAAGGAGCGTCGGGATAGGTAAGAGGAGAACCAGGAGAGAGCGGTGTCTCTGATGCCAAGGGAGAGTAGTTTATTAAGGAGGAGGGGGTGGTCAACTGTGTCGAAGGCCGCGGAGAGGTCCAGGAGGAGGAGGACAGAGTAGTCGCCTTTGGCTTTGGCGGTTAGTAGGTCGTTGGTGATTTTGAGGAGGGCGGTTTCGGTGGAGTGTAGGGGACGGAAGCCGGACTGTAGTGGATCAAGGAGGTTGTTGTCAGTTAGGTGGGCGCTTAGGCGGTCGTAGACTAAGCGCTCCAGGAGTTTGGAAGTGAGTGGCAGCAGGGAGATGGGTCTGAGGTTGTTTGGGTCAGAGGGGTCCAGGGAGGGCTTTTTGAGTATGGGGGTGATGTGCGCATGCTTTAGGGGGGAGGGGAATACGCTAGTAGAGAGGGAGAGATTGAAGATGTGGGTGTGGGAGCAGATGAGGGAAGAGGGGGGTGACTGGAGGAGTCGAGAGGGGATAGGGTCCAGGGGGCAGGTAGTGAGGCGGGCTTCTGAGAAGACCCTGGTGACTTCCTCAGTGGTAGCGGGGCTGAAGGAGTGCAGAGCTGGGGGGGTTACGGTAAGCGGGGTCTTGGGTGTGGAGGGGGGCAGTGCGGTTGCGAGGTCAGAGGGGGGAAGAGATGAGGGGGAGATGGGGGGGGGCTAGGTGGGGAGGTAGATTGCGAGTTGACTATGTCCTGACGGATTGCATCAATCTTGTTGTGGAAATGAGTGGCAATTTCGTGGGCGGTGAGTGAGGTACTGAGTGGAGGAAGGGGGGGGGGAGAGTAGTGAGTTGAAGGTGGAGAAGAGTCGGCGAGGGCAGGAGGAGAGGGTGTTGATCAGGTTTACGAAGTAAGCCTGCTTGGCGGCGTGGAGGGAGGAGGTGTAAGTGAGGAAGGCAGATTTGTAGAGGGAGAATGAACGGGGGGACCTGGTTTTGCGCCATAGTCTCTCTAGCGCGCGACTGCGACGTTTGAGGCATTTAGTGTGGTCGTTCTGCCATGGTTGGAGCGGTCTGGGTTTGATGTAGCGTGTGGTTAGGGGTGCCAGAGAGTCTAGGGTAGCTGATAGTGAGTCGTTGTACGTGTTAGTGGCTAGGTCAGGACATGACAGTGGAAGGATCCTGTCGTGTAGGCGGTCGGCAGCTGAGTGGAGGGGGGCCGGGTTCAGGTTGCGGAGGTTGAGGCTGGTGATGGTTTGGCGCTCTGGGGGGGGGGAGTTAGGGGAAGGGGAGATGGAGAACGTGAGGAGGTGGTGGTCGGAGAGAGGGAAGGGGGTGTTAGAGAACTGGTTGAGGGTACAGAGGTGGGAGAAGATGAGGTCCAGGGTGTTCCCAATGATGTGGGTGGAGGATTGAGTGTGCTGTGTGAGCGCGAAGGAGGAGGTTAGGTGGAGGAGTTGGGAAGTAGCCAGGCTGTTGTCGTTGATGGGGATATTGAAGTCCCCGAGGATGATGGTTGGTAGCTCAGAGGAGAGGAAGAAGGGAAGCCAGGCGGCGAAGTCATCAGGAAGCGGGGTATGGATCCGGGAGGCCTGTAGATCACTGCGATCCTTAGGGGGGTGGGGGTGAAGAGCCGGATACAGTGAGCCTCGAAGGAGGAGAAGGTTAGGGAGGGAGGGTTAGGGAGGACCTGGAAGGTGCTCAGCGGTGATAGGAGCAGGCCGACCCCACCACCTTTGTGACCGCTCAGTCTTGGTGAATGGGACCAGACGAGACCTCCATAGGAGAGTGCCGCAGGGGAGGTGGAGTCAGTGGCCTGTACCCAGGTTTCGGTGATGGCTAGGAGGTTAAGGGAGTGGGAGATAAAGAGGTCATGGAGGGCAGTAAGTTTGTTGCAGACCGAGCGGGCGTTCAGGAGTGCAACCGAGAGAGGGGGGATGGATGCGGGGAGAAAGGGCACAGGTATGAGGTTGAGGGGGTTACGGCAGCTGGCGGGAGCAGGGGGGTCCCTAGAGGAGGGGTGAGGTGGCGAGGGGCCTGGGTTCGGGGAGATGTCCCCAGCGGATAGGAGAAGGAGAAGGGTGAGGAAGGTGGCATGGGGATGGGAAGTGCAGGAGCGTGTGGGTCTGATAGTGGTGGCACGTGGGTCGACGGGGGAGTGGAGTAGCAGGAGGAGGTGGTGAGTGCCGTAGTGGGGAGAGGGGAGAAGTGAAGGGGCAATGTAGAGCTGTTTTGTGGGGGTAGGCGGGTAGAGGGAGGTGATTTTTGGGATGGTGGAGAGGAAAACGAGGAGGAGGAGTGCAGGAGGCATGTTGGGGTGGGTGGAGTGACGGTTGGGTCAGGGGAGGTGAAGGGATACAGGTCAGGGCAGGGTGGTGTGGGGAATCTGTATTACCGTGGGAGAGTCATTTGAGTCCTTCTGTAGGGGTAGAGTGAGGGTGGAGGGCGGCAGCTGGTTGGCAGCATATATATTTTTTTTTTTCATACTGTCACCAGTCAGTGTCCCTGATCACCGCCATGCCAGTTATATGATGACTCTGTACTGCACTGGTGACAATATGTAAAAAAAAAAAATAGTGAAACTAATTTTTTTAATTTTTTAATTTTCCGAAAAATTATGACAAAAAAATACAACTTCAAAAAACTCGCCATGCCTCTTATGAAGTACGTCGGACTGTCTACTCTGCAAAAAGGGGTCATTTGGGGGATATCTGTACTGTTCTGACATTCTTGGACCTCAAGAAATTGGCCGTCAGTACTTCAGGATTGATCAATATTCAGATCTATTCCATAGTTTGTGAACTCTATAACTTTCCTACAAACTAAAAAATACATCCTAATTTGGGTTATTTTCACCAAAGACATGTAGCAGAATACATCTTGGCCTAAATTTATGAAGAACAATTATTTATTTGCAAACTTTTATAACAGAAACAAAGAAAAACTTTTTTTTTTTTCAAAAGTTTTGGTCTTTTTTTGTTAATTTAGCAAAAAATAAAAAACCCGGCGGTGATTAAATACCACCAAAAGAAAGCTCTAGTTGTGTGACGAAAATGATAAAATTTTAGTTTGGGTACAATGTTGTATGACCGCGCAATTGTCATTCAAAGTGTGAGAGCGCTGAAACCTGAAAACTGGCCTGGGAAGGAAGGGGTAAAATTGCTCGGTATTGAATTGGTTAAGCAGGCCATACATGGGTTGAATTCCAAACGATTTTTCAATCGAAAATTGAAAACATGGTTGGTTCTGTAATCCGATGGTGCCACCAATGATTTCGAAAATCGGTCGTTTTTCATGATTTTCCAGCATGCCCGATAAACGAAATGGGGAGGAACCACGAAAATAGGCCGGTGCCATTGCCCCACTAACAGAGCAAAAATAGAGCAAAAATCGGCCGATTATTCTTAGGTCCGATTTTCAAACAAATTGACCCATGTTTGGCCAGCCTTACTCTTGGACCTCTCCGCTGCCTTTGATACAGTTGACCACCCTCTCCTCCTCAAAAAGCTCTATTTACTTGGTCTCTATGACTGTACTCTCCGTTGGTTCGAATCTTACCTATCTCACCGCACCTTCAGTGTCACTTACAACTCTACCTCCTCCTCTCCCACGCCTCTTAGTGGCAGGGTCCCCCAAGGTTCTGTCCTTGGACCTCTCCTGTTCTCGATCTACACTTCTTTCTTGGGTCAGCTGATAGCTTACCATGGTTTCCAATACCATTTCTATGCTGATGACACCCAAATCAATCTCTCTACTCCTCAGTTCACCCCATCAGTTTCCTCACGTTTCACCTATTTACTAACAGACATATCAGACTGGATGTCACACCACTTCCTAAAACTCAATCTATCCAAAACTGAGCTCATAATATTTCCTCCCCCACGTGCCTCTTCCCCTGATTTCTTGGTCAGGATCAATAGCACCACTATCAATCCATTTCTGCATGCCAGGGTGCTAGGGGTGACCTTGGATTCTGAACTATCCTTTCAGACCCACATCCAATCCCTGTCCAAATCATGCCGCCTCAACCTCCGCAACATCTCCAGAATACGCCCCTTTTTAACCAATGATACCAACAAAGCTCCTAATTCACTCCCGGGTTATCTCTCGACTCGACTACTGCAAATCCCTCCTCATTGGTTTACTTTTACATAGGCTATCCCCCCTCCAGTCCATCATGAATACTGCTGCCAGGCTCATCCACCTTACCAACTGTTCAGTGTCTGCCACCCCTCTCTGCCAATCCCTCCACTGGCCTCCAATCAGTCTTCTACCCCTCTCTGCCAATTCCTCCACTGGCCTCCAATCAGTCTTCTACCCCTCTCTGCCAATCCCTCCACTGGCCTCCAATCAGTGTCTTCTACCCCTCTCTGCCAATCCCTCTACTGGCCCCCAATCAGTGTCTTCTACCCCTCTCTGCCAATCCCTCCACTGGCCTCCAATCAGTGTCTTCTACCCCTCTCTGCCAATCCCTCCACTGGCCTCCAATCCGTGTCTTCTACCCCTCTCTGCCAATCCCTCCACTGGCCTCCAATCAGTGTCTTCTACCCCTCTCTGCCAATCCCTCCACTGGCCCCCAATCAGTGTCTTCTACCCCTCTCTGCCAATCCCTCCACTGGCCTCCAATCAGTGTCTTCTACCCCTCTCTGCCAATCCCTCCACTGGCTTCCACTTGCTTAATGAATAAAATTCAAAATACTAACAACAACTTATAAACCCATCCACAACTCTGCCACCAGCTACATCACCAACCTGGTCTCAAAATATCAACCAAACCATTCTCTTCGATCCTCCCAAAACCTTCTGCTCTCTAGTTCCCATGTCACCTCCTCCCATTCTTGCCTCCAGGACTTATCCTGAGGTTCTCCCATCCTATGGCACTCCCTACCCCAATCTGTCTGGCTGTCTCCTAATCTATCCACCTTTAGACGATCCCTGAGAACCTCTCTCTTTAAAGAAGCCTATCATGCTTCTACCTAGTAAACTGCCTTTTATTTCCTCCGTCAGCTCATAGCAATTACCTTTTGTATCCCTCAACCCTTCCTCCTAGATTGTAAACTCTAACGAGCCGGGCCCTCTTCTTCCTCTTGTACCAAATTGTATTGTACTGTAACTGTAATGTCTACCTTCATTTTGTAAAGCACTGCAAAACTGTTGGCGCTATATAAATCCTGAATTATAATAATAAAAATGCAGGTCTCCTGCAGATCTGTCAGTATATCTGCTTGCCTGTATGGGATGTACAGGATATAAGGGCAAGCAGATATACTGACAGAAAGATTCAATGAACTACAATGAGAACTACAAGGCGACAGCCACAAAGGCTGTTGGGACTTGTAGTTTCTCATGCACAGGGGCGAACTGACCATTTGGAAACTCTGGCACTGCCCGAGGGCCCCGGGGTCAGTAGGGGGCCCCATTAGATGCCCCTGGTACCTTTTTCATAGGCTTTTTTGAGTTTGGGCAAGGACACAGGGGCCCCATGAGCCCCTATTGCCCGGGGGCCCCCTGAGTTGTCAGTCTGCCCCTGCTCATGCACGGCCACATTTTTAAAAAATTTGACAGCTAGTGGGGGGAGGGGGAGATCCCCCACAAGGTGTCAAAGCACGGGAGCAGCTTTGACACACATCCAGAATGCATCTGGACTGCATTTCTATAGTGTGAACCGGCCCTTAAGGCCCCTTTCACATTCAGTCTGTCTGTTTTCCATTCGTCTCTTGATGGATGAAAAACAGACAGCAACGCAATGCTGTCAAAACGGATGTCATCTTTTTTACATCAGTTTTTCATCCTCTTCTGTTCAGGTCTAATTTTTTAAATGGAACAAATCTTTGTTCCATTTGGCCCTTTCACATGAATGTTCCCATTGGGTCTGCCTATCATTTTTTCAGGCAGACCCGATCAGAACCTCCATTCTCCTCTACGGAGCGGCGGGGGTAAACGCATTGTGTCATTTTACACCTTCCTCCAATCCGATCTTCTAAAAATAAACAGATGGGGATCCCTTCCCCTCCGTCTGGCCGGATTGGATAAGATGGAAGTCAGGTGTAAACAGACAGGCGGTCTGTTTACATCCAAATGCCCATAAAGGAGAGCGAGCTTTATATGTGTCCACGCTGCTGCAACAACCTGTCATCCACCTGCTGAGTGGGGATCAGCGGACAAATCTGCTAAGTGGATCCCCGTGTAAAAGGGACCTAAAAAAGAAAGTGGACAAAAAACAGATGTAAACAAATGAAAAACAAATGTAAACAGAACAGAAGAGAGATGTTAACTGATGTAAACTGAATCTGTTTTTTTTGGCAAAAACTAGACTGAATAGATGACGTTCGTGTGAAAGAGGCCTAGTTCTGTTTAAAAATATGGACCTAAACAGAAGCAGGAGAAAAATGGATGTAAACAGACAACTGCTCTTTATTTGTCAACAGAAGGATAAAAAACAGACAGATGAAACGCCCCCGTGAAAGGGGCCATAAAGTGATATTAAAGGCAATATATAAAAAAAAACTGCACAGAGCAGCCCAGATCCTCCTCTTCTCTGGTCCCTGCTGGTGCTCCTGGCCCCTCCATCCTGCCAAGTGCCCCCACAGTAAGCATCTATGGGGGTACCCAAGCAGGCTCGCTCCCTAGCCACTGCTCTGCATGACCTTTCACACACAGAGCCGTAGCTCGGCCCCATCCCTCTCTCTCCTCATTGGCTCACTGGCTGTGATTGACAGCCAATGGCTCATGCTGCTGTCTCAGCCAATAAGGAGGGAGAGTCCTCAGAGAGCCAAGGCTCATGTGCACATCGTTGGATCGTGATGGGGCTCAGTTAAGTGTTATGGGGGGGGGGGGGCTGGAGGGAGCTGCACCCAGAAGGTTTTTTACCTTCATCCATAGAACCATGGCTCAGGGAGGGGGGGTGCACACACGTGATCGAGCCTGTACCTGCCGCCCACTCGCAGTATATTTACTGTGAGAGATCAGCAGTTAGTTAAAGCCATTCGAAAGGTTCTTTTGTGAAATAAACATGTCTATACTTACCTGCTGTGTGCAGTGGTTTTGCACAGAGCAGTCTGGATCCTCCTCTTCTTGGGTCCCCAGCAGGCTCTCCTGGCTCCTCCTGTCTGTCCAGTACCCCCACAGCAAGCAGCTTGCTATGGGGGCACCCTCTGCTCCATGTGCCCATTCACACATGGAGCCACAGCTTGGCCCCGCACCCTTTCTCCTCATTGGCTGACTGGCTGTAAATGACAGCAGCAGGAGCCAATGGCTCCTGCTTGTTGTCTCAGCCAATGAGCAGGCAGAGACCCGGGACAACCGAGGCTGTCATTCACTTCGCTGTATTGTGATGAGGCTCAGGTAAGTACTGGGGGAGGTAAGCATTGGGGGGGATGGGGGAATGCTGCACACAGAAGGTTTTTTTACCTTCATGTATTCTATGCATGAAGGTAAAATACCTTCAGCCTTTACAACCACTTTAAGGGCTCATTTACACAGTACATTTAAATCCATTTGTAACACATTTTCAGTGCAATTTCTAGGAATTAATTCAGATTTTTTTTCTCCAAGCTACATTTACATGTGTTTGTGGTGCATTTTGGTATGTTTACATGCAAAAAAGTGTAGCCTGGCCACCAGGGCTTTTTTTCAGAGGGAACATAGAGGAACGCCGTATCAGCACCTCCAGCATTGAATGTTTGGAATGACAGGGGGTGGTGGTGTTTGCTGGGGGGTCTATTAATGCTGGCTGCTGGGGTATCTATTGTCACTTAAGGGGATCGATTGTTGTGTGGGAAGTCTATTGTTGCTGGGGAGGTCTGTTAATGCTGATGGAGGATCTGTTGTTGCTGGGGGGGGAGTCTTATGTTGCTGGGGGATTGAAGTCTTATGTTGCTGGGGGGCCAATTGTTAGTGGGAGGGATTTACTGATGAGATTGATCTATTGTTGCTGGCTGCTGGAAGATCTATTGCTGCTGGCTGTCTGGAGATCTATTGTTGCTGGCGGGAGTCTATTGTTGCTGGGGGATCAATTGTTTTTGGGGGATTTTTGTTGCAGAGTG
This sequence comes from Staurois parvus, assembly GCF_062004578.1. Lineage (NCBI taxonomy): Eukaryota > Metazoa > Chordata > Amphibia > Anura > Ranidae > Staurois > Staurois parvus. The sequence goes on along the minus strand of NW_028318769.1, from coordinate 760,206 downwards.
TCTATTGTTGCTGACTGCAGGGGATCCATTCTATTACTTAGCACTGAAAAATGATACTTGGCTTTGTATTCTCTAAAAATGGAAGTACTGGGAGGTGGGTTGGGGGTGGAACTAAGGAACAGTACTACAATATTCAAGAAGGCACAAGCCAGGGACTCTGGCCACAATTTGCATGTGCATTGTATGTACGGTGCCCAAGTGGGCACATAATGGTAAGGACTTGGCCACAGTGTGCATGTGTGCCCTAAGCGAGGCCCTTGAGCAGGCACAATGATAAGCCTCCTGGCAACAATGCACATGTGCACCCTAAGCACAGCACCTGAGCATGCACATCATGGTAATGGTACCTCCAGAAGCGCACAACTCAGGGTGGCTCCTAGGAGACTCTACCAGGAAATGTAGCCACCCTTATAGGGGCAAATTAGTTACACTGAAAAGCTCATCATGCAGAGTAGCACCCTCTAGTGCTGGATGGGATTTTTTGTGAGCTAGAGGCTTGTTAGAAGCCTGGGTTGAGTCAGCCTGGGAGTGAGTTAGTGGGTTCACCTCAGGACAGGCTGGGAGGATCTACAGGTTTGGGCTTTTGGAGCCCTCCCACCCCTCCAGAAACTTCTGGCACTTTTTGGATAGGAGCAGAGGAGATTTGCATGTTTAGTGATACCTGGCCAATCCCCAGGCAGAAGGCCGGGCATGGTGGCCAACAGCAACCCTTAAATATGAGAGAGCCTGTGCAGCAGAGGAGTCGAGTGGAAGATGGACTGAAGGAAGGTGCTGGAGAGTGGAGCCTGGGAGGGGGTCCCAGGGAGGGGAGCCTAACTACAAGCTGGTTGCTGCATAGAAGGATCTCCACTGTGCCAAGTCTCCTAGGGAGAACAATCCTGTCAGCAGGGAAGGAGCCAGACCAGCATAAGGCCTGAAAACAGCTGCTACCAGGCCCAGACTGGGACAAAAAATAGGCCCAGCCATTTAAGACTGAGCAGCCCCAAGCCTGGGGACCCTTCCCTTGGAATGCCAGGACCCGTTAAACAAACAGTAGCGTCTCTTTAAAGGCAGGGATTCGTAAATTGCAATTAAGAGTTATAGAAACAGTTCAACACTTTCAGAAAGAGAGATTTATTACTAAAAGGGCCAAACAGGTGCAATAAAAATATTTACAGAGAAGATGTAACTAAGATATATATATATATATATATATATATATACAGGAAACAGCATAGCACAGCAAAGAGATAACAGAGAGATGTTAAAGGGTTAAGTTACTTGCCAGTAAGCCTTTGATGTAAGCAGATCCAAGTTTTTTAGAGCAGAATGGTGCTTTGATTTCCCGCTGTTACGATGGAAAGATGGGAGATGTCTTCAATTCTACTCTTATGCCTGACAGCCGGTTTAAAAGTTTCCCGGCAGGGGGTGGTTCTGAAGTACCAAACCAATCCCTTGTGCAGGGAGGGGTTGGCAGGCGGGACCCTAAACTGGGGCCAACATCTTTCTTAATTCATATTCTGTTCCATAACGTTCCAGCTGCACAAGCGACAGTCTACCCGCGGGTATTTTATTATGCAGATAAGCCTGAGGATTATTTAGATATGAATTATGAAATTATATGTGGCTTGGTTCACGAGTTCTATGTTCCGGCTTCCCTGATGGCCCGAGATAAATGAGTGACCCATCAAACTGTTTGTCTGCTCATTGGCCATCTGACGAGGGGTCCGGTTTTTATGTAGGTCTCTCATATTCCAAGATCTGAGACATAGGGGAAAAATTGATTTGAGAAGTGTTCATCTAATTCTGTCACCTATGCTGAGTTAAGTTTATCAGCCCAGAGTCCCTTTCAACTCCTGGGAAGGCTCTGTTATCTTTTCACGAGGTGTGAAATTACACATGTTCTCCAGGCACCACATGGCTCCCTGCTGGGATCTGGCCTGACACTTTTAACACACACACATCTGTCACTGTGCCTCTCAGGAAGGGAGGGGTGAACGAGAATGAGGGAATAACATATATCAGGAAGGTTAATTCCTCCGCCAAGATGGAGGTTGAAGCCAAAATGGTTGAACCGCGTCCATCTTTGATGCGCGAGTTTGCGACAATACACTGTCAAGGTCCTACCTTTTTCCTGTGGTTATGTTACTTCATGTGCTGGTGTCCATCTTGGATTCTGCTGTGCATGATGGGAGCCCTTTTATGCCTTCAGGTTTCTGTGGTCCATCCTCCAGAGGGGTGTGGCTGATGACATATAAGCCTGTGGCCCGCACATGCTCTTTGCACTTGTGTCTTGTGTCTTTGTGTTGCTGTTACTCTGTTCTGACTCTCGTGACTCTCCTGGTATCTGATTCGGCTTGTCTTGACTATTCTTTGTATTCTCCTTTGATCTGACCCTCTGTTGCTGAACCCGGCTCGTGACCTGTGATTCTCGTCTGCTGTCCTGTACTGTTCTGTCCTGTTGTTGTTGACCCCGGCTTGTCTGACTACTTTTTTGTCTCTTCCACCAGCTACACGCCATTGGCGGCGGCCATTACCGCAGCTGAGGTGTCTCGGGGGCCGCGACCTGGTTCCTGGCTGCGTCAAGTCCATCCCCACCATCAGGGGCCCTGGTGAAGGGCAGCCTGGGACTTAGACTCCGCGCCCTGAGGGACTTTGGTCTGTGGGTGGTGGTTGTCGTCAGCCAGTGCGTTACATTGTTAGGCCTGCCTGTCCGTTCCTCAGCTCCTGCCCTGACATACACATGGTATTTGAAGGAAATCAGCAACATTTTTCGATTTCGTTATTTCAGATTCATTTAAATTTGTTATTATTGTAATTCGGAAATTCGGATACATTCGAATCCCTGAACAACAAACATTTTGTCTGAATTTGATTTGGAGCAAACAAACTGCACATGTCTAGTACTCATAGATCACCTATAATTCAGGGTATGATGATCTGGTAAGGGGTTGTGTGTGACACAGTGGTGGGAACTTACAGGTTACACTTCAAGTTGATTATGTTTCCGAATTGAATTTTTGGGGATTTTGTATTCTCACATACGGTGTTAATGGACTTTCAGTCTCGGTTCACACTACTGCGACCTGAAAGTTGCGCAACTTACAGTGCGACTTTGCCAGGCAACTGGAGTACTACTGTGAAGCAACTCTGAAGCAACTTTCAAGGAATGCCTTCATAATCTTCCTGTAATGTCGGATCCAAATCACATCAATATAGAGGATCCAACTTGGAGGCGACTTCCATTGCCGCTTCCGTGCTGTCCTATAGCAGAAATACTGCTACAGGGCGGCACAGGTGTGCAAAATTACGTATATACGTGATTTTTCAGTTCCGTGTAGGGCGTGCACACACGCCCTACCTGTGCCACCATTCACGGCCTTGGCTGTCAATCACCGGGTCCTGGCCGGTGATTACTCACCGGCACCCGGCGATCTCTGAGTATTTCTGACGGGGGGAGAGACCTGTATATAAACAATACAGGTCTCTATCCCTGTCAGCTCCTGCATACTGCTTTGTATGGCCCTGCATAGCAGTGTGATTACAGTGTAAAGCACACACAGAAAAACACTCCCTACACACAGTTAACCCTTTGATTATTATTATTATACAGGATTTATATAGCCCCAACAGTTTGCGCAGCGCTTTACAATATAACGGGAGACAATACAGCAACAATACATTTCAGTACCGAAGGAATAGGAGGGCCCTGCTCCTGGAGCTTACAATCTAAAGGGGAGGGAATGACCTTTGATCGCCCCAAATGTTAACCCCTTCCTGGCCCAGTGCCATTAGTACAGTGTCAGTGCTTTTTATTAGCACTGATCACTGTATTGGTGTCACTGGAGATGTCAGTGACACCAAGTCAGTTCCCCCCAGTGTCAGAATGCCCGCCGCAGTGCCGCTATAAGTCACTGATCGCTGCCATTACTAGTAAAAAAAAAATCCCAGTATCTATACCGCCATTTGTAAACGCTATAACTTTCACGTAAACAAATTCATTTACATGTATTGGGATTTTGTTTTAGCAAAGACACGGAGCAGAATACATTTTGATGTAAATTTATGAAGAATTATTTATTTATTTATTGGATAGGTTTTATAGCAGAATACATTTTGGCCTAAATTTTTGCCGAAATTTGATTTTTTTTTTTTTTTTACTAGACATGTTTTATAGCAAAAAGTCAAAAATATTGTTTTTATTCCCAAAAAGTGTCTGTCTTTTTTTTTGTTTATAGCACAAAAAATAAATACCGCATAGGCAATCAAATACCACTGAAAGAAAGCTCTATTTGTGGGAAAAGAAGATGTAAATTTCATTTGGGTGCAGCGTTGCATGACAGCGCAATTGTCAGTTAGAGTAACGCAGCGCCGTATCGCAAAAAATGGCCTGGTCAGGAAGGGGGGTAAATCCTCTGGAAGTGGTTAAAGTCTATGGGCACAAGTGGGATAGAAGTCACCTTGAAGCTGTACAGAAACCTTTTCTGAAGTTGGAGCGACTTCAGTGTCACTAATTAAGACGGCTTTCATTGACTAACATGGAATTTCACATGTCATGCGACTTGGGGGTCTCACAATTCGGATCTCAAGTCGCAGCAATGCGAACCGAGCCTTACGTTGATTAATTTGTTTATTAAATTATGATTGTTTTCACATTTCTTGGCATTTAAAGATACAGCGCCAAAAATTTGTAATACACAAGAATTTGCGTTTGGATTTCGACTCGTCTATGGACTCCTTATGTATAAAATATCTATACCGGGAATTCTTCTTTCACACAACAAAGAAAAAGATCAGTTTGTCGTGGAAAGTGTAAACACCACAATGGCGATGTCCACATTTAAAAGCCGCACCCTGCAAAACAATCGGTTCACACTTCTGCACAGAGCCCTGCGTGCCAGTGGAAGACGAGCTGATTCTCTCCTTCTTACAAAAACCTGACTTTCCTTTTAAAGAACGGTAAATAATTTAGAATTACGGCATTCCAACATTACTGCATTCTGCATGAGGAAGGAGCTGGCGGAGTTCCTTGTATAACACTTTCCCTCACATTTAAATGGCCATTTATGTGCGTTTTCCTGCATCTTAACCTCTTCATGCCGACCAAATGCAAATGTGCAGCCTCCTGGCGTCTGGGCGTAGACGTCGAGCGGGCGCACATTTGTGTTATATTAAAAAAGAACATATGTGCTGAGAGTGCGCGCCCTGCGTGCTCCCAACACACATGTCCAGTACTTACGGAAAGGTCCCGATCTCCTCTTTCGATCGGGACCTTTCCCGATCATGTGACTGCCGTGACGGCGTGTCACGGCGGTCACATGACCCTAAACCTAAACCCTGCCCCGCCTCCAAGCTTCTGAAACCCTAAACGGTCGGGAGGCACCGGCGTGAAAGGGTTAAGCCTAGGTTCACACCTATTCAGTTTGCTTCTGACCCGTTTCTGCGTTGCGTTCTGTTGCGTTTTTACACCTGCGTTTTTTATGTGTTTTGCGTTTTGTTGTTTAATTTTTCTTGTTGCTTGGCAGATTTAAAATGCAGCAAAAATGCACTACATGCTTTTCTGCAGTGTTTCCATTGAAGACTAGAGAACCAAAAACAACGGTTTGCGTTAAAAAAATTCCCTGAGCCTGGGTTCACACTGATACAGTGTGGAATTCTCAGTGGTATCTGTGCGAATTCCGCACTGCATCACAATCACACCCCATTCATGCGAACCGCTGCGGGTGTGTATGTTAAGTTAACAACACCCCAAAATCAGTCTGCAAAACTCAGTGTGATGTGCAGAATCAGATCACATGGGTGGGAATACGCATGCAATCCGACTCTAGTGCAGACCACAAAAAGGGTCCTGCACCTTTTTGGTGCAGATATGGTGCGATTTGAGTCATACAAAATGTATGGCTCAAATCGCACCGCACAAAATTCACATGTGATTTGCACAGGAATGCGGTGTGGTTCCTGTGCGAATCACATGCGATATGCCGCACTGCGCAAGTGTGAACCCAGGCTCACCCTTTCCAAAAAACACACCAGGTGAAAACGCGGAGATGTGAATGTGTCCCATAGGAAATCATGTGAAATGGACTGTAGCGCGTTTCTGAAAAATGCTGTGGAAAACGCTTAGGGGTGAACTTAGGGTAATTGTACATTTTTATACAAAATTGTGTAAAGCGAGGGAGAATGTTGCTTTTAAAAAGAATGATAAATGAATGTCTTGGCACATACTGTACACTTAGGCTTGGTTCACATCGGTGCGGGTGGTGTCACTGCGGGACCTGCACAAAAACCTGCAGCCGCACCACCCACACATCTGCGGGTGGGTGCCATTAATTCTGGAAATCGCAACTGAACTGGCAGGGCCATGGATAAAGGGGTACCACCGGTCCTCCTGTAAGGGGCCCAAGCCAGCAGGGGGGCCCAGGCAGCTGAGTGAATTGGATGTGGGCAGGGAGGATGATCAGTACAGCGGGGGGGGGGGGCAATTACTGGAGCAAATCCCCTGTATGGCTCTCTCTGCAAAAGCTGAAAGCCGGATTCTTCTCCTCAACTTCCCACCAGCTTTCAGCTGCTGCAGAGAACAATACAGGGGATCGGTTCCAGTAATTGCCCCCCTGCCGCACTGATCACCCTCACTGTGCATCATACGCTTTTCCCTGTGTGTCCCACCTCCCACCAGCAGCTGCAAGCACACAATAGGATCCTTCAGTATGGAGAAGGGTCCTGTAAATATGTCACATTTACCAGCTCCTTCCTTTCCTGAATGAACACAACGAGTGATCAGCACCAATCACTCACTGTGTTCATTCCTAACTGAAGCATAGTAAACTGTGTTTATTTGGGGGGGGGGTCCTATCAGGTTGGCTGCATGGGACCCTGTGGTTTCTAACAGCAGCCCTGTGGTTTCTAACAGCAGCAGTACTGGGAAGCTCAATTCCCGTGTGGACTGCAGTTTCCCAAGTAGTGCAGGGACTTTTTCCCTGCGTGTCCCGGGGAACATGATATTTAAAGTGATACTAAAGCTTATTTTTTTCTAAATTAAAAACATTAAAAACATGTCTATACTTCCCTGCTCTGTGCAATGATTTTGCACAGAGAAACCTGTTCTGGTGACAACTGTTGAAGAGGTGATATTCTGCCTGTGCCTTCCCTCATTGAAGAGGTTTCCTTTTATTTCCTGTTTTTATGCTGGGACAGGAAGTTAGGGGATATCTCCCCAATGGGACACAGCAAAAAAACAAAAAAAAAAACAAATTGAAAGGGGTCTTAACTGTTCCATACTCTAAACAACCCCCCCCCCAAAAAAAAAATTAATTAAAATTTCTTAACACATCTACGGTAGTTAGTATTTACATCCAGCCTGTGGACCTGTACACGGCATCCACATGTCATGCGGTTTGTTATACATAAGGTGGGAATCACATATCCTGGACAGAAAATGGAGACAATGAAGTGCTTGAGAAGAGCAATCCCTCCTGTGACCATGAGATGGTGCCATTGTCATACATAGTTCAAGCATGTCTCTTCATACCAGTGAACTATATTCCCAACAAGGGACATGGCCTTTTAGTTTTCTGCACCTATATTTATAAATACCATTCTTAGTATTTGTTTTTTATGACAGATATACAGTACATGAGTATTTGTGTACACATATGAATTTGTTATATTAGGGCCCATTCACACTGATCAGTTTTTGTTGAGCTTTTGGTGAACAAAAGTGCATGAAAAATATATCCCTCCCACTTTAAGACCAAGCTTTTTCTGACACTTTCTGTTTACATGTAAAAATCAGTATTTTTTGCTAGATAATTACTTAGAACAAACATTATATATTTTTTTTAACCACTTGCCGACCGGCCGTCATTTGACAATAGGCTGGGCGGCAAGTGGTTAAAAAAAAATAGACATGTTTATTCATTTAGAAAAAAAAAAGAAAACAAGCTTTAGTGTCACTTTAAATATCATGTGTGCCGTGACACGCAGGGAAGAAGTCCTTGCACTACTTGGGAAATTGCAGTCCACACGGGAACTGAGGTTCCCAGTACGTAGGGCTGCTATTAGAAATCACAGGGCCCCATACAGCCAACCTGATAGGACCCCCCAAAATAAACACAGTTTAATAGGCTTCAGTTATGAATGAACACAGTGAGTGATTGGTGCCGATCACTCATTGTTTTCATTCAGGAAAGGAAGGGGCTGGTAAATGTGACATATTTATAGGACCCTTCCCCCACTCTCCATCCTGAAGGATCCTATTGTGTGCTTGCAACTGCCGGAGGGAAGAAAAGGACGGAAGCCGAAAGCACACCTCGTCCCTCCGAGAGGGCGTCATATGACGTCCTTCCCAAATCGCGCTTTGCCCATGCCCGCAGGGCAATGCTGTGGTGAAATCTGTCACTGGCTGTGTACCCCGGACATGGCCGATGACAGATCTGTGTACCGATCCCATTGTCAGTACCATGTAACCTGCTGTATCCAATCACAGCAGGTCACATGACAGTTGTATACAATGGATGGCTTCCTTTCATGCCATCCATTGTTTACAAGTGTGTCTAGCTGTGAATGGTCACAGCAATCACATGCACAGGCTGGACCAATCACAGCCCATCTGTGTCATGTGATTAGCTGTGGCCAATCACAGCTAATCACAACTCATCGATCTCATTCAGTTAAATGCTTGCTTACAGCAAGGAAATTCTTTGATATAAGCAATCAAATTGTGCAAAAAAAAAAAACAATACTGATCACTTCCCTAAAGTAGTACAATGTTACTATGGTAACAGTATACTACTTTGGTCACAGTGTAATCTGAAAATAAAATCTTAAAAAAAAGAGAAAAAATTTAATTAAAAAATTATAAAAAAATTAAACAAATTTAAAAAAAATATATAATTTTTTTTTTTTTGTACTGTCACCAGTGAGTGTCCCTGATCACTGCCACACCAGTTATATGCTGATGTTGTACTGCACTGGTGACAGTATGTAAAAAAAAAATTGTGATAATTGTTTTATTTTTTCGAAAAATTATGACAAAAAAATTGCAACTTCAAAAGACTCGCCATGCCTCTTATGAAATACATCGCACTGTCTACTTTGCAAAAAGGGGTCATTTGGGGGATATCTGTACTGTTGTGACTTTTTTGGGCCTCAAGAAATTAGATTGGCCGTCAGTACTTCAGGATTGATCAATATGCAGATCTATACCATAGTTTGTGAACGCTATAACTTTCCTACAAACTAAATAATAAATACTGATTTGGGTTATTTTCACCAAAGACATGTAGCAGAATACATCTCGGCCTAAATTTATGAAGAACAATTATTTATTTGTAAACTTTTATAACAGAAACAGGGAAAAAGGTGTTTTTTTTTCAAACTTTTAGGTCTTTTTTTTGTTACTTTAGCAAAAAATTAAAAACCCCAGCGGTGATTAAATACCACCAAAAGAAAGCTCTAGTTGTGTGACGAAAATGATAAAATTTTAGTTTGGGTACAATGTTGTATGACCGCGCAATTGTCATTCAAAGTGTGAGAGCGCTGAAACCTGAAAATTGGCCTGGGCAGGAAGGGGTTAAAGCAGAGGCCCTAGAGAATAATATGGTGGGTATTGCAATTTCTTAAGTCACACTGCAGCGGTTTTTCAAATTGAAGTTTTTTGAGAAAACACACTTTTTTCAATTCTAATGCGCAAAAACACAATGTAATACCTATTTGATAAAATGGAAAAGATGATGTTTCGGCAAGTAAATATTATTATTATTATTCAGGTTTTATATAGCGGCAACAGTTTGCTCAGCGCTTTACAATATAACGGGAGACAATACAGCAACAATACAGTTCAATACAAGAGGGTTAGGAGGGCCCTGATCCTTGGAGCTTACAATCTAAGAGGGGGGGGCTGGTGGTACAAAAGGTAAATAGATAGCAAACATATGATGCTTTAAAATGGCGCATGCCCGTGCAATGGCGACAAATTATATTTATTATCCATAGGCAATGCTTTAAAAGCCTTTACAGGTTACAACTTTAGATTTACAGAGGAGATCTGGCGCTAGAATTACTGCGCTCAGTCTGACGTTTGCAGTGATACCTCTTATGTTTGGTGCAAACGCAGTTCACATATGTGTGCGGGATCGACGCGTTCATTTGCCTTTGCGTGCAAGCACAGGGGAACGGGGAGCTTTAACATTTTCTAAAATTATTTATTTAATTTTATTTTTATTTTTACACTGTCCCTTTCATTTTTTTTAATCACTTATATTGTTATCACGGGGAATTTAAATATCCCTTGTGATGGCAATAGGCAGTGACAGGTACTCTTTACTGAATGATCTGAGGTCTATTGCACCCTAGATCTCTCCTCTGTCCTTAGAAATGCCGTTATTTACATTTGTCAAAACCAGAAGTGATGAATGCTCATTGCTTCCGGTTTCTAAGAGCTTAGAGATGACGGCAGCCTTTCCGGTCTCCGATCACATCTTTGGTCAGCCATCGGAAGCGCCGGATCAACACTCAGGTCTCTCGATGGGATGGGAGATCCTGAGAAAGCCGCTGAAAGTGACGAGGGGGGCGTCCTCTCCCGCTGCTGGTAAAAGCAATCCAGCGGCTAATTAGCCGCTAGGATTGCTTTTACAAAAAAGCTGACGTCATCTTTATTAAACAATACTGAGATGATGCAGGCAGAATTGGTATAACCAATCAAATTACAGCAACATACCTGTACGTCTCTGATTCACAAGTTAATAAATTCTATGGAACTCTTCACACCAATGCGTCGCGGGTGTGGTACTTTTTCAAAAGTCCTGCATGCTGCATTTTTGGTGCATGTGTAAAAAGCACACAAAAACGCACCACCCCATTGAAATTAATGGAAAATACATAAAAAATGCACCCACTGCGGGAGAGGTGTGAGGGCCACGAAATGGATGTGGCCCACGGGCCTTATGCCATGTGCTCTAGCGGATACGGCCATAGATAGATCAAAATTTGGCCCGTCCCTGCTGAACCTGGCCAAATTTTAACCCCAATCAATAGCCAGTTGTAGAAATGTGCATTTTGCACCCCACTTCTTCACGTTTTCTCGTCACTGTGGATGAAAACGAATGCTGATTTGACCCCACCAATGACTGGGAAAACAAAACGTTCTAACAACATTCTTTTAATAAAAAAATATTGAACAAAATTCGACTAGTGTACGGTGCTGGAATAAATTCTGTGAAAGCCCCTTGGCCAGGGGTCTCCAAACTTTCGAAATGAAGGGCCAGCTAACGGTCTTTCAGATTTTAGGGGGGCCGGACTGCGGGAAGTCAGAGAAGAAAATAACCTGGCTTCACTGAGAGTAAACAACGCCCAATCTTTGGAATTATGGAATGTACATTCCTTTTGTTTTCTGTTGTATGACCGTACTATGGTTATGTTTTTTTACTTTTGTATAAAATTATGTTGCTTGATTCTTTTCAATTAAAGATCAATAGTGCCCCGTTGATGGTCAGTAGAAGGAATTGTGCCTCATAATTGTATCAGTGGGAGGAATAGTGCCCTATCATTGGTGTAAGTGGGAGGAATAGTGCCCTATCATTGGTGTAAGTGGGAGGAATAGGGCCCCATCGTTGGTATCAGTGGAAGGAATAGTTCTCCATCATTGGTGTCAGTAGGAGAAATAGTGCTCCATCATTGGTGTCAATGGAAGGAATGGTAGCCCATTGTTGGTGTCAGTGGGAGGAATTGTGCCCCATCACTGGTGTCACTGGGTGGAACAGTGACTTATCATTGGTGTCATTGGGAGGAGTAGTGCCCCACCATTGGTGGTAATTGGAAGAATAGTGCCCCATGGTTGGTGTCATTGGAAAGATTTGTATCCCAGCACTGGTGTCATTGAGAGGAATTGTGCTCTACTGTAGGTGTCAGTCGATTGAATAGTGCCCAACTGTTGGTGTCAGTGGAAGGAAGTGTGCCCTATCATTTGTGTTTTTGGAAGGAATTGTGCCCCATTGTTAGTGTCAGTGGCAGAAATGATATCCCAGTGTTGGAGTCAGTGGATGGAATAGTGCCCCAAGGGCCGAATAAAAGCAAGCAAAGGGCCACAGTTTGGAGACCACTGCCCTAGGCAGTCAAAACCTTGGATATTTCTTGTGTATGCGCCTGCTAGTGGGAAAACATTGAACTAAGTAGTGTGCACGTCAGCCGCTAGAAGGAGTTTTGACAGGTTCCCACTCACACCTGGATCACCTAGGCAATCCGAGTGGAAGTTCAACCCTCTCCCATCTCCCCCACACTTTGCCCACAGCCTTCTTGGATATGTCACAGGTTTCAGAAGGTTGCAGGACCATTCACAAAGTGCAGCTCAAGCAAGCACAGTGGGAATCCGGCTATGAAGCTGCAAGAAATCACAGCTGGCTTCTCACACTACACATGATGGCACCAGGTACCTGAAGCAAGATGTAAAAAGGTGAACTGTGATGTTAAGGGGACACTGAGTTGTAAAGAGGGGGACTGCGATGTAAAGGGGGGCGCTGAGATGTAAAGATGAGGCTATGATGTAAAGGGGGGGGCAGCAATTTAAAATAGGTGGACTGTGATGTAAAGGGGACTGTATTGTGAAGGTGGCTCTGATGTAAAAGGGGGGCTGGTATGTAAAGGGGAGGGTTGAAATGTAAGGGACTGTTATGAGAAGGGGGGATTGTTATCTAAGGGAGGGGGGGCTGAGTAATAGCACAGACATGAGATTTATACCTCTACTGAAAGAAAAGTTTGCTGACCAGACCTCCATAATATTCTGGTCTACAGCATCCAATGGCCAGCTCCCTCCTTGGAACATCCACATCTAAAGGGTGCCCTGGGGATGTGTTCTTTCACTCTGGCTTAGTTGGAAAAGAAATACAGTGACTATGTGCATTATAAGTGACCATGTGAGAGTTAGATGTAGTTTTGCAATCAGCAGGAAGCTCGTGTATCTCCCCCTCTGCTGGCTGTTTTGAAGATCCGGAAATACATGCATGGAGTGGGGATGTGCCCACATTGTCAAAGTAAGAAAAATATTTCAACAATACTAATACAGCATTTTGATTCAGTGATCATTGCTCTTTATAAATACTTCAAGTGGACCTAAAGGGTAAATACTTACCTGTCCAATGGTTCCTCGCCGACATCTTCTTCTGAGTGCTGGTCTTTCTGTTTCTTCATTGGCCATGATGACATCACTCCTACACATGCGCAGGAGCTAGTCATTTTGGAACTTAGAGACCAGCCTGGCACTGTAAACTGAACTGCGCATGCACAGGCAGCCATCATTCCAGCACTCAGAGACTGGCCTGGCACTGTAAGCTGAACTGTGCATTCACAGGCAGGCATCATCTCAGCACTCAGAGACCGGACCGGCACTGTAAACTGAACTGCACATGCACAGGCAGCCATCATCCCAGCACTCAGAGACCGGACCGGCACTGTAAACTGAACTGCACATGCACAGGCAGCCGTCATCCCAGCACTCAGAGACCGGACCGGCACTGTAAACTGAACTGCACATGCACAGGCAGCCATCATCCCAGCACTCAGAGACCAGACCGACACTGTAAGCTGAACTGCGCATGCACAGGCAGCCGTCATCCCAGCACTCAGAGACCAGACCGACACTGTAAGCTGAACTGCGCATGCACAGGCAGGCATCATCTCTGCACTCAGAGACCAGACCGGCAATGTAAGCTGAACTGCGCATGCACAGGCAGCCGTCATCCCAGCACTCAGAGACCAGACCGACACTGTAAGCTGAACTGTGCATGCACAGGCAGCCATCATCCCAGCACTCAGAGTCCGGACCGACACTGTAAGCTGAACTGCGCATGCACAGGCAGCCATCATCCCAGCACTCAGAGACCGGACCGACACTGTACGCTGAACTGCGCATGCACAGGCTGCCAGCACTCAGAGACCGGACCGACACTGTAAGCTGAACTGCGCATGCACAGGCAGGCATCATCTCTGCACTCAGAGACCAGACCGGCAATGTAAGCTGAACTACGCATACACAGGCAGCCGTCATCCCAGCACTCAGAGACCGGACTGACACTGTAAGCTGAACTGCGCATGCACAGCTCAGTTTACAGCACAGGAGAAGACAGTGAGCAGGCAGTCAGGGGAATTTTATTGTAGAAGAATCAGTGCATGTCCCTTCTGCTATAAAAGCCTGCCTGTTTGCTGTTTCTTACAACAGAACTTCAGTTCCGCTTTAATGTAATGAATGTGACTTTAGTACTCCTTTAAGGACGTGAAGGCTGTCATGACTGACCTCTCTTACTGAAAATGCTAGTTGCCTGGCTTCTGTTTTACCCCTCTTCCTTTAATATTGCAAGTACTGGACCTGGACCAAGTTTCCAGAAAAGGACTTCTGGCTTTCACACTTGTCCAGTGACTCAGAAACCACTGACAGAGCACAACTGCATGGTAACCAGTCAACTAGCATTTTCAGAAGGCAGCCTCAGTGTTTCATGACCGGTTCCCTTTAAATCAGCCATTGTTGTTTGGCTGTGATCCAATCATGCAACTTCCTGGACGCAGTGCCCGGGCAATCACACGCTGTCACGGGAGCCCTTATTGCCAAACTTGTTTTTTCAGAATAAACAATGTGTTTCCTTCTCCTTTCTGATGGCGGTCAATGACTCATCTCACCCACAAGCAGCACAATCTCGGATAATCAGAATTATCAATTATTGAGAATAAATCATGTTTCTGATCAAATTTACACATATCACACATAAGCTATGCATGTCAGGTTTATCAGATGAGGAAATGAAAAAAAAAAAAAAAAATCAGGAAAGTTTTGCAGTAAGAGCATTCCATTCTTTTTAAAGTGTTACTAAACCCCGGACCCTGCATTCATTATATCTGGTCTCCCCGGACCCTGCATTCACTATATCTGGTCTCCCCGGACCCTGCATTCATTATATCTGGTCTCCCCGGACCCTGCATTCACTATATCTGGTCTCCCCGGACCCTGCATTCATTATATCTGGTCTCCCCGGACCCTGCATTCACTATATCTGGTCTCCCCGGACCCTGCATTCATTATATCCGGTCTCCCCGGACCCTGCATTCACTATATCTGGTCTCCCCGGACCCTGCATTCACTATATCTGGTCTCCCCGGACCCTGCATTCACTATATCTGGTCTCCCAGGACCCTGCATTCACTATATCTGGTCTCTCTGGACCCTGCATTCACTATATCTGGTCTCCCCGGACCCTGCATTCACTATATCAGGTCTCCCTGGACCCTGCATTCACTATATCTGGTCTCCCCAGACCCTGCATTCACTATATCCAGTCTCCCCAGACCCTGCATTCACTATATCCAGTCTCCCCAGACCCTGCATTCACTATATCCATTCTCCCCAGACCCTGCATTCACTATATCTGGTCTCCCCAGACCCTGCATTCACTATATCTGGTCTCCCCGGACCCTGCATTCACTATATCTGGTCTCCCCGGACCCGGCATTCACTATATCTGGTCTCCCCAGACCCGGCATTCACTATATCCAGTCTCCCCAGACCCTGCATTCACTATATCTGGTCTCCCAGGACCCTGCATTCACTATATATGGTCTCCCAGGACCCTGCATTCACTATATCTGGTCTCCCCGGACCCTGCATTCACTGTATCTGGTCTCCCCGGACCCTGCATTCACTGTATCTGGTCTCCCCGGACCCGGCATTCACTATATCAGGTCTCCCCAGACCCTGCATTCACTATATCAGGTCTCCCCGGACCTTGCATTCACTATATCCAGTCTTCCCAGACCCTGCATTCACTATATCTGGTCTCCCCGGACCCTGCATTCACTATATCCGGTCTCCCCGGACCCTGCATTCACTATATCCGGTTTCCCCGGACCCTGCATTCACTATATCCGGTCTCCCCGGACCCTGCATTCACTATATCAGGTCTCCCCGGACCCTGCATTCATTATATCAGGTCTCCCCGGACCCTGCATTCACTATATCTGGTCTCCCCGGACCCTGCATTCATTATATCTGGTTTCCCCGGACCCTGCATTCATTATATCTGGTCTCCCAGGACCCTGCATTTACTATATCCGGTCTCCCCGGACCCTGCATTTACTATATCCGGTCTCCCCGGACCCTGCATTTACTATATCCGGTCTCCCCGGACCCTGCATTCACTATATCCGGTCTCCCCGGACCCTGCATTCACTATATCTGGTCTCCCAGGACACTGCATTCACTATATCTGGTCTCCCAGGACCCGGCATTCCCTATATCTGGTCTCCCCAGACCCTGCATTCACTATATCAGGTCTCCCCGGACCTTGCATTCACTATATCCGGTCTCCCCGGACCCTGCATTCACTATATCCGGTCTCCCCGGACCCTGCATTCACTATATCCGGTCTCCCTGGACCCTGCATTCACTATATCCGGTCTCCCCGGACCCTGCATTCACTATATCCGGTCTCCCCGGACCCTGCATTCACTATATCCGGTCTCCCCGGACCCTGCATTCACTATATCCGGTCTCCCCGGACCCGGCATTCACTATATCTGGTCTCCCCGGACCCCGCATTCACTATTTCTGGTCTCCCTGGACCCTGCATTTACTATATCTGGTCTCCCCAGACCCTGCATTCACTATATCAGGTCTTCCTGGACCCTGCATTCACTATATCCAGTCTCCCCAGACCCTGCATTCACTATATCTGGTCTCCCATAGTACACACAACTTGGAAATGCAATTATTTTAGTAAATATAATCTGCTAAATACCTTTTCTCATCAGCAGTTAGAGCAGTCTTGTCACTTCTGTCAGTGTACAGCAGAGCACTGGTTAAAGCTTGTGGGAGGAGTTTTCATTCTCCTCTGATTGTCCCGTGAGGCTGCACGGCCCCTCACCCTCTGTCTGGACAGCGCTGATTGGCCCCGTGCTGATCACATGCACTCTCCGAAGAAAAAAGAAAAAAAAAAAAAAACCTCTTTAGCAATACACACCAAACTGAGCATGTGCAGCTTGTCCCTAAGGCTCTGTTCTATCAGCAGATGGATTGGGGACAGTAGAAGAAGGGGAGGATCAGAGAAGAGAGGATCAAACAGCCTTTATACACAATGTGGAGGATTAACCCCTTAGGTTCCACAGTGAGTTTAACAAACATGCTTTACTGCATATACAGACTGATTGTACTGTTGTGGGTTTAGTAACACTTTAAAGCGGAGCTTCAGTCAAACGAAAAAATAATTGAAAGGCAGCATTACAAAAACTGTAGCTGGTCACTTTTAAAAAACCTGTCCCACGATCCAGCGGTGTCCTCACCGCATGTGGTTTCACCGGCCATCCACACTCCCTGGCGTCAGCATCTTCAGTGTGGGCACCTGGCTGCTATACCCGGCTGAATGGTCCTGTCCAGGGGCGGACTGACAACTCATGGGGCCCCCGGGCAATAGGGGATCATGGGGCCCCTGTGTCCTTGCCCAAACTCAAAAAAGACTATGAAAAAGGTACCAGGGGCATCTCATGGGGCCCCCTACTGACCCTGGGCCCTCGGGCGGTGCCCAAGTTTCCAAATGGTCAGTCTGCCCCTGGTCCTGTCACATGTCCCTGAAGACTACGGGGGGGGGGGGGGGAGAAAGGACAACTTCTGTTTCTGATTGCCTAGGTGATTGCAGCAGAAGTGGAATCAGGTGCCTGTCAAAATCGGGTACCCCCCCCCCATGTTCTCCAAAGGTGCCAATTCCTTACTGGGAGCGGAGGACCATTACTTAAAGTGAAACTTCTCTTTTTAGGTGGAGCTCCACTTTAAGGTAGAGTCCTGGTCACATGACTGCTGTCAAGGCTTGGTCATGTGATCACTGTCAAAGGGGAGAGCAGTTGCTCAGGCAAAGCTTCTTAATGGATTTCTTTGTCTGAACGTCAGCCTCCCCTAAGCCCCATTAGCTGATCCCATGTGATCAATGCCTTGGCAATGGGCGCATGGCTGGCAGATGGCACACACACAGCTTTTT
This sequence comes from Staurois parvus, assembly GCF_062004578.1. Classification (NCBI taxonomy): domain Eukaryota; kingdom Metazoa; phylum Chordata; class Amphibia; order Anura; family Ranidae; genus Staurois; species Staurois parvus. The sequence goes on along the minus strand of NW_028318769.1, from coordinate 742,222 downwards.
TTGGCATTCAAGAAGAAATGGAGAAACTGAGTCACATAAAAGGGAAAACATGGAGAACTAAATGAGGAAAATATTTTGTAGCACTAATTGAATTGCAATACAATGGAGCAAGTTTTTCTTTCAGACATAACAGGGTGTGTGTAACAGTTTCTGTTTTACTTTTCATTATTTTATCTTTTTAAGAGGGACTTTACAACAAAAATATAAAAATAATGTTCTTAGCAAGGAACACACATTCCACAATAATAATTATGCTGCCAAAATTAGTGTGTGCTGTGAATTGCTTCCAGAATTGTTCCTGTTTCTTCTTGCTGGAGGCTGCCATTTTGCTGAAGCCTAGAACCCCTGAGCAGTAGTAACTATCTTGCTTTGCATGTAATGAGTCTATCTCATATATTAGTTTCACCTTTTAAGTTACATTACTGAAATAAATGAACTTTTTCACGATATTCTAATTTTTTGAGTTTCACCTGTACAATGACATATATGCACACTATACAAACGTATTGGGCCAGCCCTCCAAATCATTGGATTCAGGTGTTCCAATCACCTTCATGGTCACAGGTGTCTAAAATCAAGCCCCTAGGCATGCTGACTGCTTCTACAAACATTTGTGAAAGAATGGGTCGCTCTCAGGAGCTCAGTGACTCCAAGCGTGGTCCCGTGATAGGTGGTCGCCTGTGCAATAAGTCCATCCATGACATTTCCTGGCTACTAAATATTCCACACTCAACTGTTAGTGGGATTATAACATAGTGGAAGCAACTGGGAACAACAGCAACTCAGCCACCAAGTGGTAGGCCACGTCACATGACAGAGTGGGGTCAGCGCATGCTGAAGCGCACAGTGCGCAGAAGTCACCAACTGTCTGCAGAGTCAATAGCTAAAGACCTCCAAACTTGGTGTGGCCTTCAGATTAGCACAACCACAGTGTGTAGAGAGCTTCATGGAATGGGTTTCCATGGCCGAGCAGCTGCATCCAAGTCTTACATCACCAAGTGCAATGCAAAGGGTCAGATGCAGTGGTGTAAAGCACACCGCCACTGGATTCTAGAGCAGTGGAGACGTGTTCTCTGGAGTGACCAATCATTCTTCTCTGTCTGGCAATCCGATGGACGTGTCTGGGTTTGGTGGTTGCCAGGAGAACAGTACTTGCCTGACTGCATTGTGCCAAGTGTAAAGTTTGGTGAAGGGGGGATTATGGTGTGGGGTTGTTTTTCAGGGGTTGGGCTTGGCCCCCTAGTTCCAGTGAAGGGAACTCTTAAGGTGTCAGCATACCGAGACATTTTGGACAATTTCCTGCTCCCAACTTTGTGGGAACAGTTTGGGGATGGCCCCTTCCTGTTCCAACATGACTGCCCACCAGTGCACAAAGCAAGGTCCATAAAGACATGGAGGAGCCAGTTTGGGGTGGAGGAACTTGACTGGCCTGCACAGAGTCCTGACCTCAACCCCATAGAACACCTTTGGGATGAATTAGAGCGGAGACTGCGAGCCAGGCCTCCTCCCCCCACATCAGTGCCTGACCTCACAAATGTGCTTCTGGAAGAATGGTCCAACCTTCCCATAGACACCCTCCTAAACCTTGTGGACGGCCTTCCCAGAAGAGTTGAAGCTGTTATAGCTGCAAAGGGCGGGGCCAACTCAATATTGAACCCTACGGACTAAGACTGGGATGCCATTAACGTTCATGTGTGTGTAAAGGCCGGCCGACCAATACTTTTGGCAATATAGTGTGTATATACAGTATATACATAATAAAGGATTTAACTATTGCCAACAAGTTTCACCACTTTTACAAATAAAAGCTGCACCTTTGGACCGGAGGTTAAAGCAGCCTATTAAATCCATCAAAATCTCGACTATTGCCTACATCCTGTTTCAATAAAACGAACACTATTGTTTGTTTTGCAGCAGAAGGACAGAGGTAGGATATGTACAGTGTGCCTCCCTGATGGAAAAACATGTCTTTTTGTTGGCTTATTCTCTCGCAGTTACTGGGTGAGGTGTAGAAGCTGCATAGACTCCGGCACACCTTGTTTTACTGGCACTGCAACTTTCCCCCGTGTATCTGACCCTGGAATGTATGACTGCTGTCACGCAATACTGAAAGTTCTGCGGATACTAAATATTCTGTACCCGGGATACATAGAAAACAGTGTGAAAAACCCCTTCTGGAATTCATACCATATTACAAACATTACAGTTGTCCTTTAAAGGGTACTGTATATAAAAACACAAAAATAACTTTTTACTAGCAGCTTACAATGCCTTAAGTGTTATGGTTGCATTCATTTTCTCTTTTGTAGGCTTTTTTTCCTTGGTGATCCTGCCAGTAACACTTTTCTTGTCCTAGGGTGACAACCCTCACGTACTCTGTGTAGCCTGAAGACAGACATGCTTTACTTTAAAATGTACTCAGTTTGCCATATCTCTCCATAAGTTGTATTGTTGTTGTTATAATCACTTCCCACCACTAGGGGGCGCACACAAGACTCTCAAAGACTTTGTTACCAAGTGCCTTGGATGCTGGGAGGTGTAGTCTTAGGCAACAGCTATGTCATGGAATGGCAACTCTTTTGAACTACAAATCTCTCTGGCCTGCGGAGCAGGAGGAGTCAAGGGAAGCAAATATATTCTCTGCCCAGGAAAAGCTCGCTCTCTTGGCACAGAAGAAGCTGACTTGTTGGAGTGTACAATGTAGAGGCTGGAGTCGCTGGGATCTGGGGCGTATCTGTGTAATCCACCAGCTGGTGCGGTCACTGGGAGGTCGCTTTCCATTCCATCTACCGTTGTCATCTATAGTGCAGAAGCCTGCTATTATCCAGACCAGCAGAATTGCACATCACAATGCTCTGCTGCGAGCATTTTCTTGGAAGCTGCCTGCAAAGGCGGGGGTGAAGGGGGGGTTCTTCACAAGACTACATCATTTCCAGAGGTGATGGTGGCTGTTGGTCCATCTACTTCTAGCACATGATTATTCCTGAGGGCAGAGTGTCAGCTGACTTCTTGCTGCATAACCAGTTCCTCATCATTGCAGCCCTCCTCAATCTTTGACCTCAATAGACAGACAGACGTTCACACATATTACCTCCCCTGGATACAGTCCACTAAGCGTCCTCACTGGTGGATAGTTGTTACATGACAGTGGGAAGAGAACTAAACTACGTCTTGGCTGTCTGCAGGATATAACCACCATCCATAGCGCACCAACAGGGCCCCAATGTGAGTCGGCGAAGATTCACCTTAGAGACTGCCCCTCTCAGTCAACCCAGGGTTTCCACCTCATCATTGCAGCCCTCCTCAATCTTTGGCCCCAATAGACAGACAGACGTTCACACATATTACCTCCCCTGGATACAGTTCACTAAGCGTCCTCACTGGTGGATAGTTGTTACATGACAGTGGGAAGAGAACTAAACTACGTCTTGGCTGTCTGCAGGATATAACCACCATCCATAGCGCGCCAGCAGGGCCCCAACATGAGCCGGCGAAGATTCACCTTAGAGACTCCATCCTCTCAGTCAACCCAGGGTTTCCATCTCTTATTGACTGTTCATTCTATCTTATTCTGCTAAAGGCTCCTCACCAGTCTAGGCCTAGCATAGCCACCATTATATCATTTAGTTGGGTCTTCTTGTTACTTAAATTCTCCTATGGCCTTCTGGGTACTCAATGGTGGGACTGCTACTGCTTATGCTGATCTGGGCTAGCCACCTGCATAAAAGTTGTTGGTGTTCCATAGTTCCTGTGATGGTATTACTCTCCCAGGGTGCTGATTTGAATATTGAATACTGATTTGAATACGGAGTTGTCTAAATCCTATTGTCTTGTCTTCCCTCATTATGATATTTAGATATAGTGTGTTGTGGCATTTATGTGGGTGTTCAGTCTCCTAGTTAAAAGGAGAAAGGAACCAGAACCCGGGGGTGTCGGTAGCGCAGAGGTCTGCAAAGCGTGTGGCAAAGAACAAAAAAAAAAGTTTCACTAGCAGCTTCTATGGGGGTAGCGCTACATCTGTATCTGTGGAGGGACAGTGTTATTTCTCCATATTTGGACTACAAACAATGCCTCCTCTCCTCAGTACATGTGAGCAGGGACGCCAGTAAGGTTTTAGCATCAGCTCTCCTGTACAGGGCCTGGGCCCCATCAGTTCAGGGGCCCATGTAATGGTGCAGGTAATTATCCCCCTTCAGCACAGCCGGCTTCTCCTCCTCTCCCTCCCACCAGCTTTCAGCTGCTGCAGGAGGAGCCACAGAGGGATCGTTTTTAGGGATTGCCCTCATCGATCTACTTACTTCCTCTCCTGTCTAGGATCTTCTTCCCCGCAGCTCTGATCCCTGTCCCCCCCCCCCTTCCACCGCTCTGATCACCCCCTCTCCTGTCCAGGATGCCACAATTCCGTTTCCTGTGTCCTTCCCTCCCCGCTGTACCAATCACCCCCCTCCTGTTCACGATCCCAGTATCCCCCTTCCCCTGCAGCTCCAATCCCCATGCCCCCGCAGCGCTGCTGCCTTCTCCTCCTCTCAACCCCCCAGCTTTCACACAGGGGGATCGGTTTCCCTCCCCTCACTGTCACATAGGGGGATCGGTTTTAGGATGGAGAGTGGGAGGTCAGTAAACATTTCCTGTTTACTGGACCCTGCCTTTCCTGAATGAATATTGAGTGACCAGGACCGATCACTCCTGTGTTCATTCATAACTGTACATTCACACCCCATTGGTCTGTGCCCTCAAGAATATACCATGTAAAGTTCCTATCTCATGTTTACTGGCTCCTGCCTTTCCTGAATGAACAGTCCCTGCCTTTCCCGAATGAAAAGGGCCAGGAAAGACCCCTGCCTTTCCTGAATGAACAGTGAGTGACCAGTATCGATCACTCCTGTGTTCATTCATAACTGTTTATTCGCATCTCATTGGTCTGTGCCCTCAAGAGTATACCATGTAAAGTTCCTATCTCGTGTTAACTAGCTCCTGCCTTTCCTGAATGAACAGTCCCTGCCTTTCCCGAATGAAAAGGCATGAATGAAAAGGGCCAGGAAAGACCCCTGCCTTTCCTGAATGAACAGTGAGTGACCAGTATCGATCACTCCTGTGTTCATTCATAACTGTACATTCGCATCTCATTGGTCTGTGCCCTCAACAGTATACCATGTAAAGTCCCTATCTCACATACTGTACATACACATAATAAGGCCAATTTAAACAGGAGCCAAATAACTTACCAGCATGTCTTTGGAGCGTGGGAGAAAACTGGAGTACCCAGAGGAAACCCATACAAGCACAGGGTAAACTCCATGCAGATAGTGCCCTCTCCAGGATTTGAAAGAGAACCCTAATGATGCAAAGCAGCAGTGCTAACCACTAAGCCACTGTGCTGCCTATTGGTAGTTTATAGAACTTGGAAGGCAGTATACATTGAGATTAGGGATATGACTAAATTCAGGATTAACCTGGATGGAAGCTGTCAGTGCTGGTCCAAACAACTGTGGCTAGCTCCCACCCCGTAGCTACATGTACACAATGGCTGCTTGTGACATTATCTGACCTAAAATGGCCATATTAGGTCCATGACATTGGATTTCACTCTGGCCTAAGATAACGGGGGACCATATCACACTTTGTAAGAATTCAACCTGTGGAACACTCATCTTAGATGACCTGGAATACAGTCCCAATACTGGAAAAGAACACATTTCACCACATTCCATGGCTTCCTCAGAAGGGCAATAACTCTGATCAACCCCTTGCACACTGCTATATTCTAGCAAACGTTGCACAAAAAGAGGAATTTTTAGTTCACATGCATTGCAATACAGGACATGTTTAAGTTGACCAACTGCATCAAAATCATCCCTCTCTGGCCAGTCCCTACTCTGCAAAATGTGAATGTTCCAGTAGATATAGTCAGGGCCAGATTAACATTAACATTAATCCTTCTACATATGTACCTGTTTATCTGCAGCCTTCTCTACATCGGTTCAAAGTGCTGAATTTATATAGCTAGTCTGAGATTTCAGAAAGCAGGGGGCAGGGAGCTGAGATTACAGTCTGCAGAGCTCAGTAATAAGAGCTGACTGGAGGGAACAGACACACCCTCCCTTCACACAGGAATAGAGCTGAGGCTGTCATTCACAGGCTGTGTGCTAGATCTCCATCCCCTGCAGGGACAGACTGACAACTCATGGGGCCCCCGGGCAATAGGGGATCATGGGGCCCCTGTGTCCTTGCCCAAACTCAAAAAAGCCTATATAAAAGGTACCAGGGGCATCTCATGGGGCCCCCTACTGACCCCGGGCCCTCGGGCAGTGCCCGAGTTTTCAAATGGTCAGTCCGCCCCTGCTCCCCTGTCAACATTTTTCTATTGGTGTTAGAAAAACTTATCAGAAGTAACTCATGCTGATAGCAGAGGAATGAAACAGCAGGCACAAATGACACCTAGTGCTCTGGACTGAGACAAGTACACACTATAGAGGAATATGCTTTGTTCATATTTCATGTCTGGGGTTTACAACCACTTTATTATAATTTGGATTTGGAAATGAGCACAAAGTCAGCGGGTGTAAAGGACGTGGGCCAGAAGAAGTAAAGGAGAAACTCATGAAAAGGCAGTTTTCAATCATTTCCTTTCTCAGCTCCTGATGATGATTGCTAGCAGCCGTGGCCGTTCCTTCTGCCGCAATGAAGCAGCTGCCGGGGAATGTACACAGTAACCTATGACCATATTTTCTGCAGCTATTTATAAGCTCATTCCCTCTGACCTTCCCCTAGGAACAAATATGCACAATGAAAAAAAAAGAACTCAGTGCTGCAGGCTTTGTACATCGTGTTTTGAGGATGTCCGCACAGGCTGCTGCTTCCCCCATTGCAGAGGTCAGCTCCGCTCCTCCAGCTCTCCAAAGACTCCATCCTCTTTGCGATGTTTTGTTTTTTATAATTACTGACAAATGCTTGTCAGATGACTAACGCGTTTTGCAGACGATTAGCATTTTAAAAAGCTTGCCGAGTGGCCTTAGGGCCCGTTTAGATTTCTGCTTTGCAGTAACGCATATTACATGCCTTGCGGTGCCACTCACTTTGAATGGCACCCAAACGCACCAAGGCAAAGAACTTGCATTACGGTGTGCACAATAGTGTGTTGCATTAGAAATAACAGGACACGCATGATTTTGAACATGTTTGAGTCCATTGGCAGCCCAATATTTTCAATGAAGGGATCCTGAAGCTCAGGGGCGTCCCTGGGGTTGGTGTCACCTGGTGTCGGAACACTTGGTGACACCCTTCCAACGATCCCTGCAGGAGCATAATGGATCGGAGTCTGATCCATTAACCTCCCCAATCCGCAGATCCGATCCATCCTGCGGGGATCGTCGGCTTGCAACCTATACGGGGTTAACTGATCTCTCCACGAGCTCCACGAAAGGTAAGTTTTAAAGCAAGCCGACGATCCCCGCAAGATGGATCGGATCTGTGGATTGAGCATAATGGATCGGAGTCCGCTCCATTATCCTCCCCAATCCGCAGATCCGATCCATCCTGTGGGGATCGTCGGCTTGCAACCTATACAGGGTTAACTGATCTCTCCACGAGCTCCACGAAAGGTATGTTTTAAAGCAAACCGACGATTCCCGTAAGATGGATCGGATCTGCGGATTAGGGAGCATAATGGATCGGACTCCAATCCATTATGTTCAATCTGCAGATCCGATCCGTCCTGCGGGGATCATAGGCTTGCTTTAAAACATACCTTTTTGTGGAGCGGGTCCGGTGTCACCCCGTGCAATAGGTGTCACCCAGTGCGGCACGCACCCCACGCACCTACCTAGGGACGCCCCTGCTGAAGCTCCCAAAGATTAGAAAGTGGTGTCAGCAGAGGGGCCCAAATGTAAAGTAGAAGCTGAAAAGCTAATGCTCTGTAAAGCTGCTATTTAATATCCACAGAAGGACATAAAAACACATTTAATGCGTTTCGAGGCACTATAGTGGTCGCTTCCTCAGGATGGTGCATGGAAAGACTTGAACCCCTTCCTGCCCACCCCGGCTTCCTTTTTAATAGTTCGCAACACCCGGTGGGTTGGAAGGATTGGCAAACATGAGACCACCTTGACAGTGGTCACATGATCAGGAGGCAGTTCTGCTGGCTACCAATCTTTTCCCCTGACTTTGACAGCTTGGTCTTTGTGCTGAGCGCGTGCAGTGAGTGCGCTCTCAGCACTTAACCACTAAAACTAAATTTAAAAAAAATATATAAATGAATCACCATGTTATACTTACCTGCTCCGTGCAGTAGTTTTGCACACATCTATCCCGATCCTCTTCTTTCGGGTCCCCTGCTGGTGCTCTGGCAGTGCCCCCAGAGAAAGATGCTTGCCCTGGGGTCACAGCTACACGCTCTCTTCCGAGCCACTGATTTATGCGTCCATAAGACACATAGAGCCACAGCTAGGCCCACTCCCCCACTCTCTCCTCATTGGCTCACTGGCTGTAATTGACATCAGCGGGAGCCAATGAGGAGGGAGAGTCCCCAAACAGCCAAGGCTATTGTGAATATTGCTGGATCAGAGGGGACTCAGATTGGGGGGGCGCTCCACATAGAAGGTTTTTTACCTACATACATAGAATGCGTGAAAGTAAGAAATCTTGAGCCTTTAGAACCACTTTAGAGACCAAGCTTTTTCTGCCATTATTGATGCTTGAAGTAACAATCAGGTTTTTTTTTAAGCTAGAAAATTACTTTCAACTCCCAAACATTATATATATTTTTTAAAGCTGAGGCCCTAGAGAACGAACTGGAGGGTTTTGCCATTTTTTTTAATGTCACAAAGTATTTACGCAGTGGTTTTTCAAACGCAATATTTTGGGAAAAACCACACTTTGAATTTTAATGCAAAAAAAAAAACGTAAGCCAATTTTTAGTAAAAGATGATGTTGCGCCGAGTAAATGGATAACAAACATGTCATGCTATAAAATTGCGCACACCATGCAATGGTGACTCACAGTGGGACAGGAGATCCTGATAAAGGTGCAGAAGAAGGTGGGAAGGGATGAACATCCCCAAGCTGCTTGTAATAGCAATCGAGCAACTAGTTAACTGCTCCTATTGTTATCACAATCCTTCGGCTGTAAAAAATGATACTAGGATGATGCCTGAAGCTGGCACCATCCCGGTACAACCACTTGAGTTTCAGTGACATACCAGGTACATGACTGGTCAGCAAGTGGATAAACATCAACTGCCTAGCAATGCATATGTGTGGTGTGTGGGTGCCTAAAGCCTGAGGAATTGGCCAATATGGTGCCACGAAATGCGCTGACAGTGTGTTTAAGTCCTTTTGTGGATAATAAATAGCAACTTTACAAAGTATCAACTTCTCCTTTCCAATTGGGCCCCTCTGCTGACACCACTTTCCAGTGTTTGGGGGCTTCAAGATCCCTTTCTGCAAATGCACCAGAATTCAGAGAGTGCAGAGCATAGGATCATCTGAATCACCCTACCTAGCATTGAGTTTCTGCATGGGGACAGCTATATTTCCTGCAGGCTTCCATCCTGGGGTGGACAGAAGAGATCCAAAACTCCGGCGCTCAGATGAAGGTGCTTCCCATAAACATTTTCCAGCTATGCCTAATGCAATGTAGCGACAGGCAATCTTCAAACTGCAAAAATAGACACCGAATGTCGCAAACGTCTAGCAATTCCATTCTCACAAACACATGTAAAAACAGGCCTATCAAATTAAAACTCCAGCCGTAGGCAATGCTATCTAATCATAAACCAAGCAGAAAGCTGATTTGGGGGAAACCCCCTTCCTCAGAGCTAGACCAACCTCATTGCTATCACAAACTATCTAGTCCTACAGTATCTCCCAGAAGTGAGTCCACCCCTCACATTTTTGTAAATATTTGATTCTATCTTTTCATGTGACAACGCTGAAGAAATGACACTTTGCTACAATGTAAGGTAGTGAGTGTACAGCTTGTATAACATGTAAATTTGCTGTCCCCTCAAAATAACTCAACACACAGCCATTAATGTCTGAACCACTGGCAACAAAACTGAGTCCTCCCCTAAGTGACAAGGTCCAAATTGGGCCCAATTAGCCATTTTCCCTCCCTGGTGTCATGTGACTGGTTAGTGTTACAAAGTCGCAGGTGTGAATAGGGAGTGGGTGCGTTAAATTTGGGGTTATCGCTCTCACTCTCTCATACTGGTCACTGGAAGTTCAACATGGCACCTCATGGCAAAGAACTCTCTGAGGATCTAAAAAAAAAGAATTGTTGCTCTACATAAAGATGGCCTAGGCTATAAGAAGATTGGCAAGACCCTGAAACTGAGCTGCAGCACGGTGGCCAAGACCATACAGTGGTTTAACAGGACAGGTTGCACTCAGAACAGGCCTCGCCATAGTCGACTAAAGAAGTGCACATGCTCAGCATCATATCCAGAAGTTGTCTTTGGGAAATAGACGTATGAGTGTTGCCAGCATTGCTGCAGAGGTTGACGGGTGGGGGGGTCAGCCTGTCAGTGCTCAGACCATACGCCGCACACTGCATCAAATTGGTCTGCATGGCTCTCGTCCCAGAAGGAAGCCTCTTCTAAAGATGATGAACAAGAAAGCCCGCAAATAGTTTACTGAAGACAAGAAGACTAAGCACATGGATTACTGGAACCATGTCCTGTGGTCTGATGACACCAAGATACACTGATTTGGTTCAGATGGTGTCAAGCGTGTGTGGCAGAAACCAGGTGAGGAGTACAAAGACAAGTGTGTCTTGCCTACAGTCAAGCATGGTGGTGGGAGTGTCATGGTCTGGGGCTGCATGAGTACTGCCGGCACTGGGGAGCTACAGTTCATTGAGGGAACCATGAATGCCAACATTTACTGTGACCAGGGGCAGACTGACAACTCATGGGGCCCCCGGCAATAGGGGATCATGGGGCCCCTGTGTCCTTGCCCAAACTCAAAAAAGCCTATGAAAAAAGTACCAGGGGCATCTCATGGGGCCCTCTACTGACCCCGGGCCCTCGGCAGTGCCCGAGTTTCCAAATGGTCAGTCCGCCCCTGACTGTGACATACTGAAGCAGAGCATGATCCCCTCCCTTCAGAGACTGGGCCGCAGGGCAGTATTCCAACATGATAACGACCCCAAACACACCTCCAAGACAACCACTGCCTTGCTAAAGAAGCTGAGGGTAAAGGTGATGGACTGGCCAAGCATGTCTCCAGACCTAAACCCTATTGAGCATCTGTGGGGCATCCTCAAATGGAAGGTGGAGGAGCGTAAGGTCTCTAACATCCACCAGCTCCGTGATGTCGTCATGGAGGAGTGGAAGAGGACTCCAGTGGCAACCTGTGAAGCTCTGGTGAACTCCATGCCCAAGAGGGTTAAGGCAGTGCTGGAAAATAATGGTGGTCACATAAAATGTTGACACTTTGGACCCAGTTTGGACATTTTCACTTAGGGGTGCACTCACTTTTGTTGCCAGCAGTTTAGACATTAATGGCTGTGTGTTGAGTTATTTTGAGGGGACAGCAAATTTACATGTTATACAAGCTGTAAACTGACTACATCACATTGTAGCAAAGTGTCATTTCTTCAGTGTTGTCACAAGAAAAGATAGAATAAAATATTTACAAAAATGTGAGGGATGGAGATGGACTCACTTCTGGGAGACACTGTATATACACTATATTGACAAACGTTTTGGGCCAGCCCTCCAAATCATTGGATTCAGGTGTTCCAATCACCTCCATGGCCACAGCTGTATAAAAGCAAGCCCCTAGGCATGCAGACTGATTCTACAAACATTGGTGAAAGAATGGGTCGCTCTCAGGAGCTCAGTGAATTCAAGCGTGGTCCCGTGATAGGTTGCCCCCTGTGCAATAAATCCATTCGTGACATTTCCTGGCTACTAAATATTCTACCCTCATCTGTTAGTGGGATTATAACAAAGTGGAAGCAACTGGGAACAACAGCAACTCAGCCACCAAGTGGTAGGCCACGTCACATGACAGAGCGGGGTCAGCGCATGCTGAAGCGCACAGTGCGCAGAAGTTGCCAACTGTCTTCAGAGTCAATAGCTAAAGACCTCCAAACTTGGTGTGGCCTTCAGATTAGCACAACAACAGTGTGTAGAGAGCTTCATGAAATGGGCTTCCATGGCCAAACAGCTGCATCCAAGCCTTACATCACCAAGTGCAATGCAAAGAGTTGGATACAGTGGTGTAAAGCACAGCATACCAAGACATTTTGGACAATTTTGTGCTCCCAACTTTGTGGGAAGAGTTTGGGGATGGCCCCTTCCTGTTCCAACATGACTGCACCAGTGCACAAAGCAAGGTCCATAAAGACATGGATGAGCGAATTTGGAGTGGAGGAACTTGACTGACCTGCACAGAGTCCTGACCTCGACCCCATAGAACAACTTTGGTATGAATTAGAGCAGAGACTGTGAGCCAGGCCTCCTCCCCCCACATCAGTGCCTGACCTCACAAATGCACTTCTGGAAGAATGGTCCAACCTTCCCATAGACACCCTCCTAAATCTTGTGGACGGCCTTTCCAGAAGAGTTGAAGCTGTTATAGCTGCAAAAGGGCGGGGCCAACTCAATATTGAACCCTACGGACTAAGACTGGGATGCCATTCAAGATCATGTGCGTGTAAAGATAGACGGCCCGATACTTTTTTCAATATATTGTGTGTGTGTGTATATATATATAATTTGTGATTGAAGCTGGACTAGCTCTGAGGAAGGGGGTCACCCCCAAAACACATCAAGCACATTCCATGCGCTTGGTTTATGGTAAGATGACCTTGCCTACGGCTGGAGTTTTAATTCGATATGCCAGTTGTTACACATGTTTTTGTGAGTATGGAGTTTTTATTGCATCCCAGATTGTCTGACCCCCCCCCTACCACCACCACCTCCCATATGAGAGCCCGGTAAAGTCACAGATGGCAGATGGGAGTATATCATTGCATTTTATCCTCTTTTTGTAAATTGTATTGAACTGTCTATAAAATTCTACACCATAAGGATCTCTCCTGTCGCTCTCTGGTTTTGTTTTTTTCTCTGCTCTCCATTTCCTTGGAGGTATCCTGGCCATTATTTTCAATGTCCAGTTTAGGGGGGTAAAGCGCAGGACAAGAATTCTTAACATGTAACATAAATCCACCTGCCCATGTGAAAAGGGGCTACCTGCAAGTACAATTTTTTTTTTTTTTGTAAAATGCGTACCCTTGCACACCTTTATTTCATCTGTATATACAGTATAGCCTCGCCCCAGTTTATACTATAAACATCATTTTAATGTTGTGATAAACAGGACAAATTGCAGAATTAAATGTGTATGCTGTATTTACAATAACTTGAATTTATGACAGGTGAAAATGTGAAAAGCTGTAATTTTCTTTTGATTTTAATACTTTTTTAACCACTTGCCTACCGGGCACTTTTACCCCCTTCCTGCCCAGGCCAATTTTCAGGTTTCAATTCTCTGACACTTTGAATGACAATTGCGCGGTCATGCAACACTGTGCCCATATGAAATTTTTATAATTTTTTTCACACAAATACAACTTTCTATTGGTGGTATTTAATAACCACTGGGTGTTTTATTTGTTGTGCTATAGACAAAAAAAGAGCAAAAAAGTTGAAAAAAAAAGTTTTTCTTTGTTTCTATTATAAAATTTTGCAAACAGGTAATTTTTCTTCTTCACTGATGTGCATTGATGAGGCTGCACTGATAGGCAGCACTGATGGGCACTGATAGGCGGCACTGATGAGGCGGCACTGATGATGCTGCACTGGGGGGCACTGCTGGACACAGGTGGGTGGCACTACTAGGCACTGCTGGACACAGGTGGGTGGCACTACTAGGCACTGCTGGGCACAGGTGGGTGGCACTACTAGGCACTGCTGGGCACAGGTGGGTGGCACTGCTGGGCACTTGTGGGAGGCACTGCTGCGCACTGATCATCAGGGCACTGATGATTGGTGCCGATCATCGGCAATACTTTCCTCACGTTCTCACAGTGCAGCCAGGGGCGGACTGACACTTCATGGGGCCCCCAGGCAGTAGGGGATCATGGGGCCCCTGTGTCCTCGCCACACTTAAACCACACCCAAAAAAGCCTATGAAATGTACCCGGGGAATCACATGGGGCCACCTACTGACCCCGGGCCCTCGGGCAGTGCCTGAGTTCCCAAATGGTCAGTCCGCCCCTGAGTGCAGCCGATAACCAGCAACTGCATTTACCAGTGATCTGGTGTGTCATTGGACACAGCTGATCACCTGGTAAAAGGCCGCTGTGATTGTCCTTTTACCACATCACCTGATCAGCTGTGTCCCTGCCAGGGGCATGCGGGAGGGTGCGTTCTGGGAGGTCATTCGGCTATAGTGCGGTTGGCAAGTGGTTAATAAGGATGCAGTGGGCAGCAAACAGGAGAGTAGAGAAACCGGTTGCCATGTACCCTAGGCAGCTGCCTAATTCTCCTATTGGTAGCACCAGCCCTGCCTGCAGGGCTTTACCTCCCCCCAACTTTATGTGTGAATTCACTCCTGCTCCTCTAAAAAGAGATCTGAGGGCGTTTGCCTCCTCCCCACTTGATTTAAACCCTTGACCGCCATGCAATGCACACGATTGCAACACAGTAGTACAGCAATTAGAAGTTTAAGTCTTGGTTCACACCTATGCAGTTTGCGTTTGAATCATTTCTGTATTGCGTTTTGCGTTGCTTTTTTGCACGTGTTTTTTCCGCGTTTTTGATGCATTTTGCATTTTCTTGTTGCTAGGCAGATTTAAAACGCAAAACACAAAAAAGTGGCAAAACTGCGTAAAAAACGCAGCAAAAATGCACTACATGCTTTTCTGCAGCATTTCCATTGACGTCTATAGAACCAAAAACGCAACTTTTTGCATTCAAAAAAATCCCTGACCCTTTCCAAAAAAAGCACAAAAGGTGAAATCGCGAGATGTGAACGTGTCCCATAGGGAATCATGTTAAATGAACTGCTGTGCATTTCTGCAAAATGCTGCGGAAAACGCTTAGGTGTGAACCTGGGGTAAATCAGGCATGAGGAGGCGACACTGCGCCTGGTGATCTTTGCTTTCTCCTGTGTTGTTCAAGTAGATCTCTATCAACCACTTACCCTCCAGAGGATTTACCCCCTTCCTGAGCAGGCCATTTTTTGCGTTACGGAGTGCATTACTTTAACTGACAATTGTGCGGTCATGCAACGCTGCACCCAAATGAATTTTACGTCCTTTTTTTCCATAAATTGTGCTTTCTTTCGGTGGTATTTGATCGCCTCTTAATTTTTTTTTTTTTTGCACTATAAGCAAAAAAAAAACACAATTTTGAGAAAAAAACTATATTTTAGACATTTTGCTATTAAACATGTCCAGTAAAAAAATTTAAATTAAATTTAATCATAAATTTAGGTCAAAATGTATTCTGCTCCATGTCTTTGCTAAACAAAAATCCCAATACGTGTAAATCAATTGGTTTACGTGAAAGTTATAGCGTATACAAATGGCGGTATATATACTGGGATTTTTTTTTCTACTAGTAATGGCAGCGATCAGCGACTTTTAGCGGGACTGCGGCGGACATTCTGATACTGAAGAGGAACTAACTTGTTGTCACTAACACCCCCAGTGACATCAAACAGTGGTCAGTGCTAAAAAAAAGCACTGACACTGTACTAATGACACTGGGCAGGAAGGGGTTAATGCGAGGGTCGATAAAAGGGTTAACTGTGTGTAGTGAGTGTTTTACTAGGGGGCGGGGGTGTGTGCTTTACTGTAAGCACACTGATCAGGATGGCTGTACTGTGCACAGCCATCCAGAGCAGTGTGCTCCAGGTGACAGGGAGGAAGACTGTTTGTAAACAAAACAGTCTTCCTCCCTGTCAGTGATTGTCGGTAATCACCGGGTGCCGGTGGGTAATTACCTGCCGGGACCCTGTGATTGACAGCCAAAGCCGTGAATAGCGGCGCGGGTAGGGCGAGCATGCACCCCCTACCCAGAAATGCGAAATCACGCATATACATGTGATTTTGTGTACAGGTGCCGCCCTGTAGCAGTATATCTGCTATAGGATGGTCCTTAAGCGGTTAAGGTTGCCTACCCCTGAACTAGATCTGGCCTCCCCACCCTGACAATCCCTAGCCCACCCATTTCATTCATTGAATTTAGGTTCCTTTAATTATGGAGGCTCAGCATCACATCTGTGAGTAATGCTGACCATACACTATACAATTTTCTGTCCAATTTCTGCCCAATTCCCTTTAGATTTACCTTCAACTGTGTAGTGCAAGGGCCTGCCTGATTGGATACAATTGAAAGTATTGTTTAGGTTTGACCTCCTATTTTATAGTTTTTGGTAAATCTAAAGCAAATTTCTCAAGAAAATTATATAATGTATGGCCAGCCTTAAGCCGGCCGTACGCGGGTCAAATTCTGATATAATTTTCTTTTGAAAATCTTTTTCTAAGAATTATCGTTCGAGCTTCGTTCATTAAAATCGATGGAAAACACTTGAAAAATGCCTTAAAAAAAATGCTGAGAAGCATTTTTGGAGCAGTTTTTAAGTGTTCTTCACCCCAACCCCCATTCACATCAAGCCTGACTTTGAAATCGTGAACTTACAGTGAAGTCACACGATTTCAAATTCAGGGGACCAGCCGATTTCAGGTGCAATTTGAAAGACATCTGACCAGGGGCGGACTGACAACTCATGGGGCCCCCGGGCAATAGGGGATGATGGGGCCCCTGTGACCTTGCCCACACTCAAAGCACACCCAAAAAAGCCCATAAAAGGTACCAGGGGCATTTCATGGGGCCCCCTACTGACCCCGGGCCCTCGGACAGTGCCCGAGTACTCGAATGGTCAGTCTGCCCCTGCATCTCACACAGATGTCTATGCAAACCGCACCAAAAGTACTGCATGTACTACTTTAGAAATCGTTGCGGTTCCGACCCATTTTGAACTGCACCATTATGAGCACTCCAATTGCGGACAATAGGGTGTAACATGGCATGTGATATGCAAATCGCAGGGCATGCAAATCAAATGCCAAGTCACACAGATGTGAACGGGGTGTTAAAAAACACCCAGAAAGCATGGCAATAGTGTTATAAAAACCACGCCTATGCGTTTTTGCTGTGTTTTTGCAGCGGATCAATGTGAAAGTAGCTTTTTACACCCCATTTACATTGCTGTTACTTGACATGCGAATTTCATGCCCTGCGACTTGCAAATCGCATGCCACGTTGCACCCTATTGTCTGCAATTGGTACGGTTATATCGGTGCGGTTCCGACCAGGGGCGGACTGACAACTCATGGGGCCACCGGGCAATAGGGGATCATGGGGCCCCTGTGTCCTTGCCCAAACTCAAAAAAGACTATGAAAAAGGTACCAGGGGCATCTCATGGGGCCCCCTACTGACCCGGGCCCTTGGGCAGTGCCCGAGTTTCCAAATGGTCAGTCCGCCCCTGGTTCCAACTTGTGATTAAACACGTGATCATGTGAAACACGTTAACAAGTCCTGTACACATGTCCTGGTGTTCTATGTGTCTGATGAATCAGTAAATATTTGCTATAGTCACCAATCCTCCGGTGTGCGGCTAACCCTTCTTCCTGTTGCATCATGTGTGGTGGTGAGCCAGAGCCTGCACCTCCCTTGGTTTGATTTGGACTGTGCACCTGAGCGGTAATACCGTTGCTTCTTGGATTCATGCTGCTTGGATGCGGTTCCGACTTGGTCACCACCTCACCGATTTCAAAAGTGGTACATGCACTACTTTGGTGCGATTTGCATAGACATCTGTATCAGATGTCTTGCAAATCGCACCTGAAATCAGCATGTCCCCCGACTTTACTTCACTGTAAGTCACACGATTTCAAAGTTGGGTTTAATGTGAATGGGGGGTAAGTCCCCGGTCGCACTGGATGCTACTTGGCATGCAATTTGCATGGCATGCGACTTGAAAATTGCATGCCAAGTCGCACCCTATTGTCTGCAACAGGGGTGAACTGACAACTCATGGAGCCCCCGGGCAATAGGGGATCATGCGGCCCCTGTGTCCTTGCCCAAACTAAAAAAACCTATGAAAAAGGTACCAGGGGCATCTCATGGGGCCCTTTACTGACCCAGGGCCCTTTGGGCAGTGCCTGAGTTTCCAAATGGTCAGTCCGCCCCTGGTCCCAATTACAGCAGTCATATTGGACTTGGTCAGAACCGAATTCTAAAGTAGTACATGCACTACCAGGGGTGGACTGACCATTTGGAAACTCGGGCACTGCCCGAGGGCCCGGGGTCAGTAGGGGACCCCATGAGATGCCCCTGGTACCTTTTTCATAGGCTTTTTTGAGTTTGGGCAAGGACACAGGGGCCCCATGATCTCCTATTGCCTGGGGGCCCCATGAGTTCTCAGTCCACCCCTGTGCACTACTTTTGTTGCGATTTGCATAGACATCTGTGTCAGATGTCTTACAAATTGCACCTGAATTCGGCACCTGAATTTGAAATTTAAAAGTCGGGTTTATTGTGACCGGGATATAAAGCCAGGAATACACGGTAAGAAAATTGTATAAAAAATTTTGTTGATCAAATGATCGACCGATTTTCTCTTCGTTGATGAGCGGAATGTTGTAACCAATAACGATATTATGAATGAAAAAATCCGGTTGAACAACAGTGAGAAATTTTGCCATTTCGCTTGCGAATGACTGATTTTCTATGCGGTGGTATGACGGCCATCCAAAAAAATTTATCAACCGCTATCACTCATAAGTGGAAACAGAAGATGACCCGGATGTTTATGTCCAAGGATCCATAAATCCAATTAATTCCAAGGATTTATGTCCAATCGCTCGTTCTGGGTGGCAGGGCGTTGAACACTTGTTCTGGGTGGCAGGGCGTGGCTACAAGGTCACAATGCATCACTTCCACTTGTACAGAAGTTGTCAACACTACGTATTGCTCGTTGAACGTTTTTTTTTTTTGATTGGTTAATGTGGGCCACGATTTCGACCAATGAACAAACGCCGATCGGTCATACGACGATCGATCGGCGTTCGTTCATTGGTCGAAATCGAACGCTGATCGATCGTTGTATGACCGATCGGTCGATTTTCTTACCGTGTATTCCTGCCATAAGTGTTGAGTTGATGCCGGCAGGTTGATATGTTTCTTCTATAATTCCTGCGGCTGTGAGATGCTACACCTGCGATTCCAGGCTTACTCACCTGCTGCCGCCTATTACAGCCGCGGGGAAGAATGCCTAGAAAGTAAAAGCACCTGCTGCACTGACATGTTATATCTGAATGATAGTACAGCCTGCAGGTGTCTTTAATGGCTACATACAAAAATATGATTCATGCCTGCAAGCCATCGCTCCTTTTAAGTTACGGATTCCCTGTACCATGTGACCGAGCGACATCGCTCACACACGTGAACACGACACGCCAGCAGGGATGTGTCAGCAATGTGCGAAGCTGAACTGAAGAGTGGAAGTGAAAGGGACAAGCTGTGTTTGTATTCATATATCACCTGTACTGCATCGCCAGTGCGGCTCCCTCCTCCGGAAAATACTAGTTGACTGGGGGGTCCATTAATGCAGGCCATAGACGGTTCGTTTATCAGCCGATTTTTCGTCCGAAAAACGAAACATCGTTCATTCTGTAATCCAATGTTGCCACCAATGATTTCGAAAATCGGCCATTTTTCATTAATTTTCCAGCATGACCGATAAATGAAATGAGGAGGAACCACAAAAATGTCAGTGCCCCACTAATGCAGGCCATAGACGGGTCGAATATTGGCCGATTTATTGAACGATAAATTAAAAATTGGACGTTCGTTCGGCCGACGTTACCACCGAGTAAAAAAATCGGCCGACTAAATCATAACGTTCACCCCATAACTTCTGTCCCTTGCAGGTCACGGCTCATGCGGCGATTTTTTTATCATTAAAACGATCAGTCGATTTTGCCATCATTGCCAGGAAAATCGGCCGCAAATTTTCCAACATGACCGATAATCTCAAAGTGCAAAAAAAACGAAAAACGGCTGACCAATTAACCCACAAACAGTGCGAAAATCGGCCGATTTTTTTTCTGGATAAATCTAGGTTCACACGTATGCATTTTCTGCTGCGTTTTGCATTTTGCAGAAATGCACAGCAGTCCATTTAACATGATTTTTTATGGGACAGGTTCACATCTCCGCATTTTCACCTGGTGCGTTTTTTGGACAGGGTCAGCCTGGGTTCACACTGATGCGGTGCTGCATATCGCGTTCTGTGCGGTGCGGCATATCGCGTTCTGTGCGGTGCGGCATATCGCGTTCTGTGCGGTGCGACATATCGCGTTCTGTGCGGTGCGACATATCACGTTCTGTGCGGTGCGGCATATCACGTTCTGTGCGGTGCGACATATCACGTTCTGTGCGGTGCGACATATCACGTTCTGTGCGGTGCGGCATATCACGTTCTGTGCGGTGCGGCATATCACGTTCTGTGCGGTGCTGCATATCACGTTCTGTGCGGTGCGGCATATCCCGTTCTGTGCGGTGCGGCATATCCCGTTCTGTGCGGTGCAGCATATCACGTTCTGTGCGGTGCGACATATCACGTTCTGTGCGGTGCGGCATATCCCGTTCTGTGCGGTGCAGCATATCACGTTCTGTGCGGTGCAGCATATCACGTTCTGTGTGGTGCAGCATATCGCATGTGATTCGCACAGGAACTGCACCGTATTCCTGTGCAAATCACATGCGAATTCTGTGCGCTGTGATTTGAGGCATACAATTTGTATGGCTCAAATCGCACTGCATCAGCACCAAAAAAGATGCAGGACCCTTTTTTTGGTCCGCACTAGAATTGGTTAGCAGGGGTATTCACACCCATGCTATCTGATTCTGCACATCGCACTGCGTTTTGCGAACCAGTTTCAGGGTGTTGTTAACTTAAACAATTTGAAATTTGAAAAGCTGGAGCAAACCCCATGCAAGCTGTCACCCAATGTGTGTAGTCCCGGGTTTATAGGAGTCTGGAGTGGAGGATCCTCTTCATAAACATACACACCCGCAGCGGTTCGCATGAACGGGGTGCGACTGATGGCGCTATATAAGTACCTGAAATAATAAGGGCAGCACAGTGGCTGAATGGTTAGCACTTCCACCTGGCAGTACTAGGGTTGTTGGTTTAAATCCCAACCACAGAGCCACCTGCCTGGAGTTTGCATGTTCTCCCTGTGCCTGCGTGGGTTTCCTCCCACATGCTGGTAGGTGAATTGGCTCCTGTCTAAATTGGCCCTAGTATGTGTATGTATGAATGTGAGTTAGGGACCTTAGATTGTACGCCCCTTGAGGGTTAGGGACTGATGTGAATATACAATATAGATTGTACATCCCTTGAGGGTTAGGGACTGATGTGAATGTACAATATATATGTGAAGCATAAATTGATGGCTCTATATAAGTACCTGGAATAAATAAAACACAAAACGTTGCATTTTTGGTTCTTCAATGGAGATGCTGCAGAAAAGAATGTGGTGCTTTTTTGATGCGTTTTGCATTTTATTCTGCCCAGCAACAAGCTGAAAGAAATACAAAAGCAAAATGCATCAAAAACACGGCAAAAACACATCTGCAAAAATGCATAAAGCACTGCAGAAACGGATCAAACACAAACTGCATAGGTGTGAACGGAGCCTCAGGGACTTTTTTCAATGCACAACTTTGCATTTTTGGTTCTATAGACATCAATGGAGATGCTGTAGAAAATTATGAAGTGTGTTTTTGATGCGTTTTTGATGCGTTATGTGTTTTAATCTGTCCAGCAACAAGTTGAAGAAAAAATCACATCAAAAACACAGCAAAAATGCATGTGCAAAAGCGCACCGCAAAAAGCACTGCAGAAACGCATCAAATGCAAACCGCATAGGTGTGAACCGAGCCTCAGGGTCTTTTTTGGTTCTATAGACTTAAATAGAGATGCTGTCGAAAACCATGTAGTGGTAGTTTGTGATGCTTTTTTGACGCGTTTTGCATCTTAATCTGCCCAGCAACAAATTGGGAAAAAACTGCATAAAAAATGCATGTGCACAAATGCAAACACACCGCAAAAAGCACTGCAGAAATGGATCAAATGCAAACTGCATAGGTGTGAACCGAGCCTCAGGGACTTTTTTCAACACAAAATGTTGCGTTTTTGGTTCTATAGACTTAAATATAGACGCTTTTGAAAACCATGTAGTGCATTTGTGACGCTTTTTTGACATGTTTTGCGTTTTAATCTACCCAGCAACCAGTCAGAAAAAAATGCATCAAAAATGTGGCAAAAATGCACCGCAAAAAGCACTGCAAAAGCAGACCAAACGCAAACTGCATAAGTGTGAACCGAGCCTCAGGGTCTTTTTTAAATGCAAAACATTGCGTTTTTGGTTCTAGAGACTTCAATGGAGACGCTGCAGAAAATTATGTACTGTGTTTGATGCGTTTTTAACGCATTTTGTTTTTTAACCACTTGACCTCCAGAGGATTTACCCCCCTTAATGACCAGGCCTCTTTTTGCTACTCGGCGCTGCACTAATTCAACTGATAATTGCGCGGTTATGCAATGCTGCACCCAAACAAAATTTACGTCCTTTTTTTCACACAAATAGAGCTTTCTTTCAGTGGTCTTTGATCACCTTTGCGCTTTTTATTTTTCACGCTATAAACAAAAAAAGGCCAAAAATTTTGAAGAAAAACAATATTTTTTACTTTCAGCTATAAAAAATATATAGTAAACTCAAAGTTGGTTATAAATTTAGGCCAAAATGTATTCTGCTCCATGTTTTTGGTAAAAAAAATCCCAATGAGTGTATATTGATTGCTTTGTGTGGAAGTTATAGCGTCTACAAACTATGGTATAGATACTGCAATTTACGCCATTTTTCTGCTATACAGCGCTGCGCTAGTTTAACGGACAATTGCGCGGTCATGCAATACGGTACATAAATGAAATTTACATTCTTTTTTTTCCCACAAATTGAGCTTTCTTTCGGTGGTATTTGATCGCCTGTGCAAATTTTTTTTTTTGCGCTATAAAAAAAAGGCTGACAATTTTGAGGAAAAAAAACAATATTTTGGACTTTTTGCTATAAAACATGTCCAGTAAAAAAAAAATTAAAAAATCTATTTCAGTCATAAATTTCTGCCAAAATGCATTCTGCGACATGTCTCTGCAAAAAAAAACCCCAATATGTGTAAATTAATTGGTTTACGTGAAAGTTATAGCGTTTACAAATGGCGGGAAAGATACTGGGATTTTTAGTTTTTTTTTATACTAATAATGGCGGCGATCAGCGACTTATGGCGGCGATCAGGGACTTATGGCAGGACTGCGGGACTGCGGCGGACATTCTGACATTGGGGGGTACTGACTTGGGGTCACTGACATCCCCAGTGACACCAATACAGTGATCAGTGCAAACAAAAAAAACACTGACACTGTATTAATGGCACTGGGGAGGAAGGGGTTACGTTTATTTTTCAGGGAAGGGTTATCTGTGTGAGGGGGAGTGTTTTACTAGGGGGCGGGGTGTGTGCTGCAGGGGACATGGCTGATTGGGAGAGAGAAACTCTTCTGTCCCAATCAGCTTGTCCTGGAGCTGTCAGGGAACTGACAGAAAGCACAGCTACTGCAGCTGTGCTCTCTGTCAGCTATTGCCGCTGATCGCCGGGACATAGCCGGTAACGATCGGCTGTGACCCGGCAACTGACATCCGCGGCTGTGATCGGCGGGACAGGTAGGGTGGCGGCGCGCCTCGCGCGCGCCCCCTACCTGTTTTCAATACACACGTTTTAAAACGTGGTTTTGCCTGCCCATGCCGCCCTGCCGCCGTATTTCTACAGTGGCTGGGCGGCATGTGGTTAATCTTCCCAGCAACAAGTTGGAAAAAAAAGCAAAACTCATCAAAAACGGATGTACAAAAACACAAAATGCACCGCAAAAAGCATTGCAGAAAAGCATCAAACGTAAACTGCGTAGGTGTGAACCTAGCCTAAAGGTGACACAGTCACGTGACTCATTTGCATAAATTATCGCATGAGAGAATAAAAGAGTCAATTCATCAAAGTAAAATATCGAATGTGAGCCAAATACCACAAAAAAACATGAGATAAATCATTCAGTCAATTCATTAAAAAGTACACATTTGTTATTGATCACCTGGTGTTCGCTGGCGGGATTTTAGAAATGTACGAAATAACAATTAGAGGATCTCTTCTCTGGACAGAAAGTGAAACGTATACAATGTATCAATGTGAAAATGTTCTCTGATCTCAGGTATGAGAATAAATTGTAACATTTCATCAGAGGGAGATCATTTTGTGAATGAAAGCATACTACAATGTTTTCATAGTTTCACAGTATTGCTGTTTGCATTCTGGTGAAGTGTTAGCCTGTAAAAAAAAAAAAAAGTTGTGAAAAAACACCAGAAGTGAGAATAACACAACTCCATGAATCCAGATCTTATCCCTCTGCATCTACTAGACGCTCCTCAAGATCTTCCAGATCCATACAATCAAGGTCTTCTACACTCAGTCAACAACTAATAAAAAAACGTGCTGATGCTGAAGCTTCTAAAATCCAGGCAGCTTTCACCCAAAAGAAAGCAGAAATAGAGGCTCAGGCCGCACATCAGTAAGCAAAAAAAGAAGCTGAAGCCACACGCCAAAAGGCAGAAATTGAAATTTTGGAAAAACAATGTGAGCATGCCACTGCCATGTCAAGGTTAAGGGCAGGGGTGGACTGACAACTCATGGGGCCCCCGGGCAATAGTGGATCATGGGGCCCCTGTGTCCTTGCCCAAACTCAAAAAGCCTATGAAAAAGGTACCAGGGGCATTTCATGGGGCCCCCTACTGACTCCGGGCCCTCAATAGGGGATCATGGGGCCCCTGTGTCCTTGCCCAAACTCAAAAAAGCCTATGAAAAAGGTACCAGGGGCATCTCATGGGGCCCCCTACTGACCCTGGGCCCTCAATAGGGGATCATGGGGCCCCTGTGCCCTTGTCCAAACTCAAAAAGCCTATGAAAAAGGTACCAGGGGCATCTCATGGGGCCCCCTACTGACCCCGGGCCCTCAATAGGGAATCATGGGGCCCCTGTGCCCTTGCCCAAACTCAAAAAAGCCTATGAAAAAGGTACCAGGGGCATCTCATGGGGCCCCCTACTGACCCCAGGCCCTCAATAGGGGATCAAGGGGCCCCTGTTGTCCTTGCCCAAACTCAAAAAAGCCTATGAAAAAGGTACCGGGGGCATCTCATGGGGCCCCCTACTGACCCCGGGCCCTCAATAGGGGATCATGGGGCCCCTGTGTCCTTGCCCAAACTCAAAAAAGCCTATGAAAAAGGTACCGGGGGCATCTCATGGGGCCCCCTACTGACCCCGGGCCCTCAATAGGGGATCATGGGGCCCCTGTGTCCTTGCCCAAACTCAAAAAGCCTATGAAAAAGGTAACAGGGGCATCTCATGGGGCCCCCTACTGACCCCGGGCCCTCAATAGGGGATCATGGGGTCCCTGTGTCCTTGCCCAAACTCAAAAAAGCCTATGAAAAAGGTACCAGGGGCATCTCATGGGGCCCCCTACTGACCCCGGGCCCTCGGGCAGTGCCCGAGTTTTCAAATGGTCAGTCCGCCCCTGGTTAAGGGTATTAGAACAAGCCATAAGTGAAAATGAAAGAGACAACAGTTCCAGACACTCAGTTGTATCTTATGTCTCAGATTCTTCACACACCTCTCCAGAACATCAACTCCCTCTCACAGCAGCCAAACTACAACATCAAAGTCTCTTTTCTGCACCTACTGTACCTCAAGACCATTTGCCCTTATATCCTCCAATACATCAGACTGCAGCATCTCAGCTAGCCGCAGACACTGGTGTGTATTTAATAGACCATCCACCTTACTTTGGCACCAACAGAGTACCTTCTAGCAAACACACTACTCTACAAACCAACATACCAATGGACTGTAAGCCAGCTCTGGCATTGATTGACTTAGCAGCAACATATGTTCCCAAGTCACTCCACGTAAGTCCACCAACCGTCACAACCAACTCTGTTCCACCTATAGTCATGCACCCAAAATCTGAAAACACAGACATTTCACAGTTTGCTAAATACATGCTCCGCAGAGAGCTTGTTAAGACAGGCCTCACCAAGTTTGATGACAAGCCTGAAAATTACAGAGGCTGGAAATCCACTTTTAAGGCCACAATGAGTGACCTAGACATCAATGCCACAGAGGAATTAGACCTACTCATCGGATGGCTAGGTCCCCAGTCTACTGAACGCATCAAAAGGCTCAAAGCAGTTCATATTGACAACCCTGCTGCAGGCCTTAATGCTGCTTGGGGCAGACTTGAACATACCTTTGGCAGCCCAGAGGCCATTGAAGAAGCTTTATTCAAAATGTTGCAAAGCTTCTTAAGGATTTCTGCTAGCGACAATCTAAAGTTTCAAGAACTCAGCGATGTTCTATTAGTGCTTCAACTTGCTAAGGCTGACATCAACTTACCTGGTCTCAGTTACCTTGACACCTCTCATGGCATCAAATCTATTGTTCTCAAGCTACCATATGGAATTCAAGAAAGATGGGCAGCGCTTGAATCAAAGTATAAGGAAGAATATAGAGTTGCCTTTCCTTCCTTTTCCTACTTCTGCGAGTTTATTTCATAGAATTGCAGACACTAAGAATGACCAGAATTTCTCATATGGGGACTGTAACCTCAAAAATAAAATATATAGTGTTGCGCTCCCAAACCTCAAATCAATATATTATTATTTAAATTTGATCTCTATATTAAGGATCACAGTAATTAAGAATGATGTGTGTAAGTGAACATAAATACTAATACACTTATAATTTAAATTAGTAATGTGCATAACAAATAAAATGAAAACTATAAAATAAAAATAAAAATAAAAACAAAAAAATAATCTAAAAAATAAAAATAAATGCAAAGCAAATGTCCCAAAAAGTGACTTTGTGCTGGAAAATCTTCAATCTACAAGGATTATAAATCGGTGACTGCTTGTGCCTCCTCCCTCAAGTGAAGATGTGCGCTCACCTCATAAGAAGCCTGCAATTAGGCTATATAAGCTTGTGGTTCACCTCCTTTGGAACCTGCTTGTTTAGAACTCCTGCTTTAGGATATCCATGGTATGCGACATATGCTATAGGATGAATCTCCTCTCCAGAGGGTGCAATTCCTCTATATTTTCATCTCCATGCGATTCTCCACATACAAAAAAGATCTCGACATGGTGCTTTATCTTTTATATAAGTATGGCTTTAATTTGCTTGGGTTATGGCACTCACATATATAGTGTGCGGATAGTGGTAGCACAAATACAATCCCAAACCGCCGCTGATTGTCGGAGCTGTGTACTCGTGGTCCGGCATACGAACTGACTCCCTCCGAGTGACGTTACAGTCCCACCCCTACGCGTTACACCACTGGTCACGTGGCTTCATCAGGGGGATTTGATGAACGCGTAGGGGTGGGACTGTAACGTCACTCGGAGGGAGTCAGTTCGTATGCCGGACCACGAGTACACAGCTCCGACAATCAGCGGCGGTTTGGGATTGTATTTGTGCTACCACTATCCGCACACTATATATGTGAGTGCCATAACCCAAGCAAATTAAAGCCATACTTATATAAAAGATAAAGCACCATGTCGAGATCTTTTTTGTATGTGGAGAATCGCATGGAGATGAAAATATAGAGGAATTGCACCCTCTGGAGAGGAGATTCATCCTATAGCATATGTCGCATACCATGGATATCCTAAAGCAGGAGTTCTAAACAAGCAGGTTCCAAAGGAGGTGAACCACAAGCTTATATAGCCTAATTGCAGGCTTCTTATGAGGTGAGCGCACATCTTCACTTGAGGGAGGATTCACAAGCAGTCACCGATTTATAATCCTTGTAGATTGAAGATTTTCCAGCACAAAGTCACTTTTTGGGACATTTGCTTTGCATTTATTTTTATTTTTTAGATTATTTTTTGTTTTTATTTTTATTTTTATTTTATAGTTTTCATTTTATTTGTTATGCACATTACTAATTTAAATTATAAGTGTATTAGTATTTATGTTCACTTACACACATCATTCTTAATTACTGTGATCCTTAATATAGAGATCAAATTTAAATAATAATATATTGATTTGAGGTTTGGGAGCGCAACACTATATATTTTATTTTTGCGGTTTATCACATTGGTAGTTATGTGCTAGAGGTTTGCGATCCATTATTAGAGTGTATTAATAAGGAGTTTTTGTCTACTTTCTGGCTCGCGAGATATTTTAAATATGGGGACTGTAACCTTTTCAGTACATTCTTTCCAAGACCTACAAACACATGTATGTCACACAGAGACCATAGAGATCCAGTGTTAGTGAAAAGGACTAATGTTCTACCTGTGCCTGCTATAGTTCTTGAAAAGACTGATCAAAACAAAAGAATTGAGGACCCAAATTGCCAATGTCCAATACATAACAAATTACATCCACTTAAGAAATGTATTGGCTTCAGAAAGAAAACCCTCCAAGAACGTAAGGAACTTTTGAAGAAATTTGGGGTTTGCTACAAATGCTGTGCCTCCACAGAACACTTTGCAAAGGACTGCAAAGCGATCATCAAATGTATAGAGTATGACAGTGATGACCATGTGCAAGCTCTTCATGAATTTTAGCACAACTCTACTACGCTCACAAACAATCTTCGTGAGGCAAAGCAAGGCAGGGAGCGCCCAGATAAAGTAGCACCTACCACCGCAGTGTTCTCTACATGTACAGAGGTCTGTGGAGAAGGATCCTATGACAAATCCTGTGCAAAGATATGCTTGGTACGTGTAGACCCCAAAGGTCAACCTGAAAAGGCTATAAGACTGTATACTATTCTGGATGATCAGAGTAACAGATCTCTTGAAAGAACTTTTTTAAGAAGTTTTTTTAAACTGTTGAACATAACTGGAGATGCTCTGCCTTATACTCTAAGCCAGGGGTGTCCAAACTATGGCCCTCCAGCTGTTGCAAGGCTTCATGGGACTTGCAGTTCCTAAACACCTGGAGGGCCATAGTTTGGACACCCCTGCTCTAAGCACTTGTTCCGGCACTACAGAAGTCTTAGGTAGGAGAGCCAGTGGTCTTGTAGTTGCTCCTCTGAATGACAATGTGGAAATATTTTTGCCCACTATCACTGAGTGCAACCAGATTCCAAACATGAAAGAGGAGATCCCTATGCCTGAAGCTGCCTTTCACCATTCTCACTTAAAGGACATAGCCAACCAATACCAGCGCTCGACGAAAGTGCTGATATCTTGCTGTTACTTGGTTGAGACATCCTACGAGTGCACTAAGTTCGTCATCAAATCAACGGTCCACACAATGCACCATATGCTCAGTGTCTGGATCTAGGATGGGTCATCATAGGCAATGTCTGCCTAGACAAGGACAGGAGGTCCTACTCAGTCTCTTCCTTTAAAACACATTTCCTGTCAAATGGACGAACAACTTGTTCTACACAACAACCACATAAATATATCGTGAAAGAAAGACTGTTTGAAAAAGTGTGTCACAACTGGTACTTCTGTAAAGGCCCCCCACAAATGAGGAGGTCTTTCAAGCAGTAAGGGTCATTATTCGATGTGTCCAACATGAACTGTACTCACAAGAGATTACTAACATATCAAAAGGACTCAACCTATCTAAGGATAGCTCTCTGTACAAATTAATTCCAATAATTGATCACAACAAGCTATTGCGAGTCGGTGGTCACATTGGAAGATCAGATTCATCCAGTGAAGAGAGAAATCTCCTCATTATTCCAGGACGTCATCGCATTACTGCTCTTTTATTTAGACATTTCCATGAGCAAGTTCAGCACCAAGGTCGTCACTTTACTGAGGGAGCAGTAAGGTCTGCAGGTTTCTGGATCGTCGCAATGAAAAGGCGTATATCGTCCATACTCCACAAATGCGTCAAGTGCCAAAAACTAAGAGGGAAGCATCTACAACAACAAATGGCAGAGTTGCCAGCTGACCGATTAAGCACTAAACCACCATTTACCAATGTTGTCATGGACATATTTGGCCCCTGGACTGTTGTTACACGCAGAATTCATGGTGGAGTTGCTAACAATAAGCGATGGGCTGTGCTGTTCACTTGCTTGAGCATTCATGCAGTGCACATCAAAGTGATAGAATCAATGGATTCTTCTTGTTTCATTAATGCTTTCAGAAGATTTGTTTCTGTACGAGGACCTGTAAAGTTACTTAGATCTGACTGTGGGACTAATTTTACAGGAGCAGAAAAGATAGTGAACTTCTTGAATGGCAACAAGTGTAAATGGGAATTCAACCCACCTAATTCCTCTCACATGGGAGGCTCTTGGGAACGCATGATTGGAGTTGCAAGAAAGATCCTGGACTCTATGCTACTTCTCAATTTACTCATGAAATCTTAGTCACTCTTCTTGCAGATGTGTCTGCTATAATCAATGCAAGGCCATTGCTCCCTGTGTCCTCAGATCCAGAGTCCCCAGTGTTGCTCACTCCAGCCACTCTTCTTACCCAAAAAATTGGGATAGCCACTATTCCCACAGAGGAACTTGATTACCCTAACATTTACAAGCATCAATGGCGATGGGTTCAACATGTTGCTAATGTGTTTTGGAACCGCTGAAAGATGGAGTACCTTTCTAACCTTCAAAGTCGTAATAAATGGCAAACTAGCAAACCCAATCTACAAGTGGGAGACATAGTTCTCTTGAAGGAGACAGATTCCCATCGTAACCATTGGCCCATGGGTCTTATTACAAAGACTATGCCAAGTAACGATGGAAAGGTACGCAAGGTAGAAGTCAAAGTAATGAAAGAAGGTTCTGGACACCTTTACTTCAGGCCTATAAAGGAACTAGTACTTCTTTTGCCCAAAGAGGAAGACAAGTCATCAACTTGAATTGAAGGGAGGTAAGAAGGAATGGTGCATGTTGCTGCCTTCCCCTCTGAATATGGATTTCCATGTCTCAGCCTGGACTTTCGAGACCAACATCTGCAAGTATTATGCTAAATGTTTGCATTGTTTTCCTTTGTTCTTCCTTTCCCTCTTGTTTTGCAGAAGTTCCTGGAAAGAATCTTCATTACTTATATTGGACTTGGACTAAAGTTTGTTATAATAGAAATCATAGATTTCGACGGGGAGTGTAATGTTTCACATGACTGTCATATACCTTTAGGTGTTCTTTGTAGTTTGTCTCTGCTCCTCCCCTTCCTTTGGTTTAGTTCACGCTGTATAGATAGTTCCACCCCTTTGTTCATGTTCCCAGTAATGCACCTCAGCTTCAAGCCTCATGTCTCATGGAGTAGATCACATCCAGGGGCGGACTGACCATTTGGAAACTCGGGCACTGCCTGAGGGCCCAGGGTCAATAGGGGGCCCCTTGAGATGCCCCTGGTACCTTTTTCATAGGCTTTTTTGAGTTTGGGTAAGGACACAGGGGCCCCATGATCCCCTATTGCCCGGGGGCCCATGAGTTGTCAGTCCGCCCCTGATCTATCTGGTGTTCATTGTTGTAAGATTCTCTCATTTTATGGAATAAACTTGTGTCGTCTGGATCGAGTCACTGCCTGTGTTATTCAAATAAGATTGGAGTTATCGCTATCTCATCACAACTGTAAATTACAGAGATCACACTTTCAATGCTTAGATTGGAGAGACAGAACAGGGCTCGTTCACATGGACGTAATGATCGGGTTTTTCAGGCAGACCCGATCGCAACCTCTATTCTCCTTTATGGAACGGCGGGTGTAAACGGACATGTGTCTGTTTACACCTGCCAATATTTGAGCCGCCAAAAATGGACTGATGGGGATCCAATTCCCCATCCATTGGTTGGATCAGGTCAGATAAAAACGGACAGGCGGTCTGTTTTCATCTGACCGCCCATTGAAGAGAGCGAGCAGTTCTGTGTCCACTCTGCAGCAGCGGAATGGACACAGAGCTCTCATCCGCTTGTTCAGCGGGGATCAGAGGAGAGATCCCTCGCTGAGAAGAAGATCTGCTAAACGGGTCCGCCCCGCGTGAAAGGACCTAGAAGCACCTCTAAGCCTGGGTTCACATATATGCGGTGCGGTATATCGCATGTGATTCACACAGGAACCGCACTGCATTTTTGTGCAAATCACATGTGATTTGTGTGCGGTGCAATTGGAAACATACATACATACCAAAAACATGCAGGACCCTTTTTTTGGTCTGCACTAGAATTGGATCACATAGGCATACCATGCGATCCGATTCTGCACATTGAACCGTATTTTGTGGACTGCTTTCCGGGTGTTGTTATCTTAACATACACACCCGCAGAGGTCCCCATGAACGAGGTGCAATTCTGATGCGGTGTGGAATTCGCACTGAAAACGCTGTGAATTCCGCACCCCATCAATGTGAATCAGGGCTCAGTGTAGACATTTTAAAATGAAATTTATTGTAAACAGTCTGGAACTCACATAAGACCAAGAATCCAAAGCACATCCCGATCTGTCAGGGTGTAAACGTCTTCGGTGTTAACAATTATAATAGTTTGCAGCACTTGTAAAAAATATATATAAATGAAGACATAAATGAATCACAACTCCCGTGACACTTCAGTGAATCAAAAGAAGTGAACAGTCCAAATGTTA
The DNA here is from genome assembly GCF_062004578.1 of Staurois parvus. Lineage (NCBI taxonomy): Eukaryota > Metazoa > Chordata > Amphibia > Anura > Ranidae > Staurois > Staurois parvus. Next base: position 709,466 of record NW_028318769.1, on the reverse strand, counting down.
TCACAATAATTCAAGGACAATCTTCTTCTGTGATTTATCTTCATATGTTGACATTAGTGATGTTTGACCTTTCACCTTCATATAAATGCACACTCACCACATGCTGTCCTAAATGAATAGAACAGTAAATGTGCTTTTATAGACAATGAAGCTCTTCTCTTCTGCGGTGTTAAGTCATCCAAAAATGCCATGTCTCGGAACAGTCCAGCTTAATTTGGTTCCAGGAAGCCAACTGCAGAATGGAGGAGATCTGAAAGCGAGGGCTGGAACACTCGTGTAGCGTGATGACGTCACCGGAAGTGCAGTGACGTGTTTCCTGAGCATGTGCACTGTGTACTGGCGGGTACACTCCTTACACTCCTTTCTCAAGCTAAAAGAAGGGATGTCAATGCGGCCTTCATATGTGCTATTGTTATATCCTAAAGGATAGAGTGTCATACGCGATTACTGATCTTGCACCTAAGTTACTTTCTGTTTTTCTCAGTGTAGATCCAGACCCCTTGGAACCCCGACAGGGCTCCCACAAGGGGCCAAACTGGCAGAATAGCAGCTACATCATGACAGCAGGTCCAGAGCTGTCCTACAACTGAGTCCCTGATTACATGGTACGACCTCCTAAAAAAGACGGAAAACACGAACAACAAAGTTAACCCTTTCCTGAATGCAGGGTCAGGAGAGACCGGATATAGTGAATGCAGGGTCCGGGGAGACTGGATATAGTGAATGCAGGGTCCGGGGAGATCAGATATAGTGAATGCAGGGTCCGGGGAGACTGGATATAGTGAATGCAGGGTCCGGGGAGACCGGATATAGTGAATGCAGGGTCAGGAGAGACCGGATATAGTGAATGCAGGGTCCGGGGAGACTGGATATAGTGAATGCAGGGTCCGGGGAGATCGGATATAGTGAATGCAGGGTCCGGGGAGACCGGATATAGTGAATGCAGGGTCCGGGGAGACCGGATATAGTGAATGCTGGGTCCGGGGAGATCGGATATAGTGAATGCAGGGTCCGGGGAGACCACATATAGTGAATGCAGGGTCCGGGGAGACTGGATATAGTGAATGCAGGGTCCAGGGAGACCGGATATAGTGAATGCAGGGTCCAGGGAGATCAGATATAGTGAATGCAGGGTCCGGGGAGACCACATATAGTGAATGCAGGGTCCGGGGAGACTGGATATAGTGAATGCAGGGTCCAGGGAGACCGGATATAGTGAATGCAGGGTCCGGGGAGACCAGATATAGTGAATGCAGGGTCTGGGGAGAGTGGATATAATTAATGCAGGGTCCTGGGAGACCAGATATAGTGAATTCAGGGTCCGGGGAGAGAAGATATAGTGACTGCAGGGTCCGGGGAGACCAAATATAGTGAATGCAGGGTCCTGGGAGACCAGATACAGTGAATGCAGGGTCCGGGGAGAGCAGATATAGTGAATGCAAGGTCTGGGGAGAGCAAATATAGTGAATGCAAGGTCTGGGGAGAGCAGATATAGTGAATGCAGGATCCGGGGAGACCAGATATAGTGAATGCAGGGTCCTGGGAGACCAGATATAGTGAATGCAGGGTCCTGGGAGACCAGATATAGTGAATGCAGGGTCCGGGGTTTAGTAACACTTTAAAAGTCATCAGCTACAAATAACGTAGCTGCTGACTTTTAATACAAGGACATTTACCTGTCCAGGGATCCAGTGATGTCTGCAGCCTAGCCTATGGCTTCCAGAGGATTTACCCCTCTTCCTGACCAGGCCATTTTTTGAGATACAGTGCTGTGTTACTTTAACTAACAATTGCGCAGTCATGCAACGCTGCACCCAAATTAAATTTACGTCCTTTTTTTCCCACAAATAAAGATTTCTTTCGGTGGTATTTGATCACCTGTGTATTTTTTACATTTTTTGCACTATAAATGAAAAAAGACCAACAATTTTGAAAAACAAAAAATATTTTTGACATTTTGCTATTAAACATGCCCAGTAAAAAAATTTAAAAAATAAAATTTCATCATAAATTTAGGCCAAAATGTATTCTGCTCCATGTCTTTGCTAAAAATAATCCCAATACGTGTAAATTAATTGGTTTATAGCGTTTACAAATGGCGGTATATATACTGTAATTTTTTTTATTTTTACTAGTAATGTCGGCATTCAGCGACTTATAATGGGACTGCGGCGGACATTCTGACATTGGGGGGAACTGACATCCCCAGTGAAGCCAATACAGTGATAAGTGCTAATAAAAAGCACTGACACTGTACTAATGGCACTGGGCAAGAAGGGGTTAACATTTGGGGCGCTCAAAAGGTTAACTGTGTGCTTTTTTACTGTGTAAGCACACTGCTTTGTATGGCTCTTCTATGCAGAGCCATACAAAGCAGTGTGCAGGAGCTGACAGGGAAGAGATCTGTGTTGTTTACATACAGACCTCTCCCTTGTCAGTCATGCTCGGAGATCACCAGGTGCCGGCAGGAAATCAGTGGCGGACCCGGTGATCGATAGCTGAAGCCACCAATGGCGGCGCACAGCGTGTGCGCACCCCCTACCCAGAAGTTCAAAATCACATACATATACAGTGCATCCAGAAAGTATTCACAACGCTTACCTTTTGCCACATTTTGTATTGTTACAGCATTATTCCAAAATAGATTCAATTAATTTTTTCCCGGGGAAAGGGAGGGTAGGGGAAGTGGGATATAGATAAAATATGTCAATAAGAAGATATTGATTTGATATCTTTTCTATAGAAGAATGTGATTGTATTTGGTTGAAAATAATTTTTTTCCTCAACATTCTACAAACAATACCCCACAATGACAACGTGAAAGAAGTTCATTTTGAAATCTTTTCAATTTATTAAAAATATAAAACAAAAAAAACACATGTGCATAAATATTCAAAGCCTTTGCCATGACACTCAAAATTGAGCTCTGGTGCATCCTGTTCCCACAGATCATCCTTGAGATGTTTCCACAACTTGATTGGGGTCCACCTGTGGGAAGTTCAGTTGATTGGACATGATTAGGAAAGGCATAAACCTGTCTATAGAAGGTCCCACAGTTAGTGCATGTCAGAACACAAACCAAGCCATGAAGTCCAAGGAAATGTCTGTAGACCTCTGAGACAGGATTGTATGAAGGCACAGATCTGCGGAAGGGTACAGAAACATTTCTGCAGCATTGAAGGTCCCAATGAGCACAGTGGCTTCCATCCTCCATAAATGGAAGACATTTGGAACCACCAGGAATGTTCCTAGAGTGGGTCGCTCAGCCAAAATGAGTGATCGAGGGAGAAGGGCCTTAGCCAGGGAGGTAACCAAGCACCCGATGGTCACTCTGAAAGAGCTCTACCATTCCTCTGTGGAGAGAGGAGAACCTTCCAGAAGAACAACCATCTCTGCAGCACTCCACCAATCAGGCCTGTATGGTAGAGTGGCCAGACAGAAGCCACTCTTCAGTAAAAGGCAAATGGCAGCCCACCCGGAGTTTGCCAAAAGTCACCTGAGGGACTCTCAGACCATAAGAAACAAAACTCCCTGGTCTGATGAAACAAAGATTGAACTCTTTGGCCTGAAAACCAAGTGTCATGTCTGGAGAACACCAGGCACCGCTCACCACCTGGTAAATACCATCCCTACAGTGAAGCATGGTGGTGGAAGCATCATGCTGTGGGGATGTTTTTCAAACAATCTGACAACTGCGCGGCCATGCAACACTGTACCCATATGACATTTGTATCATTTTTTTCCACACAAATAGAGCTTTCTTTTGGTGGTATTTAATCACCACTGGGGGTTTTATTTTTTGCACTATAAACAAAAAAAAAAAGCAAAAAATTTGAAAAATAAAGTTTTTCTTTGTTTCTTTTGTAAATATTTGTCAACAGGTAATTTTTTCTCCTTCACTGATGTGCGTTTTGATGAGGCTACACTGATAAGCAGCACTGATATGTTGCACTGAGGTGGCACTGGTGAGAATTGATGCTGCACTGATGGGCACTGACAGATGGCACTTTTAGGTGGCAATGCTGGGCACTTTTGGGCAGCACTGATCATCAGTGCAGAAGTTCTCTGTGACACTTGATGGTTATCAGCAGCACTTTCCTCATGCTGTAACAATGTGAGGACAGTGCTGCCGATAACCGGCAACTGTATTTACTTGGTGATCTGCTGTGTCATTGGACACAGCTGATCACGTGGTAAAAGGCCCGTGTGATGGGCCCTTTACCTTGGCATGTGATCAGTTGTGTCCGTAGGGCACAGCTATCACAGACAGCTTTGGGGGCGCGCAGGGGGTGCATTCTGGGAGGAAGTCATATGACTCCCTCCCAGAACGGGATAACAGCGCTGTAGCTGTCATTTGGCTGTAGCCCGGTTGTCAAGTGGTTAAAGTAAAGTATGCTGCTTTAAAAGCGGTTGTAAACCCTTCCATATCCTCAGTGAAGTGACTGGCCTCCGGTGATACACAGAGATGAAACAAATCCTCTGATATAAGTTGTACCTGTTTATCTGCAGTCTTCTCCACATGCATTCAAAGTGTGAAATTTCTAAAGCTTGTTTGAGAGTTCAGAAAAAAAGGGGGCAGGGAGCTGAAATTACACAGTGAGAAGAGCTCTGTGAGCTGATTGGAGGGAAGGGACACACCCCCCTCCACACAGTTCACAGGAACAGAGCTGAGGCTGTCAATCTGTTGGCGATCCCTCCCCTGCCACCCCATGTCCCCATTTTTCTCATGGTGTCAGAAAAACTTGTCAGAAGTGATTCATGCTGATAGCATAGGAAGAAGGCAGCAGGCAGAAATGACACCTAGTGCTCTGGATTGAGACAAGTACACACTATAAAGGGATATGCTTTGTTCATATTTCATGTCTGAGGTTTACAGCCACTTTAAGCTTTAAAAATTTAACTCTGAAGATAATTGGTTGCTATGCACAGTTGCCCCAGATCCAGACTGCTCCAGTCTTAAGCCGGCCATACATAAATCGAAATTCGTCCAGTTCAGTAGGGTGGTACTGGCCTCTGAACAAGACAGGGAGGATCATTTTTTTGCTGTGGCATCCGTACCCAGTTTTTACTGATACTTCCCCCCAAATCACAAGTGGCCTTATGCGGGCCATACATGTGCCGAATTCTCAACAAATTTTCTTTAGAAAATCGGAAATTTAGTGCGTTTTGCAATCCGATGGTGCCACCAATGATTTCAAACCGATATTGATTTCAACCAACCAAGCCTCCAATTTCACCTCGTGTTGCTACAGAAAAGAATTTTCGCGGCCAAACATTTTCTCTTCTTTCCAGGTCACAGGTTTTATTTCTCACGTGATTCTTCCATCATTGATTAGAAATTTGTTTGTTTTTCAAAAAATTTCCAACATGCCCGATCACCCAAATTCGATGGTTGCCCGAAAATTGGCCGTTTATGTGGCCCGCTAATGATGCGAAATTCAAACGAAAGTTCTTAGAATTTTCTTTTGTTTATCTTTTCTTTCGGAATTTGACCCGTGTATGGCCGGCTTTAGGAAGATTCACCCTCTCTATTTGACCTGTTTATCGTTATCACTGAGAGTGAAAGTGAAAAAAGATTCCAAATTTTGGGTTGTCACCAGAACAGGAATAGAGGGGAAATCATCCAATGGAGACATTACATCTGTGACAACTCACTTTGGAAGGATTTCCTCTCACTTCCTGTTTTGGCCATGGAACAGGAAGTGAAGGGAAATCCCCCAAATGAGACAGGGATGGCAAAAAAAAGGCAGACTGAGAACATTTAATGGTGGGGGTTCAGGACAGTTCACACGTTCACAAGTGTGTGCGGGGCGTGTTTGCTCATTTGCATGGGCTGCGGTACTTGAGTTTCCTGCAGAAAAAGGTGCATGCACTTTTTTTTTTTTCAAAATACGACCTGCAGGGAAATCACTTGGTCCTTTAGACCATGTGATTTCCCTGCGGTTACTAAACCCGCAAATGAGCTGCGTATTTCTATGTGTGGGGGTGCAGGATGAATGGCGGCCCTTTGCATTTTCTCACAGCAGCGAGTTGGGTGTCGGGTGGTTGCGGATCCTCATAAATGTGAACCAGGCCTAATGGTGGGGCTCAGGACAGTTAAGGTGGGCTCAGGACAGTAATGGGGGGGGGCTGAGCACAGTAATGGGGGTTTGAGGACAGCAATAAGGAATGGCTGAGGACAGTAATAGGGAAGCACCCAGGACAGTTAAGGGGGAGCTCAGGACAGAAATGGAGGGACTGTGGACAGTAGTGGCTGGGCTTAGTACAGTAATGGGGGATGGAGGACATTAATAAGGTTGTAGAGGACAATAATGGGGCGCTCATAATAGTAATAGGGGGGCTGAGGACAGTAATAGGGGGGGATCAAACAGTAATGGAGGGACTGAGGATAGTAATGGGGAGGGGCTCAGAACATTAATAGGGTCTCTGAGGACAGTAATGGGGGGTTAGTAACAGTAATGGGGGGGCTGAAGACAGTAATGTGAGGGTGCTGAGGACAGTAATGTAATGAGGGTGTTGAGACAGTAATGTGAAGGGGAGCTGAGGACAGTAATGGGAAGGGGTGCTGAGGACAGTAATGTGAAGGGGTGCTGAAGACAGTAATGGGGGGGCTGAAGACAGTAACATGAAGGGTGCTGAGGACAGTAATGGGGGGGCTGAAGACAGTAACATGAAGGGTGCTGAGGACAGTAATGAGGTGGCTGAAGACAGTAATGTGAAGGGGTGCCAAGGGCAGTATTGTGGGTGCTGAGGACAGTAATGTGAGGGGTGCTGAGGACAGTAATGGAGAGCTGATGACAGTAATTTGAGGGGGGAGGGGGTTGAGGACAGTAATGGGGGGCTGAGGACAGTAATGTAAGGGGGGAGGGGGTTGAGGACAGTAATGAGGGGCTGAGGACAGTAATGTGAGGGGGTTGAGGACGTTAATGGGGGGCTGAGGACAGTAATGTAAGGGGGGAGGGGGTTGAGGACAGTAATGGGGGGGGGGGCTGAGGACAGTAATGTAAGGGGGGGATTTTGATGTGAGGGGGGAACTGAGGATGCTGATGTAAGAACACAACCATGATGAGGCTTGATTTAGATCTCTGTATGTACGTTTGCACACGCATGTTCGTTGTAGAGTAACCCATTATGTTAATGAGCTGCTCTACCCAAGAGAAACGCAGGAAGAGAAGTCCCGACCATCTTTTTTTTTTTAATCTCTGCATGGTGCAGCACCATGTGGTTTGGGGCGCAGGAAAATGTGCCACAGGTTACGATAAGAATTAATGGCACCCCACGCATCTGCCAACGTGCAGCGCATTTCTGTGCAGGTCGGGACGCGTGCGATTCCTCAGATGTTCCCCGGCCATAGGCATGTGAACCTAGCCTAGGTGAGGGGGCTGTGATGCGAAGGATCCGAGTCATGGAAGAAAATGGGACTGCCTGGGAATTCTTCTGTGAATTTGAATTCAGAACCCGTTTTCAGGGCTCAATCCCCTCGGAGGGCTGTTGTGCATTTTATTACAATACAGAAATGTCAGGGAACACAATGGGGCGCATTTCTGTGAACACGTATCGTTGCATTCACAAATAAATTGCCCGCAATGCATTTTTTGCACAAGGCGAGACACTCCAAAAGCGCAACAACGCGCCCTAATGAGCGCATGCCCTCTGACTGTGGTAAGTGCCCGCCAAGGCGCAGTCTGTTCTGTGAGAAGACGGTGGATGTTGGTCACAGGCAGCACACACCTCCTTCCCTCACACACTGCCTTCCCTCACACACCGGGCTGTGTGTACTTGTACCCAGATGACCTCTGCACAGCACAATGGGAGATTTGTGTCAGCTGACAAAGGCCAAGTTCCTATCATGAATTCAGCTCCCTCCTCTCATATAATGCCCCTCCGGGTTTATTAGGTCTGAATCTCGCCGCCCCATTTGCTTTTTATTTTTCACCGCAAAAAAGATAAACACAAATCTCTCCATATAAGGAAACCGGAAGCGCCGCCATCTTGCTGCTCCCAGACGTTCCCTCAGCCGGCCTTGTGACCGACGCGCCGCCATCTTGACACACCCTCTCTCCTGGGGTCACGTCAGGTCATTGTCCCCCCAGCCTTTCCATCTTACTACACCCTCCCGGCCTGCCCTCTGACTGCTCCGCCAGACCCCCTCTGCCTCTTCTTCGCCCCTTGCCGCCGCCAATTTACGGTCCCCGGCGCCTCCGGCCGCTTTGTGTCTGGAGGCAACGCCCCCCTCCTCCTCCCGGGAGGCCGAGCCCCGTCTGGGGGTGTAGCAAGATGGCGGCTCTTCCGCTTCCGAAGTAATCTGGGGCCGAGGGGGGCGGTGGGAGAGTTGGTGGCTGCGGGCTGGCCGCGGGAGATCCCCCCGGAGAAGGGAGTCGGCGGTGTCCGGACAGTGTGAGGCCTGGCGGGGGAATGGCCTGACCCCTGGAGGGGAGCGGGGAGCCCGGGACTCTGGACGGTGCGGCACGAGGGACACACGGGCCTGGCCGGGATGGGAGACAGCCGGGGTGAGTGTTGTCACCGGGGGACTACAAGACCCAGCATGGCGCCTCATTGTCCGCGTATCGTGTGTCCTGTGTGTGGTGGAGCCCCCTATAGGTGGATATATGGGGGTACAGCGTGCCTATGAATGGATATCTGGGGGTACAGGGTGCCTATCAATGGATAATTTGGGGTATACAGTGCCTATGGATGGATATATGGGGGTACAAGGTGCCTATAGGTGGATATATTGGGGTACACAGTGCCTATAAATAGATATTTGGGGGTATACGGTGTCTATAGGTTTTTTTAGGGTGGTCCAGAATGCCTAGAGATGGATATATGGGTGTACATGGTGCTTATAGATGGATATATGGGGGTACTGAGTGGGTATAGATGGGTGTATAGGGGTACATGGGGCTTTTGGATGGAAATCTGGGGGGTACATAGTGCCTATAGATGGATATCTGGGGGGGAAGGGTACATGGTGCCTATGGACGGATAAATGGTGTCTATAGGTAAATATATGGGGGTGCACAGGACCTACATGGTGCCTATAGATGGATTTGTTGGGGTACACGGATAACTGTGGATAGCCAGATGGATATCTGGGTGTACAGAGTGCCTGGGGATGGACTTATTTCAGTATACACTGCCTATAGATGATAAAGGGGGTACACCATGTCTATAGGTGGATATATTGGGGTACACAGTGCCTATAAATAGATATTTTGGGGTATACAGTGTCTATAGATTTTGTTAGGGGGGTCCAGAGTGCCTAAAGTTGGATATATTGGTGTACATGGCGCCTATAGATGGATATACGGGGGTATTGAGTGCGTATAGATTGGCATATAGGGGTACATGGGGCTTTTGGATGGATATCTGGGGATACAGAGTGCCTATGGATGGATATCTTGGGGTATTTGGTGCCTACGGATGGATAAATGGTGTGTATAGGTAAATATATGGAGGTACACAGTGCCTACATGCTGCCTATAGATGGATTTGTTGGGATATAAGGTGCATATAGATTTCTTTTTTTGGGGGGGTGGGGGCAGAGTGCCTAGAGATGGATATATGGGTGTACATGGCACCTATAGATGGATATATGGGAGTATTGAGTGCATATAGATGGGCATATAGGGGTACATGGGGCATTGGGGTGGATATCTGGGGGGTACATGGTGCCTATGAATGGATAAATGATGTCTATAGGTAAATATATGGGGGTACACAGTTCTTACCTTGTGCCTATAGATAGATTTGTTGGGGTACACGGTGCCTATAGATGGATTTTGTGGGGTACACGGTGGATATCTATGGATAGCCAGATGGATATTTGGGTGTACAGAGTGCCTGGGGATGGACTTATTTCAGTATACGGTGCCTATAGGTGATAACAAGGAGTACACAATGCCTATTGATGGGAGTACACTGTGTCTATAGGTGGATATATGGGGGTACAGGGTGTCTATGGAGACACATGGGTTCATGGTGGATATCAGGGAAGGGGGGGGGGGTACACAGTGCCTTTAAATGGATATCTGGGTGTACAGGGTGCCTATGGATGGATTTATTGGAGTTTACGATACCTATTTATTTATGGGGGGTACACTGTGTCTATAGGTGGATATATGGGGGTACAGGGTGCCTATGCAGACATGAGGTTCATGGTGCCTATAGGTGGATATGGGGTGGGGGTACACAATGCCTATAGATGGATATCTGGGTGTACAGGGTGCCTATAGATGGATTTATTGGAGTACTCACCTATTGATTTATGGGGGTACACTGTGCCAATAGGTGGATATATGGGGTTACAATGTGCCTATATATGGGGTATAGTGGGACATACTTGGGGGTACACTGTGCCTCTAGACAGACATATTGGGGGGGTACACGGTGCCCAGAGATCTTGGCTGTCTATAGTTTTTGATGACAACTTCTGTCCTTGCTGGGTGATCCTGGGGGCTCTGCACCCCTACCAACCAATCCTCCCCTCCTGGGTGTCGATAGAGTGCTCATGTGCAGTGCAGGTGTGGGGGTATTTACTAAGGGATCGTACATAAATGGCTTCTGTAATGACATTGATCTGTTTTTGATGTTTTTTGGGGAGTAAAAAAAAAAAAGCAGAAAAAAATGCATGAAAAAAATGTATCTTTTTAAACTCAATGGAACTCTTCCATAGCATCTAAGCGCACCAAAAAGCATCCCCCATTGATGTCTATTAACCCATCCGTGGTGTGTTTTTGGTGTGTCCAGGTTTCACAGGTGTGTGGTTGGAGTCAGGAGTCCAGAAAATGCTGCAAAAATGTATACGCGTGTTTACTGCATTTTTCAATCTTAAAGCAGAACTAAAGTCCACAATACCTCCTTTCCAACAGCCTTGAGGTTCCTCTGTGGCATCTTCTCATTAGCCTTTTCCAGGTCTTGAGTCAGCTGTTTCTATGACGCAACTTGGGTGCTGATTTGATGGCAGTGACCACTTCCTCCTGGGTTCAGTCCATACCGAAGTACGGGCCAGACCTGTGCTCGGCCTTACAGGTTGGAGGTCTGTACCTGCATCCGTATTCTGAGTATTAGAGCTAGATGGTCAGCAGGGCAGCTCAGTAACTAGTACTATCAGAACAAGGCCCCATGCACACGGGTGACAAAACACGTGTCCAGATGTTATATATAAAAAAGTGCAGCGCTAAAACTATATAAAGTCATACATATATAAATATCACAATAGGTAAATGTGAGTAAAAATAGTCCCAGAAAAGGTGACTTGGAGTAAAAGTGCACACTAACCAGATGTGCGCATTAAAAGTGCAATGTAGAGATCATAAGGCTCATGGGGTAATCCTCAGAATGGAAATGGTGTTCACTTGGTCAGAGAAGATCCCCGGGTGGGGCAGAGCTGGGCAGGAAGAAAACCTCTTGATAACAGGGAACAGAACGAACGTTGATCCACCAGAAGAAACACGACTCCTCCACTGGGCAAAAAACGTATCTGGGAAAGAAATTGCTCCCCGCGGGGGGTCAAGAACAGATGCTCATAGTGAAGTATTGCATAAACAATTTATTGTAGAAAAAATGACAGTAGCAGAGGGGATGCATCCAATAAAATCAGACAAGCACAGACAGGACTAACCGTCCTGTCAGATGTAATAGCCGCCGTAGCTCCATGATGCTCCGACGGCGTGACGTCACGGCGTGCGTAGGCTCCTCCTTACGCGTTACGTGCCAAGCACATCCTCGGAGGAAGAACCAAACGTGTCCAGATGTGTTTAGCGCTCACTTTTAGTTCCCGTTTACATATATGAGGTTTGAACCGCATCCAATCCGCATGACATGTGAAATCACATTGCTTCCTATGGTGCCTGTTCACACACGTCTGGCACCGAATCGGTGCAGCTTAAAATAAAAAGAGTCCTGTACGATTTCTGAGAGCTGATTTGCACATGTGTGGAATGAAGCTCAGTTTTCACAGCTAACCGATGCATTAGTTGTTCATCAGTTCATTTCAGGTTTACGTCCGCTTCAAGAGGATTAGCTCAGGATCTTATCTTGTTTACACGTGCGGTTTAGGAACGGTTCCCATAGACGTCAATAGCCTATAATCCGCACCTGAAACGGACCGCACTGCTCAGAAATCGGACATGACTCCTTTTTTTTTTTTTTTTATAAATGGCACAGAATCCACCCTGCCAGTGCACTGGACATGTGTGAACAGGCACCATAGGAAGCAATGTTTTTTTTCATGTCATGCGGATTGGATGCAGTTCAAATTGCATCCAATCTGCATATATGTGATGGGGCTCCGAAATGTCTCTGGTAGCATGCAGTGCTTTGCTATGCAGCTATATGTTCTCAGTTGCATTCAGTCTAAGCTAGAATATTGTGTGTTCTGGGGCCATTTAGCCCGGTGTTCTGCAGCTAGACATGTGTAAACGCCAGTACATGGAGACACAGGTGAAATGGATCTGGGAAGTATGAAGTTGCACCGTTTTTTCGGCTAGATTCACATCCGTGTGGGTGGTGCCGCTGCGGATCTGCACAAAAATCCGTGCACCCACACCACCCGCACAGAGAAATGCGGACCTGCGGGTGGGTGCCATAAGTTCTAATGGCATGCCGCCCGCACTGGAAAACGCAACTGCACTGGGAACTGAGGTTCCTGTGCGGGCTGCAATTTTGGAAGAAGTGCAGGGACTTCCCTGCGTGTCACGGGGCATGGGAGTCCGTTCAAATGAATGGGCTCTCGTGCCCGAGCAAAACACGGCCCGCACAGCCGCATATTATTATTATTATTATTATACAGTATTTATAAAGCGCCAATAGTTCGCTCAGCGCTGTACATTACAAAGGGGGACAGAACATGTGACAGAACAATACCAATACAATGAAAAACATGAGGGGATTGAGGGCCCTGCTCCTTGGAGCTTACAATCTAGGAGGGAGGGGATGGTGGCACAGGAGGAGATAGCTGTGGGGGATGGGGTGGTAGGAAGAGTGGAGGAGGTTGGCAGGTTAGCAGGGGGTGGGGTAGGCTTCCCTGAAGAGATGGGTTTTCAGGGTGCGCCTAAAGGAGAGTAGGTGATAATCTGATGGGTTGGGGCAGGGAGTTCCAGAGGATGGGTGACACCCTGGAGAAGTCCTGGAGGCGGGCATGGGAGGAGGAGACCAGGGAACTAGAGAGAAGGAGGTCTTGTGAGGAGCGGAGTGTGCTGGGCGGTACTTGGATATTAGGTCGGTGATGTAGTTCGGGGCAGTATGGTGGACAGCTTTGTACGTCAGTGTTAGGATTTTGAATTTGATCCGTTGCGCAAACGGAAGCCAGTGGAGGGATTGGCAGAGGGGGGTGGCGGAGATGGAGCGGTTGGAAAGGTGAATGAGTCTGGCTGCCGTATTCAGGATGGACTGAAGCGGGGGGATAGCCAGCGGCGAGGCAGGCCAGTGAGGAGGGAGTTGCAGTAGTCGAGTCGTGATATGATGAGGGAGTGGATGAGCTGTTTAGTGGTTTCTGGAGTTAGGAACGTGCGGATTTTGGCGATGTTGCGGAGGTGGAGTCTGCACGAGTTTGTTAGTGATTGGACTTGGGGCTGGAAGGATAGGTTGGAGTCCAGAATGACACCCAGTACTCTGGCCTGCGGGGCGGGTTTGATGGTGGCATTGTTGGATGTGAGGGAGAAGTCAATGGGGGGTGGTGTCCGGGCTGGGGGGGGAAGACAAGAAACTCAGTTTCATATATGTGAACCGGGGCTTACTGTGCAGGAAGTGTCCTTTGTGGCCGGTGGTTCCTTGCACTTTTAAAGGGTAACTCCACTTTCGTGGGAAGAACATTCGCAAATAACAAAAACATAAGTCATATTGTAATTGAATGTTTTTAAAAGTGACCTTTCCTTTTCAATCTGCAGAATTGTAATTGTCTGTAAAATGCAATACGGCTACCTAGAGGTGTCCTGTGTACAGATGGTGTTCATAACATCCCCAGTTATGCCATTTCTTGCTTCATTGATTGGCTCACTGATTTTCCCAGAAGTCTGCACTAAGATACAAGTCAGATTTTGAGCATCCCCTGCAACAAAAATGTTAGTTTTGGCGAGATCCTCCAAAAGGGAAATTGCGTTTAAGACCCCGGTCGCACCGAGTGAGTCTTACCACGCGACTTGCAAATCACATGGCAAGTCGCACCATATTGTCCGCAATTTCAGTATCGGTACAATTTTGACTTGGTTGGAGCCGTGCCGATTTCTAAAATAGTGCATGTTCTACTTTAGGTGCGACTTGAATAGGCATCTGTGTCTTGCAAGCTGCAGATGTCTTGCAGGTCGGAACACCATCCGACTTTGAAATTGTGCAACTTCACTGGAGGTCGTACGATTTCAAAGTCAGATTGGTGTGACCATGGTTTAAAGGGATGCAGACCCTGCCACTTTCCTTATTAGAGCCCTGCAGGTGCAGCAGCTAATAGATAATTATAAAACCACTCCCATACAGATTCACTCTGCCCATGGACACAGACAAACAAACAGCTATTTCTTCAGAATAGCAAAAGGTAGGGATCTTGTTTGTTAACATCCCTGCAATGAACATACAGTAGATCACCCAGAGAGGAGTGTTTTGTTTTTTTTTTTGTTTTTTTTTTCTTAACAAAAGTGAAGTTACTCTTTAACCCCTTACCTGCCAGAGGATTTACCCCCCTTCCTGACCAGGCCATTTGCATTACAGCGCTTTGTTTCTTTAACTGACAATTGCGCGGTCATGCAGCGCTACACCCAAATGAAATTTACTTTATTTTTTCCCACGAATTGAGCTTTCTCTTGGTGGTATTAGGTCACCTGTGCGGTTTTTATTTTTTGCGCTATAAAAAAAAAAGACCAGCAATTTTGAAAAAAAAACCAATATTTTTGACTTTTTTGCTATTAAACATGTACAGTAAAAAATATTTAAAAAAAATCAAATTTCATCATAAATTTCAGCCAAAATGTTTTCTGCTCCATGTCTTTGCTAAAAAATATCCCAATATGTGTAAATTAATTGGTTTACATAAAAGTTATAGTGTTTACAAATGGCGGTAATATACTGGGATTTTTTTTTTATTAATTATTTTTTTTTTTACTAGTAATGGCGGCGATCAGCGACTTATAGCGGGACTGCGGCAGGCATTCTGACACTGGGGGGGAAGTGACTTGGTGTCACTGACATCCCCAGTGACACCAATACAGTGATCAGTGCTAATGGCACTGGGCAGGAAGGGGTTAACATGAGGGTCGATCAAAGGGTTAACTGTGTGCTGTTTCACTGTGTCCGTGTACTTCACTGTAATCACACCGCTTTGGATCATCCAAAGCAGTGTGCAGGAGCCGACAGGGAGAACTGTTTTGTTTACAAACAGTTCTACCCCCCCACACCCCCCCCCCCTGTTGGAGATGCTCGGCAATCACTGGGCGCCAGTGAGTAATCATCGGCCGGTACCCGGTGATTGACAGCTGCGGGTAGGGCACGCACACCCCCTACCCGGGAAATACAACATTGTGTGTATATATACGTCTGCCTCGCCGCTGGCTATCCCCGCTTTAGTCGATCCTGAATGCGGCTGCCAGACTCATTCACCTTTCCAACCGCTCCATCTCCGCCACCCCCCTCTGCCAATCCCTCCACTGGCTTCCGATTGCGCAACGGATCAAATTCAAAATCCTAACGCTGA
The DNA here is from genome assembly GCF_062004578.1 of Staurois parvus. Taxonomy (NCBI): domain Eukaryota; kingdom Metazoa; phylum Chordata; class Amphibia; order Anura; family Ranidae; genus Staurois; species Staurois parvus. Next base: position 693,784 of record NW_028318769.1, on the reverse strand, counting down.
CCTACAAAGCTGTCCACCATACTGCCCCGAACTACATCACTGACCTAATATCCAAGTACCACCCAACACGTGCACTCCGCTCCTCACAAGACCTCCTTCTCTCTAGTTCCCTGGTCTCCTCCTCCCATGCCCGCCTCCAGGACTTCTCCAGGGTGTCACCCATCCTCTGGAACTCCCTGCCCCAACCCATCAGATTATCACCTACTCTCCTCTCCTTTTAGGCGCACCCTGAAAACCCATCTCTTCAGGGAAGCCTACCAAACCCCCCGCTAACCTGCCGACCTCCTCCACTCTTCCTACCACTCCATCCCCCACAGCTATCTCCTCCTGTGCCACCATCCCCTCCCTCCTAGATTGTAAGCTCGAAAGAGCAGGGCCCTCAATCCCCTCATGTTTTGCATTGTATTGGTATTGTTCTGTCACATGTTCTGTCCCCCTTTGTAATGTACAGCGCTGAGCGAACTATTGGCGCTTTATAAATACTGTATAATAATATATATGTGATTTTGCACACCCGTGCCGCCCTGTAGCAGTATTTCTGCTATAGGGTGGGCGGGAAAAGGTTAAAGCACATAGCACTGTTTACCTATTTTTATCTTTTTTTTTTCTTCTTCTTTGTTAATTGAAATGTCGCAGTGTGGATTTTAATTGATTTCTATGCACAGTGGCTAGGATGCAGCGCAGAGAAACAGAGCAACAGAGCTGCTCCCTTTTGGTCTCTAAAGAGGAAAAAAAAGAGAGAAAAAAAACGAACATTCATCCCCGCTTAGATGGCTGTAGCATCGATCCAATGCTGCAGCTGTCCCCCGCTGGTTCTACACCGAGAACTGAGCGTTCAAAGACAACTGATTACTCAGTTCTTGGGTCCGGTCTCAGCAGAGAGCCAGTGATTGTTGTGCTCTGCTCCTCCAGCTCCACTCACTGGAGTTTTGGACTGCGAAGGGGATGAGAGGTTCCGGCTCAGACTCTCAGCGGTGCGCAGCAACCAGAGATTTGCACGCCGCAGCCACACTCCTTTGCCTCATGACCACAGCAGGAATGATAACTTCTGCCACTTTCAGCAGGCACTGAATGGGGCTGTTTTGGAAGTGCCCTGCAACGGCATGCAATGTATGTGGTTGTGGCATGCTAGTGTGGGGATCAAGGGGTTAAGGCAGTTTTGCAAAGAGCGAGCGGAAGTCTGAAGAGCGAGCAGAATGGAGAGCACTGCAAATGTGAACTGGCCTAAAGGCTTCCCCAGGCACATTCACACACAGATCGCTCTTCAGAGAGCATTTGAACGCTGTAACCCCTTGATTTCCACACTAGCCTCTTGCAATTGCATGCAGTTGTGGGGAACATGGAGAGCGGCACCATTTACTTGCATGGGTTGCGATCAGTGGGCACAATGCCCACAAAAGCTTCCAAGGGGGGGTAAATCCTGCCATGGCTGCGAAGCAACTCATCGTGACGTGTGTACACCACTGCAGCTAAAGAGGGTAGTGGTTGGGGGTAGCCAAAGAACAGCTCAACTGTGGGGTGTTAGGCTGGCCATACATTATACAATTATCTGGAGATTTTTGGATTAGATTTACCAAAAACCATATAATAGGAGGACAAACCTAAACAACACTTTCAGTTGTATCCAATTAGGCAGGCCCTTGCACTACACAGTTGAAGGTAAATCTAAAGGAAATTGGGCAGAAAATTGGAAGATAATTGTATAATGTATGGCCAGCCTTAGGCTGGCCAGAGATGGATTGAAATTCAGCTGGGTTAGCAGCGACCGCCCAAATTTCCATCTATCTCTGAGCTGGTTGATTGTACAGAAGTTAATCTCTTGATTGACTAATGCACAACCAGCCTGTCCTTTATTTATTTATTGCTCAATCAGTGCCACCGGCTGTAGCCAGCAACTCTGATCTTTGAGTTCTGACAGCAGGGGGGCTCTCCCCACTGCCAGAGTTCATTGCCCCATCAACACCAAATTTTTATTTTTTTTTTCAACCTGCATCATTATTATTATTATACAGGATTTATATAGCGCCAACAGTTTTCTACGCACTTTACAATATAACGGGAGACAATACAGCAACAATACAGTTCAATACAAGAGGGTTAGGAGGGCCTGATCCTGGGAGCTTACAATCATCTATGGCCTGCCTTACTGCCCCCCCCCAACCAGTAGTGTGAACAAGCACTTCTGCATGTGTTCTGTTATTATGCATGTCAGCGTGGTACAGAATATGCGCCTGGAGGATTTTTTACCGCATTGACATGCGTAACGTCAAAGCAAGCTGTGCACACGAGTGGGTAAAGGGCAATGCGGTGAAGCAATGGTATTTACCCAAATACAGGGGCGTAGAGCCATTCACTTGTATGATAAGCTGTACCTCCCAGCTGTGGGAAAGCGTAGAGTTTTTTTACATTGGGCATATTAAAGTGGAATTTTAGTTTGGAGTCCTGCTAGAGCACTAAAGGCTGGCCCCTTTTGCAGGTATAACTATGTAAAACATTACAAATAAGTGTCTATACTGTTTAAAATTCAGTAATACACTCTCACCCTGCTCTGCACATGCTCAGCTGATCACTATATTTAGGCACTGTGCCAAAAATAGAGTACAGTCTGCTGACAGTCTAATGATTTACTGCTGCTCAGGAGCTCTGGGCTTCAGCAAAATGGCTGCCTTCGAGAAGAAAGAACAATTTACAGCACACAAAAAATTTGGTAGCATTATTAACCACTTGCCGACTGCACCGAAAGCTGGCTACACGCGGTTGGCCAGTTCTGGGAGGACGTCTTCCCAGAACCCTGTCCCCTGTGCGAATCACGTGTGCTGTGAGACTGCTGTGTCCTTTGGACACAGCTGATCACAGATTGGGGTAAAGGGTCAATCACAGTGGTCCTATACCATGTGATCAGCTGTGACCAATCTCAGCTGGTCACATGTAAACAGACCTGCCGGTTATCCGCAGTCCTTTCCTCGCACGCTGGGGGGTATTTACTAAAAGTAGAGTGCAAAAAATCTGATTGGCTACCATGCACAGCTGCACCAGATTTTCAGTGCTCCAGTTTTTGTAAATCTACCCTGCTCAATGTGAGAAAAGGAGAGCTGATAACCGCATAATAAAAACTGAGAAACTTTTTTTTCCCCCCTCTCCTCCCCATTTTTGGTCTTTTGTCGGTTTGTTTCGCAAAAATAAAAAACTCAATGGTGATTAACTGCTTCCCAGCTGCCCTATAGCAGAAATACTGCCACAGGGCGGCACAGCTGTGCAAAATCACGTGTGTATATATACATGATTGTGCATTTCCGAGTAGGGGGTGCGCGCGCCCTACCCACGCCTTTCAATCACCGGGTCCCGGCTGGTGATTGCTGAGGATCTCCGACGGGGAGGAGAACTGCTTGTAAACAAAACAATTCTCCCTGTCGGCTCGTGCACACTGCTTTGAATGGCTGTGCACAGCACAACCATCCAAAGCAGTGTGATTGCAGTGAAGCGCATGGACACAGGACATAGTGAAACAGCACACAGTTAAACCCTTTGATCGACCCTCATATTAGCCCCTTCCTGCTCAGTGCCATTAGTACAGCTTTTTTTTTTTTGTTAGCACTGGTCACTGTATTGGTGTCACTGGGGATGTCACTGGGGATGTCAGTGACACCAAGTCAGTTCCCCCCCAGTGTCAGAATGCCCGCTGCAGTACCTCTATAAGTTGCTGATCGCTGCCATTACTAGTAAAAAAAAAAAAAAAAGAAAGAAGAACCCAGTCTATATACCGCCAATAATTGTAAATGCTATAACTTTCACGTAAACCAATTCATTATTATTATTATACAGTATTTATAAAGCGCCAATAGTTCGCTCAGCGCTGTACATTACAAAGGGGGACAGAACATGTGACAGAACAATACCAATACAATGCAAAACATGAGGGGATTGAGGGCCCTGCTCCTTGGAGCTTACAATTTAGGAGGGAGGGGATGGTGGTACAGGAGGAGATAGCTGTGGGGGATGGAGTGGTAGGAAGAGTGGAGGAGGTCGGCAAGTTAGCAGGGGGTGGGGTAGGCTTCCCTGAAGAGATGGGTTTTCAGGGTGCACCTAAAGGAGAGGAGAGTAGGTGATAATCTGATGGGTTGGGGCAGGGAGTTCCAGAGGATGGGTGACACCCTGGAGAAGTCCTGGAGGCGGGCATGGGAGGAGGAGACCAGGGAACTAGAGAGAAGGAGGTCTTGTGAGGAGCGGAGTGTGCGTGTTGGGTGGTACTTGGATATTAGGTCAGTTATGTAGTTCGGGGCAGTATGGTGGACAGCTTTGTACGTCAGTGTTAGGATTTTGAATTTGATACGTTGCGCAATCGGAAGCCAGTGGAGGGATTGGCAGAGGGGGGTGGCGGAGATGGAGCGGTTGGTAAGGTGAATGAGTCTGGCAGCCGTATTCAGGATGGACTGAAGCGGGGATAGCCAGCGGCGAGGCAGGCCAGTGAGGAGGGAGTTGCAGTAGTCGAGTCGTGATATGATGAGGGAGTGGATGAGCTGTTTAGTGGTTTCTGGGGTTAGGAACGTGCGGATTTTGGTGATGTTGCGGAGGTGGAGTCTGCATGAGTTTGTTAAAGATTGGACTTGGGGCTGGAAGGATAGGTTGGAGTCCAAAATGACACCAAGTATTCTGGCCTGCGGGGCGGGTTTGATGGTGGCGTTGTTGGACATGATGGAGAAGTCAATGGGGGGTGGTGTCCGGGCTGGGGGGAAGACAAGAAACTCGGTTTTGGAGAGGTTCAGTTTAAGGAAGTGGAGCGACATCCAGTCTGATATGTCGCTCAGTAGGTGTGTGATTCGGGCGGAGACTGAGGGGGTGAGGTGGGGGGTTGAGAGATAGATTTGTGTGTCGTCTGCATAGAGGTGGTAGTTGAAGTCGTGAGAGTGTATGAGTTGGCCAAGGGAGGAGGTGTAGATGGAGAAGAGAAGGGGCCCGAGGACAGAGCCTTGAGGGACCCCAACAGAGAGGGGGAGTGAGAGGGAGGTGGTGGCATTATAGGTAACGCTGAAAGAGCGTATTGGGATATTTTTTTATTTATTTATTTTTCAGCAAAGGCCTGTAGCAGATTACAATTTGGCCTAAATGTATGCCAAAATTTGATACTTTAAATTTTTTTTTATTGGACATGTTTAACCATTTCCATACCGGGCAATTTTCCCCCTTCCTGCCCAGGCCATTTTCCAGGTTTCAGCGCTCTCACACTTTGAATGACAATTGCGCGGTCATACAACATTGTACCCAAACTAAAAATTTTCTCATTTTCTTCACACAACTAGAGCTTTCTTTTGGTGGTATTTAATCACCGCCGGGGTTTTTATTTTTTGCTAAATTATCAAAAAAATACCGAAAAATTTTGAAAAAAACCCCACATTTTTCTTTGTTTCTGTTATAAAAGTTTGCAAATAAATAATTGTTCTTCATAAATTTAGGCCGAGATGTATTCTGCTACATGTCTTTGGTGAAAATAACCCAAATTAGGATGTATTTTTTAGTTTGTAGGAAAGTTATAGAGTTTACAAACTATGGTATAGATCTGAATATTGATCAATCCTGAAGTACTGATGGCCAATCTAATTTCTTGAGGTCCAAGAATGTCAGAACAGTACAGATATCCCCCAAATGACCCCTTTTTGCAGAGTAGACAGTCGGACGTACTTTATAAGAGGCATGGCGAGTTTTTTGAATTTGTATTTTTTTGTCATAATTTTTCGGAAAATAAAAAAATTGAAAAAAATTATTTTCACTATTTTTTTTTTTTTTTTTTTTACTGTCACCAGTGCAGTACAGCGTCTTCATATAACTGGCATGGCGGTGATCAGGGACACTGACTGTTGGCAGTATGAAAAAAATATATATATTTTTTGTTTTATTTTTTATTATTTTTTTTTCTTTTTAAGATTTTTTTTTCATATTTCACTATGTCCAAAGTAGTACAATGTTACCATAGTAACATTGTAGTACTTTGGGAGAGTGATCAGTATTTATTTTTTTTTTTACACACAATTTGTTTATAGCAAAGAATTACTTTGCTATAAGCAAGCATTTACCTGAATGACATAGATTCATTCAGGGCTTTTTTTTTTTTTTTTTTGTGCTTAGCTGTGATTTGGCCACAGCTAATCACATGACATGTGCATGTGACCTGCTGTGACCATTCACAGCTAGACACTAGTATACAATGGATGGCATGAATGAAGCCATCCATTGTATACAACTGTCATGTGACCTGCTGTGATTGGTCACAGCAGGTCACATGGTTCCGGCAATGGGGCCGATACTCAGATCTGTCATCGGCCATGTCCGAGGTACACGGCGGGTGACAGATCGCGCCGCTGCGTGGCTCTGCAAGCGCGAAAAGTGCGCATGTGCAGGAGGACGCCATTTGTTGTCCAACCCGGAAATCCGATACATTTTTCCGGCCGCCTTTTGGCTATTGGCCGGGCCTGTATTGGTTAATAGCAAAAACTCAAACATTTTTTTTTTCTCCAAATTGTTGGTCTTTTTTTTTTTTTATAGCGCAGAAATTAAAAACCACACAGGCGATCAAATACCACCAAAACAAAAGCTCAATTCGTGGGGAAAAAAGGACGTACGTTTCATTTGGGTGCAGCGTTGCATGACTGCCCAATTGTCAAAGTAATGCAGCACTGTAATGCAAAAAATGGCCTGGTCAGGAAGGGGGGTAAATCTTCAGGAGGGCAAGTGGTTAAATACCACCAAAAGAAAGCTCTACCTGTCTCATGAAAATGATAAAAAAAAAAAAAGTCATATGGGTACAGTGTTACATGACCACGCAATTGTCATTCAAAATGCAAAAGCAGTGAAAACTGACCTGGGCAAGAAGGGGGTGAGAGTGCCGGTATTGTCTAAGTGGTTATCATGGAATGTTTGTTCCTTCCTAAAGAACATTATTTTTTTATTAAGTTGTTATGAGTAAAGTTCCGCTTTGACGTCTGTATACAGCTGTGCGCATGAGGTCCATTTTGGCCAAACATTTCTTTTCTCATTGGATGTCAGACTTTCTCATGAATTGGCAGGTTGGCACTGCAGATTGAGACTTCTGATTTGCATAGTAATAGATGGCCGCTTTTGTTGTGAGCAAAATAATCAACGCATTTAGCCACCTGTGCCATATTCCACATGATGTAGCTGACAATAGAAGTGCTGGCATGAATTCTGCATACACTGAGAGAGATCAGGGAGCCATACATGTGACAGATTCCACAAGCCAGGTAACCATTGTACCTCCGGAAATGATGTTTCATGCCTAATAATGGGGTTGGCATGGAAAATGTCAAATATGAACATTAGGTGCTTTGTGGACTGTGATCTCGGCTGTAATGAGCCATTAGGTAGCCAGGCAACATGTCTCCATTGAGGAGAATCAAGGACATGCAAGTGAAAAAGGAAAATAAATGTTCTTGTTGTACGTAGAATATTACAGGTCTGCAAGCTGCAGGGGGACTACAGGTCCATAGATGGATCCCCTGCTGAGTTGGATCTGAACAGAAACCAATTAATACCAGTGGGTGTCTGAATGTGCCCGAATGTGCATTAATTTTAATCCATTTACCTTTCTTCCATTCAGGTCTGCAAAATCATTCCTGAGTACACAATTTCTATGCTTGGTGTGATGAACCTCAGCAGACCTGGATGTACAGACGCCAGCCATAGGGATAAATTACTGTCCATTTTTGATCCATCTAAAGCCATCCATGCACCACACTAGCCTTTCTCAACCAGGGTGCAGTCAGAGATTGTTAGGTGTGCTGCGGGCTCCTGGTTGAGAGAGACTGTAGATCGAGCTCCCGCTGTGCTAATGTACAGCGCATATCTCCGCTGGTCTCAGCTCTGTATAGATAAGATTGGGACTGAACCTTCCATTGCTCTGTCTATTACTTCCCCTGATCGAGCTCCCGCTGTGCCAATATACAATTCAGAGCTCCACCAGTCCCAGCCCTGTATACAGTATCTCCCAGAAGTGAGTCCACCCCTCACATTTTTGTAAATCTTTTGATTCTATCTTTTCATGTGACAACACTGAAGAAATGACAGTTTGCTACAATGTGACGTAGTCAGTGTACAGCTTGTATAACATGTGAATTTGCTGTCCCCTCAAAATAACACACAGCCGTTTGTCTACACATCTGGCAACAAAAGTGAGTACATCCCAAAGTGACAATGTCCAAATTGGGCCCAATTAGCCATTTTCCCTCCCTGGTGTCATGTGACTCATTAGTGTTACAAGATCTCAGGTGTAAATGGGGAGCAGGTGTGTAAATTTGGGGTCATCGCTTTCACTTTCTCATACTGGTCACTGGAAGTTCAGCATGGCACTTCATGGCAAAGAACTCGCTGAGGACCTGAAAAAAAAAAAGAATTGTTGCTCTACATAAAGATGGCCTAGGCTATAAGAAGATTGCCAAGACCCTGAAACTGAGCTGCAGCACGGTGGCCAAGACCATACAGCGGTTTAACAGGACAGGTTACACTCAGAACAGGCCTCGCCTTGGTCGAACAAAGAGGTTGAGTGCACGTGCTCAGCGTCATATCCAGAGGTTGTGTTTGGGAAATAGACGTATGAGTGCTGCCAGCATTACTGCAGAGGTTGATGGGTGGGGGGTCAGCCTGTCAGAGCTCAGACCATACGCCAGACACTGCATCAAATTGGTCTGCATGGCTGTCGTCCCAGAAGGAAGCCTCTTCTAAAGATGATGCACAAGAAAGCCTGCAAACAGTTTGCTGAAGACAAGCAGACTAAGGACATGGATTACTGGAACCGTGTCCTGTGGTCTGATGACACCAAGATACACTGATTTGGTTCAGATGGTGTCAAGCGTGTGAAACGGCAATCAGGTGAGGCGTACAAAGACAAGTGTGTCTTACCTACAGTCAAGCATGGTGGTGGGAGTGTCATGGTCGGGGGCTGCATGAGTGCTGCCGGCACTGGGGAGCTACAATTCATTGAGGGAACCATGAATGCCAACATGTACTGTGACATACTGAAGCAGAGCATGATCCCCTCCCTTCAGAGACTGGGCCACAGGGCAGTATTCCAACAAAACACACCTCCAAGACCACCACTGCCTTGCTAAAGAAGCTGAGGGTAAAGGTGATGGACTGGCCAAGCATGTCTCCAGACCTAAACCCTATTGAGCATCTTTGGGGCCATCCTCAAACGGAAGGTGGAGGAGCGCAAGGTCTCTAACATCCACCAGCTCCGTAATGCCATCATGGAGGAGTGGAAGAGGACTTCAGTGGCAACCTGTGGAGCTCTGGTGAACTCCATGCCCAAGAGGGTTAAGGCAGTGCTGGAAAATAATGGCGGCCACACAAAATATTACTTTGGGCCCAATTTGGACCTTGTCACTTAGGGGTGGACTCAGTTTTGTTGGCAGCGATTTAGACATTAATGGCTGTCGAGTTATTTTAAGGGGACAGCAAATTTACATGTTATACAAGCTGTACACTGACTACGTCACATTGTAGCAAAGTGTCATTTCTTCAGTGTTGTCACATGAAAAGATAGAATCCAATATTTACAAAAATGTGAGGGGTGTACCCACTTCTGGGAGATACTGTAGATATAGAAATGGGACCAGCATGTCTCCAAAACGTTCCATTGCTCTGCCTATTACTGTTCCCCTGATCGAGCCCCCACTGTGCCGATATACAGTTCAGAGCTCTGCCAGTCTCAGCTCTGTATAGATCTAGGATTAGGACCAGCAGATGTCTGAACTATACACTGGCACAATGGGAGCTTGATCAGGGGAATGGTAATAGGCTGTTCATCCATACCACCAGATGTCGCACATGCTTTCTTTACTTGCCCTCGGAGGCTTTTTCATCCTTTTTTATTATTTGGATCCGATGTAGACTGTACTGCCTGGTGTCATCTCCAGGCCTCTGGATGTGTCAGCCAGGGTCTCTGATTGCTTCATTGGAGAATAATAATGGTCAAAGGTTCACCCAGGAGTCATAGTTTTTGTGTAGAAGCAGAATCTGCAAGACTTTGTCTTCTGAAGAAGGGCTATGATGAAAAAAGCCGAGTAGTATTACCAAATGTCGATACCCCCAACTGCTTGGCTGCGCTGATAGCAGTAGTTATGAAGGGATTCTGAGCAGAACGGCCCGGCCAATCAGCAGCGGATGTGCGAGGGGCGGTGTATGTGCTGGATCTCCTCTCTTCTCCAACTTTCCTATTAGTGTGACAAAACTTTGGCATGTGCAGTTCAATTACTTGGCGCCAAATTTATTTTAGGTACTTTTACAGAGAGGCCGAGTATAGCTTGTGTCATCGAAGCACCCAAATAGAATCGGAGTTCAGCTGCTGAAATTTGTATACGTTTAGAGAAGGGTTAGAACCCTTGGCTAGTGTGTTCCTTTTGGGAAGATTTCCTCTCAGACCTGTCCCGATAAACACCCGGAAATTGAGGGGAATTTTCCAGGCAAGGACTTCCAGCAAAAATAAAACAATGTCCCGTTTACTGCAGCACCTCTGACCCCCCTATTCCCCTCCCCCCCACATACGAACGCACAATACTAAAAGGCCAACATTTTAAATATTAATAGGCGAAGTTCATTTTTTTTTCATTATGATGCGTTCTATAATCACGGGGCGCCAGTACTTAGAAAAACACTGTTTAAATGTAAAGTGGAGTTCCAGCCAGTTTTGTGTTTATTAAAAGTCAGCAGCTGAAAAAACTGTAGCTTTAATGAACACACACTGACCTGTCCCAGGGTCCATCGATGTGCTCACCCACGGCGGTTCTTCTCTCCCCAGAACCAGAATCACAACTGTGGGCTTGCAGCTTCACAGCGGGGTGCCCACCGCGCATGCACTGTGCGTTTTTGATTGGTCAGGCAGTCTTCTGAGACCTGTGAACGTTCCCAGGAGACCGCGTGAGGAAGGAGGGGGGGGGGGGGGCTGAACTTCGCCGGGGCTGAACTTCGCCGCAGCGAACTGAGCCGGAAGTGGGTACCTGTCAAAAACAGGTATCCGTTCCTCCCCAAAGGTGCCAAATATGGCAGTGGATGGGCGTAGGAGGCAGACAAGCGGAGCTTTCACTTTTGAGTGGAACTCCACTCTAAATTAGGAATATAACCACATTGCCTCTCACACCTGTTCACCCCTTATGGACCAAAGCAATTTTTTAATTCTTTTTTGCTATGGGCCGGTTTATTCAGCAACATCTTTGTCATTACTTAAAGGGTAACTCCATTTTCGTGGGAGAAAAAAAAAGCAAAAAAAAAAAAAATATATATATATATACATACATACATACATACATACATACATACATACATACATGAAAATGATTTGATTCCCTGCAAGTTTTGTAGATTTGAAGGGTCTATCATTTTTATCATAGGTGTATTTTAAATGACAGAGACAGGATATCAACCAAAAATCCAGAAAAAACAACGTGACACAAATGTTATAAACTGAGTTGCAGTTCAGTGAGTAAAATTAAGTATTTGATCCCCTACCAACCAACAATAATTCTGGCTCCCACAGACTGGCTGTGTGCTCATGTGGTACACAGATTAGTCCTGTCAATTTAGGAAGGTGCTCCTAACGACAGCTTTTTAAGCATTGCAAAGTTATTTGCAAATTAAATTTTTTCTTTTTTTTTTAATAAAACAAGATTTCAACAGTTTTTTTCCAATTATATATGGTGCCTTCAAAGTCCCCCAAAAATCTGTACATATCTGTCTACCACAGGGATGTGGCACCACATTGAATTGGTTTTCAAAGACTGGGAGATGGGGTGTTTTTTTTTTTTTTTCAGTTTTGCACTTTTTTAAAATTGAAAATGTATAAATATTGTAAAAATATTACCATAACAAAAACAGTTTAAATAATGTTAATGAAATAGAAACAAAAAAATTAGCAGGAAAATAATGGAGCAGAACTATTATACTGGATTTATATAACACTAACAGTTTATGCCGCGCTTTACATCATAAGGGCAGACAGTACAATTATAATACAGGAGGATTCAGAGGGCCCTGATCCTTAGAGCTTTCAATCTAAGAGTAAGGAGTTAATTGGGGCTTTTTTTTTTTTTTTGGTTAGCCTAGGCTCATATACAGTATCCCCCAGAAATGAGTCCACCCCTCACAGATTGGGACCAGCAGAGCTCCGAACCTTCCATTGCTCTGCCTATTACTTCCCCTGATCGAGCTCCCGCTGTGCCGATATACAGCAGAGCTCCACCGGTCTCAGCTCTGCATACAGTATCTCCCAGAAGTGAGTCCACCCCTCACTTTTTTGTAAATATTGGATTCTATCTTTTCATGTGACAACACTGAAGAAATGACACTTTGCTACAATGTGGTGTAGTGAGTTTACAGCTTGTATAACATGTAAATTTGCTGTCCTCTCAAAATAATTCAACACACAGCCATTAATGTCTAAACTGCTGGCAACAAAAGTGAGTCCACCCCTAAGTGACAATGTCCAAATTGGGCCCAAAGTGTCAATATTTTGTGTGGCCGCCATTATTTTCCAGCACTGCCTTAACTCTCTTGGGCATGGAGTTCACCAGAGCTTCACAGGTTGTCACTGGAGTCCTCTTCTACTCCTCCATGACAACATCACGGAGCTGGTGGATGTTAGAGACCTTGCGCTCCTCCAACTTCCATTTGAGGATGCCCCACAGATGCTCAATAGGGTTTAGGTCTGGAGACATGCTTGGCCAGTCCATCACCTTTACCCTCAGCTTCTTTAGCAAGGCAGTGGTGGTCTTGGAGGTGTGTTTTTTTGTTGGAATACTGCCCTGCGGCCCAGTCTATGAAGGGAGGGGATCATGCTCTGCTTCAGTATGTCACAGTACATATAGGCATTCATGGTTCCCTCAATGAACTGTAGCCCCCCAGTGCCGGCAGCACTCATGCAGCCCCAGACCATGACACTCCCACCACCATGCTTGACTGTAGGCAAGACACACTTGTCTTTGTCCTCACCTGGTTGCCGTTTCACACGCTTGACACCATCTGAACAAATCAGTTTATCTTGGATTACGGGAACCATGTCCTGTGGTCTGATGACACCATGTCCTTAGTCTGCTTGTCTTCAGCAAACTGTTTGCGGCTTTCTTGTGCATCATCTTTAGATGAGGCTTCCTTCTGGGACGACAGCCATGCAGACCAATTTGATGCAGTGTGCGGCGTATGGTCTGAACACTGGGGTCATTATGTTGGAATACTGCCCTGCGGCCCAGTCTCTGAAGGGAGGGGATCATGCTCTGCTTCAGTATGTCACAGTACATGTTGGCATTCATGGTTCCCTCAATGAATTGTAGCTCCCCAGTGCCGGCAGCACTCATGAAGCCCCAGACCATGACACTCCATGCTTGACTGTAGGCAGGACACACTTGTCTTTGTACTCCTCACCTGGTTGCCGCCACACACGCCTGACACCATCTGAACCAAATCAGTTTACCTTGGTGTCATCAGACCACCGGACGTGGTTTAAGAAAAGAAAAAAACAGGGGAAAGAGAATCCACTGGTGTAGAGCTCCTAATGAGAACAAACAGAGACTAGAAAAAAATTGATTTATTAACTAGATCAGAATAACACAAATCAAAAGCAGACAACCTCCACCTAACATAGACAAATTCATTGAAATGACAACATTGTCATGCAAAAGACAAGCCACGTTCCGGGATCCCGGCCCCACTGACATGCACACATACACGCACAGAAAGGTCAATCTACAAAAAGTAGAATAATATCAGATTATGGATAGAGCAATGCAGATGAGATAACGGGGATCAGGTCAAAAAAAGAGAAAGTGAGTGGACAAAATGAAGCAGAATGTAGAAACAACAGGTACAGCAATATCCATACACAGCAATGGCCCTAGATAGAGATATAGACTGATCGAATCTCTTAATTCATATCAATAATAACTATGAAGGATCATCCAATCAGGTGCCATATGTGAAGGTCCAGTGGTGATACATAAGGGGAAGAGTGCACAGAGGAGCAAGTTATGTGTTACCCCCACTAATTGGGGAGATGCTTTGTTTGGCCTGTGTCCACATCAGGACCATGCGAGAAGGTGAGAGTCCACCCGGAAGTCTATGTTCACTGTGGTGATTCATGTGTATTGAAGATTTACAGCACTGGGATTTTGGGTGCAATCACCAGCCGGAAGATTTTTCACTTATTTGGATTTTTTTTTGAAGAATTGCATTTATTTTTTGTTTTATCACCTTTTGGGACTATCAGTCACATTTTTGTTTGTATATTTACATGTATTGATTTATGCTAGCAGAGCGACACTCATTTGTTGTAGTCTGTTTTGTATGTTCATAACACGTGTTTGCAGCAGCTGCTCTATTATTATTTTCATTATTTGGCAGCGCATGATTTTCTTCTGCCTTTTTTTTTTTTTTTTTTAAGCTTTAACGTGCTCAGTTGGACACTGATAGGAGTCAGAAGACTGCTATATACTGCTGATGAGAAAAGGCATTTAGCAGTTTGTTTACTAAAATAATTGCATTTCCATGTTGTGTGTACTGTGGGAGACCGGATATAGGGAATGCAGGGTCTGGGGAGACCAGATATAGTGAATGCAGGGTCCGGGGAGACCAGATATAGTGAATGCAGGGTCCGAGGGAGGACCAGGTATGGTGAATGCAGGGTCCGGGGGAGGACCAGGTATGGTGAATGCAGGGTCCGGGGGAGGACCAGGTATGGTGAATGCAGGGTCCGGGGGAGACCAGGTATGGTGAATGCAGGGTCCGGGGGAGGACCAGGTATGGTGAATGCAGGGTCCGAGGGAGGACCAGGTATGGTGAATGCAGGGTCCGGGGGAGGACCAGGTATGGTGAATGCAGGGTCCGGGGGAGGACCAGGTATGGTGAATGCAGGGTCCGGGGGAGGACCAGGTATGGTGAATGCAGGGTCCGGGGGGGGGGGCCAGGTATGGTGAATGCAGGGTCCGGGGGGGGGGGCCAGGTATGGTGAATGCAGGGTCCGGGGGGGGGGGCCAGGTATGGTGAATGCAGGGTCCGGGGGGGGGGGCCAGGTATGGTGAATGCAGGGTCCGGGGGGGGGGGCCAGGTATGGTGAATGCAGGGTCCGGGGGGGGGGGGGGGGGGCCAGGTATGGTGAATGCAGGGTCCGGGGGGGGGCCAGGTATGGTGAATGCAGGGTCCGGGGAGGGACCAGGTATGGTGAATGCAGGGTCCGGGGGAGGACCAGGTATGGTGAATGCAGGGTCCTGGGATTTGTACACTGTAAAGCTTGCTGCTGGTCCTTTGTTATTTAAAAAAAAAAAAAATACCTGTTCTGTGTAATGGTTTCGCACAGAGCAGCCCCAATCCTCCTTTTCACTCCCTCCTGGCTCACCCCGCCCCCCCCCCTGGCTTGCTATGGGGTCACTGGTGCAAGCTCACTCCCGAGCCCCGCTTTAAGCATCCATAGCACACACAAAGCCATGGTTCAACCCCGCCCCCACTCTTCTCATTGGCTCACTGGCTGTGATTGACAGCAGTTGGAGCCAACGGCTACCGCTGCTGTGTGTCAGCCAATGAGGAGAGAGAGTGGGCTCAGGTGAGTATGCGGGGGGGAGCAGCACACAGATGTGTGTGGGTTTTTTTTTTCTTTTCTAACCTTCATACAACAGCCAATGAGAGTATCTCGCAAACTGACCATGTAATTTGATGGGGCAATTGAATTTTTTTTTTTAAGTCGAAATCACAAAACCATCGGTGACCTAAATCTACCATTTTGATCGACCGCAAGTAGATGTGATCAAAATTACCCTGATCACATGAAGTGGGGAAAAGTGCTGATGATAAAACTGCTGTCATGTTGTTTTTCAGTATCATTTTCATTTGATCCTTGAGAAAATGCATCGCAGCATTACTGCCCTGCCCTGCTTACCGAGCACAGAAGGTCACCTGCTGGGCATGGGCACCTTTTACAGAACACTTTGCATTTAAAATACTACGGACCACAAATAATGAAGCTGGACGTGATTTTATTGCTATTAATCGTAATGCTTGAGGGCCATTTATTGCTACATAGCTGGATGTGCCTACTTTTTATTTTACTTTTCTTACAATATACAGTATTAGAAATGAAAGGTAAATTGATATGTTAAAAAATAAGTGGTTAATAAATAGCCTGAAAAGAAAGCTCTGTCTTAACCACTTGCCCTCCTGATTTACCACCCCTCCCTGACGAGGCCATTTTTTGTGTTACAGCGTTGCGTTAATTTAACTGACAATTGCACAGTCATGCAGCGCTGCACCCAAATTAAATTTACATCCTTTTTTTTTTTTTTCCCCCATGAATTGAGCTTTCCTTCGGTGGTATTTGATTGCCTGTGTGTTTTTTATTTTTTGCGCTATTAAAAAAAAAAAAAAAGTGATAATTTTGAGAAAAAAAAAACAATATTTTTGACTTTTTGCTATTAAACATGTCCTGTACGAAAAAATTAAAAAAATCAAGTTTCGCCATAAATGTAGCCCAAAATGTATTCTGCTCCATGTCTTTGCTGAAAAAAAAATCCCAATACGTGTAAATTAATTGGTTTACATGTAAGTTATAGTGTTTACAAAGGGCGATATAGATAATGGGCTTTTTTCTTTTTTTTTTTCTACTAGTAATGGCTGCGATCAGCAACTTTCAGCGGGACTGCGGCGGACATTCTGACACTGGGGGGGGAATTGACTTGGTGTCCCTGACATCCCCAGTGACACCAATACAGTGCTCAGTGCTAAAAAAAAAAAAAATGGCACTGGGCAGGAAGGGGTTACCATGAGGGCGATCAAAGGGTTAACTGTGTGCTGGGAGTGTTTTACTAGGGGGCGGCGTGTTTGTGCTTCACTGTAAGCACACTGCTCTATGCACAGCCATCCAGAGCAGTGTGCCTGAGCTGACAGGGAGGAGGACTATTAGAAAACAAAACAGTCCTCTTCCCCGTCGGAGATGCTCGGTAACCACTGGCCGGGACCCGGTGATTGACAGCAGCGGCTACTAAGGGCGGTGCACCCCCTATGTGGAGATGCAAAATCATGTCTCTCTCTCTCTCTCTCTCTGTGTGTGTGTGTGTGTGTGTGTGTGTGTGTGTGTGTGTGTGTGTGTGTGTGTGTATGTATATATATATGTATATATATGTGTGTGATTTTGCGCACCCCTGCCACCCTGTAGCAGTATATCTGCTGTAGGGTGGCGGGAGAGCTGTTAAAAATGGTGTAAAATGCATTTGTGTACTATGTTCATGGCAGAGTAATTGTCAGTCTAAGTATCACAACACTGAAAAATATTCTGGTAATGAAGGGGGTGTAACATGCTGGTACTGATGGGTTGTATTCCTGTCTAGATCCATCAAAGCCGAATGTTTACATTTACAATGATCAGCCTTGATGAATTGTGTGGGGGAAAAGCCATCCTATAGTCTATGTAACCATTCAGTCTTCATATATATATAATCCTGTTCTCTTAGATGTTGTCTTTTTATGTTTTGTGTGAGTTGTATGTATTTTATTGTTTTTAATGTTTTCCTCTTTGCAGTTTGCCAAAGCCCAGACACATCATCTCTCAGCCCACCCCTCGGACGTTCCCTCAGCGACACCCCGCCTCCTCCCAGTGCGCCTCTCCATCCTTCCATGATTGGATCTGCTATGACTTCTTCGGTGAACTCTCCACTCGGAAGCTTGGGCTCCCCGTTTCCTGTTATCAACCCCTCGATGTCCCCTGGAATCCCAGGCACTCCTTCTATAGGATACGGACCTGTCAGCAGCCCTCAGGTAATTAGTTTCACTGGTCGGATTTCATTTTACCTGCACATAAAGATTAAATGGATCAGTTAGTCCACCTAAAACTGGGATTTTATTTCCTAAATTACCTGATGCTTTGTGGCATGGGAGAAAAAAAAAAAAAACACAATGTCTTGGTATGCTGACGTCTTATGATTTCCTTTCACTGGAACTAGGGGGCCAAGCCCAACCCCCTGAAAAACAACCCCACACCATAATCCCCCCTTCACCAAACTACACTTGGCACAATGCAGTCAGGCAAGTACCGTTCTCCTGGCAACCGCCAAACCCAGACACGTCCATCGAATTGCCAGACAGATAATTGTGATTCGTCATTCCAGAGAACACGTCTCCACTGCTCTAGAGTCCAGTGGCGGCGTGCTTTACACCATGGCATCCGAAGCTTTGCATTGCACTTGGTGATGTAAGGGTTAGATGCAGCTGCTCGGCCATGGAAACCCATTCCATGAAGCTCTCTATGCACTGTGGTTGTGCTAATCTGAAGGCCACACCAAGTTTGGAGGTCTTTAGCTATTGACTCTGCAGACAGTTGGTGACTTCTGCGCACTGTCATGCGCTGACCCCGCTCTGTCATTTTACGTGGCCTACCACTTGGCTGAGTTGCTGTTGTTTTCAGTTGCTTCCACTTTGTTATAATCCCACTAACAGTTGAGCGTGGAATATTTAGTAGCCAGGAAATGTCACGGATGGACTTATTGCACAGGTGACAACCTATCACGGGACCACGCTTGAATTCACTGAGCTCCTGAGAGCGACCCATTCTTTCACCAATGTTTGTAGAAGCCGTCTGCATGCCTAGGTGATGATTTTATACACCTGTGTTCATGGAGGTGATTGGTACACCTGAATCCAATTATTTGGAGGGCTGGCCCAATACTTTTGCCTATATAGTGTATGTATGGGTGTGGCAGATGCTGCAAACTGTTCAATTCTGTGCATTTTTTTTTTTCAATTGTTTGCTTGTTTTTGTCCTCTGTTTATATCAAATGGTGCCGCGATTGTGTGGATCGCAGCACCCATCAGGCACTTTGTGGACAGCAAACGTCAAAGTGAAATTCCAGCTTTTTTTTCTTCATTTACCCCCATTTTTTTTTTTTGTCATCTTAATACACTGTCCAGCCTCACCCCCTCCCTCCCCCTCCCCCATGCATGTCATTATGTCATTCGCCTAGGCGAATGACATGCACTGCCCTCCATTTGCTTGTATTGTGCATATCCCAGGAGGCAAAGCCATTCTATTCAGTAAAGATGGAGGGTGCGGACCTAGCGGGTCATCATCGGGAGGTGTGTCAGCTGAACTGCAAGAAGTGAAGAGGATCTCAGCCAGACAAAGCTTTATCCGCTGGGTGGGTGAGTATCTAGAATGTGCAGAACCCACCACCAGGTAAGTAGGGGTTTAAATAAATAAATAAAAAAAAAAAATATGGGGGTGGAAATACGCTTTAACTAGTTAAAAATGTTCCCTCCTAACACCTGTGTTGACTGACCTGTGTAGAAGAGCATGTATTTATTTTCAGCCTGCTAGGGTACATGTATGTGATCTGCCTTCTCTGTGTCAGCCAGCAGCAGCTGCAGGGGAGAGGAGGGAGTGGGGAGTATCAACAGCAGATGGGCTATGGGTGACATCACCACTCCAGGCTTTATCAGCTGTTGTCAAGCTCGCTCTCCTCTCCCCTGCAGCCGCCAATGGTTGACATACAGTCATGGCCAAAAATATTGGCACCCCTGCATTTCTGTCAGATAATTCACCACTTGCCCCGGAAAATTGTTGCAATTACAAATGTTTAGGCATTCTCATCTTTATTCCTTTTGTTTGTATTGGTATATCACAAAAATGTTTAGAAACAAAAAGCCAAATCTGACACATTCCACGCCAAACTCCAAAAATGGACTGGAGAAAATTATTGACCTCCTCAATTTAATATTTGGTAACAAAATCAATCTCTTCCTGTACCCATCAAGAGTTTCTTCCACCTCTCTACTGGAATTTTGGACCACTCTTCTTTCGTCAATTGCTCCAGGTCTCTGATTGGAAGGGTTCCTTTTCCAAACTGCTGATTTGAGATCTCTCCACAGGAGCTCTATGGGATTGAGCTTTGGACTCATTGCTGGCCAGTTCAGTACTCTCCAGCGCTTTGTCTGAAACCATTTCTTGGTGCTTTCTGATGTGTGATCTGGGTCATTGTCCTGCTGTAAGACCCATGACTTCTGATGGAGACCAAACTTTGACACTGGGCCCTACCCTGCACCCCAGAATTCTTTGGTAGACTTCAGATTTCATAATGCCATGCGCACGGTCAAGACATCCCGTGCCTGAAGCAGCAAAGCAACCTCAAAACATCAGTGAACCTCCACCATGTGTGACTGTAGGGACTGTATTATTTTTTTAAAAGGCCTCATTGCTTTTTCTGAAAACAATAGAATGATGAGCTTTACCAAAAGGCTGTAATTTTGTTTTGTCTGTCCACAGCACAATCTTCCAGAAGGATTTTGGCTTCCTCAGGTAAGTTCTGGCAAACTCCAATCTGGCCTCTTTATGTTTCTGTGTCAGCATTGGGGTCCTCCTGGGTCTCCTACCATAGCGTCCCTTTTCAGTCAGATGGCGATGTATAGTGTGAGCTGACACAGTTGTACCCTGGGCCTGAAGGTCAGCTTGAATTTGTCTGGAAGTTGATCGAGGTTCTTTAGCCACCATTCGACCAAACCTTTGGTGCAATTTTTGATCAGTTTTTCTCTTTTGTCCATGCCCAGTGAAATTGGCTACAGTGCCATGGGCTGTAAACTTCTTGACAATGTTGCGCACAGTGAACACAAGAACATTATCTGGAGATGGACTTGTAACCTGGAGATTGTCCATGGTTTTCAACAATTTTTGTTCTTAAAGCCTCAGACAATTCTTTGCTGCTTTCTCTCTTCTCCATGCTCCATGTGGCTCACAGAATGCAAGTGTACAATCCAAACGCACTACATTAAAAATGGCTATGTGTATAAGTGGGTGCTGCAGCAACTGTCGGCTGGAACCGAACAGAATCAGCAATGGAGAAAGTCACCAGCACACTGAGGATCACCAATATGGGTCCAAAAGTTTTAATGAACAATCACATAGTTACTGCAAGGCAACGTTTTAGAGTCTCGCAGGGCCCCTTCATCAGGGGTCACATGGACCTTTATTGGTGATCCTCGGTGTGCTGGTGACAAATATGGGTCCTAAAGTTTTAGTGAACGGTTACATAGTTACAGCAAGGCAATGTTTCGAAGTCTCGCAGGACCCCTTCATCAGGCATGAGACCAATCAGGTCACATGCCTGATGAAGGGGTCCTGTGAGACTCTGAAATGTTGCCTTGCTGTAACTATGTGAACGTTGATTAAAACTTTTGGACCCATATTGGTGATCCTCGGTGTGCTGGGTGAAATTCTCCCATGTGGAAAACAGAGACACACAGCAGAAAATTTGAGTAAATTTTTAACCATTTTAGCTGGTTGCCAGAGTGATTTCAATATTGTCAGCACCTGTTAATTGATAGAGGTGAGTTTAATTACAAATTACAGGAGCATCACAAACTTGGAATGCAATTATTTCTTACAAGGTGCCAATCATTTTATCCAGTCCATTTTTGGGGTTTTGTGTGGACTGTATCAGATTTGGCTTTTTATTTCTCCACTTTTTTGTGTCTTACAAAAGAAATAACATGAGAATGCCGAAACATTTGTAATTGCAACAATTGTCTGGGTAAAGTGGTGCATTATCTGACAAACTAGTCAACATAGGTGTTAGGCGAGGGTGTTTTTTAAGGCTAGTTTGGTTTAAGATTCCACTTTAAGGCCCCGTTTAAAACGTTAAGCCCCCTTCACACCTAAGCATTTCGTTGCACGATTTACAGCGCGTGTTAAGTTGAAGAGTCCCTTGATTCCCAATGGGTCTATTTACACCTGAACATTGTGTTACCTGTTGCATGAAGCTTGACAAAGTATATGTGCTTCTATCTTGCAGAATTATGCGTATTGGCCTCATTGACTTTAATGGGAGCACCTGAAAAACTTGCATAAGCCTTTGGGGCCAAATATGCATGATTTTGCATGAGGTTTTACTAACAAAACAGTCACCTGCCTACACTCATGTCTAGTGTGAATGGGGGTCTGAAAGCCAATTTCCAGTCAGATATTCCCCTCTAAGTCCAGTGCTGTTTCAGGGTGCTGGCGGGGAACGACACTCATCTAGTGCTGCAGCTGTGCTTGCCCTGGCTGTCCCCAACAGTCCCATCACAGAGTCATCATCGGTACAGACTCTTCTTTTTGGTCTTTAGAGGGCCCTGTCGCTGAATAGCCAATGGGAAGTGTCCATGTCATGCAGGCATTTATGTGGACACCAGAAGGACCCTGTCCTGTAAATGGAAGAAGAGAGTAGTCTCCAGACTGGAGAGTCATGTGACTGTCAATTCAGGTAAGTATGAAGGACATGTAGGCCTCATTCATACAGACGCTGAATGCTTGTACACCGTGAACTGGTCATTTGTGGCCAGAGCTTCAAAGTGGTGCGTGCAGGCAGCCTTTGCAAGTCTGTGGGGATGCAGGGGCTGCTCTGTTATTGATTTCAAGTATTTATATAGCCTCAACAGGTTACTCGATGCTTTACATACTGTACAGTCGCATCAGGCACTGCCCTCAGGGCCAGTTCACACCAGAATGCGTTGGGGGAAACTTGCTTTCAAAACTCATTGCACTTGTGATCTGTAAGGGGTGTCAATGCAATGCTAACGTGACCCCCCCCCCCCCCCCCAGTGCATTTACATCCATTGAAGTGCCCTGTGATTGGGTTGCTCTGCCTTTTGTAAAGTATTGCATGTGTACTAATATAGAAAGCAATAAGACCGTGCATAGTTAAAAACAAAACCTATACATATCTACAATAACAGCCAGTCCCAAATAAGTAGACCCAGTGCTGGTGTTCAGTATATAATCTTCAAAAAAGTGTTCCTCTGTGCTTGACAAAAGTGCCCCAAATGGATGGACACTCACCATTATTCAATGACCATCTATTTCTAAAATGGTCATTCACGCTTTCTAAGGGTTAATCCCCAAATTTCCATTGGTCTCCAATATATGAGCCTATACTCCTATCCCAAGACGATCCATGAGGCTCAACAAAGTAGTGGTTAAAAGGTTGATGGTCTCCAGACCCCCGCAGGTGCAAGACATTAGATGAATATATATCACCATGTAAAGAAAAAATAGAGAAGAAAGGGACATCCCATAGTCTAAACCTGTATGGTATGTTTATTCGGGGTAAAATAAAAAAAAACACACTCACAAGCAGGGTGCCTGGACCCGGCACCTGGTGTATTCAACCATGTTACTCAAAGATGGAGTATACTGCACTGGATGCTCACCAGAGCGGCATGTGTTCCACGTGGCGGATGTGACGTCAGCGGAAATTGCGTCATCAAAGCTCGACACATTTTGATACAAGCTCGTCATCAGGAAGTGCAAAATCCACCATTTTGGTAAAGGTATTTATACCCTTCAGCCGAATGATTAATTAAGTACACCTATCTGCAACATCGCTGCATACATTGTGTTACAAATTATGGGCCATAAACTAATGCCTGCTAACATTACTTGGTTGTACTTATTTTAAAATTACATATTAAATGAACCTTACAATTTTCAAGAGTGATCCCCTTAAAGGGGACACATCTCTATCAATGGCAACCCAATCAGGTTCACAAACTTAGCTTAATATAAACATATACATAACACATAGAAATACTAGCCCTATCCATTAGCTTTTAAAAATAAAAAAGGCATAAAAAAGAGACCGAAATCTCTTAAATGATATTTAAAGTGGCCATAGATATTATTATGTTGGATTAAAACTGTCAAAAAACAGTTCAAATCTATTTCAATATTTAACCCCTCAGGTGTTAAAGTTTGAAGTTCATATATCCACTTTGTTTCATTTTTTGAGATTTCTCTAACCATATGAGATCTCCTCCAGTGTCTGTCTATCTTATCAATGGGAAAAAGAGAGGTGTGATGGATCTTTGTGTACCAGTCTAAAATGGGTTGAAACACTATGTTCCTGGTATTCCTTTCTGATATTAGTGATATGTTTACTTATTCTTTTGGTGAGTTTCAGAGTAGTTCCCAAAGGTGCAAACCTACACAGAGGTAACAAATCTTGTCTGACAAGTATTAAAAGGTTTAATAGTATATTGTTTTAATGTCTGATGAGACCTAAATGTAGTGATTTGGCAGTGCTTTAGTATATCTACATTGGCCACATCTCCCACATCTGAAAAAAACCCCTCCTGGAAGACGGAGAGTTTTTTTTCTTGGTGGGATCTGGAATATTGTGAACCAGTTTCTTAAACCTGGGGCTCGTCTGTACACAAAAGACGGTTTGGTTGGGAGTACCCTGTTTTTAATACAGGGTCATTACACAGAATGGGCCAATGTCTTCTAAAACACTTTTCTAACTCTTTATATTGTTTATTAAACCCAGTAATAAAGGCAGTATCTTTCCTCTTATTAGTTTCCACCCCCCCCCCCTCTAGTAAGTCCTCCCCTATTCAAATGGCCTATTTCTTCTCTCCCTATATTTAATTCCTCTATATCTACTTCTTAAGAGCCCATCTAACTGCATCACTAGCATGATGTTGCTGAATGCAAGTATATAGTGATTCCATGTCTATCGTAACTAGTAGTAGTGGGCCCTTAAGAAGTATACTAATTTAGAGCGATCACAAAGGAAATTAATTTTGGAAGGACTCCAATTGGCAATGACTAATTTCTTTTGCTATAATGACCACTACTACAAGCAAATCAGTGGAGTTTCTATGGCAGCAAAATATGCCCCAAGTGTATCCAGTGTCTTCTTAAATAAATGGGAAGAGGAAGAAATGTATGGAAAAGCATGGCCCAAACTATATGTTTACCAGAGATATATTGATGATATCCTGGTGATATGGCAGGGGACAAGGGAGTCTCTAAACAAGTTAATTTCACATATAAATTCCAACGTATATGGATTTAAGTTCACTGCTAGTATCCAACAAGCAACTATAGACTTCCTACACCTCACTATATTTAAACATGATGATTCATTGGAAACAAAAACATTTTTCAAAAGCACCGATAGAAATGGCTGTATACCAGTGAAACGTTGCCATCATCCGAAATGGAAGAAAGCCATTCCTAAAGGACAATTCATGAGGATGAGGAGGAATTGTTCACCACAAGAGGATTATATCAAAAAGATATCCTTCTAGATAGATTTAAGGAAAAGGGCTATAGAATAGAGGAATTAAAGTGAGAGAAGAAATAGGCCATTTGAATAGGGGAGACTTACTAAAGGGGGGGAAGAAACTAATAAGAGGAAAGATGCTGCCTTTATTACTGGGTTTAATAAACAACATAAAGAGTTAGAAAAGTGTTTTAGAAGAGATTGGCCCATTCTGTGTAAGGACCCTGTATTAAAAGCAGGGTACTCCCAACAAAACTGTCTTTTGTGTTTAGACGAGCCCCAGGTTTAAGAACCAAACTGGTTTACAATATTCCAGATCCTACCAAGAAAAAAACTCCTCCTTCCAGGAGGAGGGTTTTTCAGATGTGGGAGATGTGGGCCATGTATACTAAAACACTGCCAAAGAAAATCCCTACATTTATGTCTCATCAGACATTAAACCTTTTATTACTTGTCAGAGGAGATTTGTTACCTTTGTGTTGGTTTGCACCTGTGAGTACCAATACACAGAGATAACTACTCGGAAGCTCACCAAAAAAATAAGTGAACATATCACTAATATCAGGAAGGGATACCAGAAATAGTGTTTGAAACCATTTTAGGCTGGTACACAATAAAGACCTACCACACCTCTTTTGTTTTTGCCATTGATAAGATAGATGGACATTGGAGGAGATCTCATATGGTTCGAGAAACCTCAAAAAATGAAACAAAGTGGATATATGAACTCCAAACTTTAACACCTGAGAGGTTAA
Organism: Staurois parvus; assembly: GCF_062004578.1. NCBI lineage: Eukaryota > Metazoa > Chordata > Amphibia > Anura > Ranidae > Staurois > Staurois parvus. Next base: position 667,962 of record NW_028318769.1, on the reverse strand, counting down.
ATATTGAAATAGATTTGAACTGTTTTTTGACAGACTTTTTAAACCAACATAATATCTATGGCCACTTTAAGTATCATTGAAGAGATTTCTTTGTATATCTCTTTTTTATGCCTTTTTAATTTTTTAAAGCTAATGGATAGGGCTAGTATTTCTATGTGTTATGTATATGTTTATATGAAGCTAAGTTTGTGAACCTGATTAAGTTGCCATTGATAGAGATGTGTCCCCTTTAAGGGGATCGCTCTTGAAAATTGTAAGGTTCATTTAATATGTAATTTTAAAATAAGTACAACCAAGTAATGTTAGCATGGATTAGTTTGTGGCCCATAATTTGTAACACCGAATGTATGCAGCGATGTTGCGGATAGGTGTATTTAATTAATCATTCAGCTGAAGGGTATAAATACCTTTACCAAAATGGCAGATTTTGCACTTCCTGATGACGATCTTGTATCGAAATGCATCGAGCTTTGATGACGCAATTTCTGCCGTTGTCACATCCGCCCCATGGAACGCACGCCACTCTGGTGCGCGTCCAGTGCAGTATACTCCATCTTTGAGTAGCATAGCTGAATACTCCAGGTGCCGGGTCCAGGCACCCTGCTTGTGAGTGTGTTTTTATTGATTTCACCCCCAATAAATATACCATACAGGTTTACACTATGTGATGTCCCTTTCTTCTCTATTTTTTCTTTACATGGTGATATATATTCATCTGTCTTGCCCCTGCGGGGGCCTGGAGACCACCAACCTACTTTGTTGAGCCTCATGGATCATCTTGGGATATGAGTATAGGCTCACATATTGGAGACCACTGGATGGTCGTTGAAGAGTGGTGAGTGTCAATCCATGTGGGGCACTTTTGTCAAGCACAGTGGAGCACTTTATTGAAGATTATATATTGAGCACCAGCACTGGGTCTACTTATTTGAGACTGGCTGTTATTGTAGCTAGGTACAGTCAGGTCCATAAATATTGGGACATCGACACAATTCTAAAATTTTTGGCTCTATACACCACCACAATGGCTTTGAAATGAAACGAAGATGATGTGCTTTAACTGCAGACTGTCGGCTTTAATTTGAGGGTATTTACATCCAAATCAGGTGAACGGTGTAGGAATTACAACAGTTTGCATATGTGCCTCCCACTTGTTAAGGGACCAAAAGTAATGGGGCAATTGGCTTCTCAGCTGTTCCATGGCCAGTTGTGTGTTATTCCCTCATTATCCCAATTACAATGAGCAGATAAAAGGTCCAGAGTTCATTTCAAGTGTGCTATTTGCATTTGGAATCTGTTTCTGTCAACTCTCAAGATGAGATCCAAAGAGCTGTCACTATCAGTGAAGCAAGCCATCATTAGGCTGAAAAAACAAAACAAACCCATCAGAGAGATAGCAAAAACATTAGTCGTGGCCAAAACAACTGTTTGGAACATTCTTAAAAAGAAGGAACGCACCGGTGAGCTCAGCAACACCAAAAGACCCGGAAGACCACGGAAAACAACTGTGGTGGATGACCGAATAATTCTTCCCCTGGTGAAGAAAACACCCTTCACAACAGTTGACCAGATCAAGAACACTCTCCAGGAGGTAGGTGTATGTGTGTCAAAGTCAACAATCAAGAGAAGACTTCACCAGAGTGAATACAGAAGGTTCACCACAAGATGTAAACCATTGGTGAGCCTCAAAAACAGGAAGGCCAGATTAGAGTTTGCCAAACGACATCTAAAAAAGCCTTCACAGTTTTGGAACAACATCCTATGGACAGATGAGACCGACATCAACTTGTACCAGAGTGATGGGAAGAGAAGAGTATGGAGAAGGAAAGGAACTGCTCATGATCCTAAGCATACCACCTCATCAGTGAAGCATGGTGGTGGTAGTGTCATGGCGTGGGCATGTATGGCTGCCAATGGAACTGGTTCTCTTGTATTTATTGATGATGTGACTGCTGACAAAAGCAGCAGGATGGATTCTGAAGTGAATTCAGGCAATATTATCTGCTCATATTCAGCCAAATGCTTCAGAACTCATTGGACGCCGCTTCACAGTGCAGATGGACAATGACCCAAAGCATACTGCAAAGCAACCAAAGAGTTTTTTAAGGGAAAGAAGTGGAATGTTATGCAATGGCCAAGTCAGTCACCTGACCTGAATCCGATTGAGCATTTCACTTGCTGAAGACAAAACTGAAGGGAAAATGCCCCAAGAACAAGCAGGAACTGAAGACAGTTGCAGAAGAGGCCTGGCAGAGCATCACCAGGGATGAAACCCAGCGTCTGGTGATGTCTATGCGTTCCACACTTCAGGCTGTAATTGAGTGCAAAGGATTTGCGATCACGTTCTGGAGATATTTCAACTCATTCAAATGAATGGACTGAGATTGCACTGCACCCGGATCGTATGTGAATCGTACAGTAACACACAGCACGTTCCTGTGTGATTCGTGGTGTGAACTATCCTTCAGGGAGCTTTATATCTAAGGACCCTACCTCACATGCATGCATACATACTGGGGCCTATTTAAACTGGAGATAGTTAGCTTACCAGCGTGTCTTTTGGAGTGTGGGAGGAAACTTGAGGAATCCCAGGCAAGTACAGGGAAAAACATGCAAACTCCATGCATGTAGTGTCATGGTTGAATTTTGTTCTGCAGGGCAGGAGTGCTAATCACCAAGCAACTGTTCTGCCCTGTTTGCCTTTAGAGATGATATGGAATCCATCAGTCTTCATTATTGTTGTACAATAGCCAAACCCAATGTGCAAAGTGCATTTTCCCCGGTAAGAATGAGGATGACAGATGAGCTGTCAGTTGTCTATATTAAATTGGATTGGGACTCCTGAGGCAGCTAATCAGTGCTTTACACAGAGCCAGAGCCTGCCCGTGTTTTTTGCCAGAGGTAGTGGGGTTTTAGCGGGACCATCCAATCCCATGGTTGGGTCTGGGTAATGGCTAAGTCTTTGGCTGTTCTTGCTTGGTGTTGCAGAGATTAAAGCGTGGGGGCAGGCGGATCTAAACTTAGTATTGTCTTTAGGTGCTCTTTCATTTGGTGTTGGTGCTGAATGGGAGAAAAGAATTGGTGGCTTCTGTCTGCTTTTCCAACACACAGAAGTGATCAGAAGGTCCATGCATTGGAAAAATATGTTTGCACAATCAAATGAGATAAATTGTTTAGTGCCACCAATATTCATGAGGTCATTTGAATTCTTAAGGCTGAGCAAATGAGCCGCCAGCGGGTGAACTATGTTAAGAGTTCTGTTAATTGTTTGTGGTTTTATTAGGAAAAGTAGCAGAGGCCAAATACAAAAGCTCCATTCAGACAAATCCCATCCTGCTTGGGACCTTGCTCTCAGATAATTCTGTTTTGTATGTGAAAGCAAATGATCTCCTTTGCTTGTGAGGACTCCCATCTCAAGTTGCTGGCTTTGTTTTGCATGGTAGGTGGTGAGAGACGCTGTGTAAAGTGCTTGTCAGTCGTGTTTCATACTGATAGAGGAAGGAGGCAGCAGACAGAAATGACACTTAGGTCAAGTACACACTATAGAGGGTTATGCTTTGTTCATATTTCATGTTTGAGGTTAACAACCACTTTATACCTGAACTTCACATTTTAATGTCCCTTTAAATAGTTCTGTTGGGCTAGGCTGGCCTGAACCAACTATTTATTGCAGGGACAGATGTGTTTTCTGGGCACGCTGTAATAATTGTATGTATCCTCAGCTCCATATGGTACAAAACACCGTGCTTCACCAATAGGTTGGGGACTTCCTGTTCCGGAACAAAATAGAATTGGGCTGAGTGCTGCTCAGCCATTCATGGGAAGCCTTGTATTGTATGAATGGATGCAAAGCTTCCTCTGGCTGAGGCAGATATTGTGACGTCATCCGCCCGCCTCAGCCAATTAGAGGAAGCTTTGTTTTCATTTGTAGAGCTGTAATGCTGAGTCATTCCTGGGAGAAGGGAGCGGGGAAGAGCTGAGATGCTCAGTCAGTGGTGGGAGAGGGGAGCGGGGAAGAGCTTAGATGCTCAGTCAGTGGTGGGAGAGGGGAGCGGGGAAGAGCAGAGATGCTCAGTCACTGCTGGGAGAGGGGAGCGGGGAAGAGCTGAGATGCTCAGTCACTGGTGGGAGAGGGGAGCGGGGAAGAGCTGAGATGCTCAGTCACTGGTGGGAGAGGGGAGCGGGGAAGAGCTGAGATGCTCAGCCACTGCTGGGAGAGGGGAGCGGGGAAGAGCTGAGATGAGATGCTCAGTCAGTGCTGGGAGAGGGGAGCGGGGAAGAGCTGAGATGAGATGCTCAGTCAGTGCTGGGAGAGGGGAGCGGGGAAGAGCTGAGATGAGATGCTCGGTCAGTGCTGGGAGAGGGGAACGGGGAAGAGCTGAGATGCTCAGTCAGTGCTGGGAGAGGAGAGCGGGGACGAGCTGAGATGCTCAGTCAGTGCTGGGAGAGGGGAACGGGGAAGAGATGAGATGCTCAGTCAGTGCTGGGAGAGGAGAGCGGGGAAGAGCTGAGATGCTCAGTCAGTGCTGGGAGAGGAGAGCGGGGAAGAGCTGAGATGCTCAGTCAGTGCTGGGAGAGGAGAGCGGGGAAGAGCTGAGATGCTCAGTCAGTGCTGGGAGAGGAGAGCGGGGAAGAGCTGAGATGCTCAGTCAGTGCTGAGAGAGGGGAGTGGAGAAGAGCTGAGAAGCTCAGTCGGTGCTGGGAGAGGGGAGCGGGGAAGAGCTGAGATGCTCGGTCACTGCTGATCAAAACTAACCAATGCAGGTGAAAGCACAACTTTTTCACTTTTTTTTTACTTTTGGATATAGTGCAGAGGAGTTGGACCCTCTGTTAGGCTTTTATTGCTGACTTTCTCTTTTGTCTGGCTTCTATTGTGTGACAGATCAGGAAGTGTGAGGAAATCTTAGGACGGACTACAGACTGGTGGAAAAGGTTGCACCCTCAGGCAGCTCATCTGCATGTCTGTGTGCCAGACGAAAGGAAATAAAGGGAATCTCCCCCCCCCAAAAAAAAACAAAAACGCTGAAATGTGTGATAAAAGTTCTTCCAATCCTTCACAACTCTTTGCAATACTAAACAGAAAAATGTTGGGTTTTTTTTCTTTATATTTTAAAAGCTAACGGCGTTCTAATCTAATCAGAGTTCTAGTTGCAAAGTTCCCTGTCCACACAGCTATTACAAAACCAAACCACGGTGTCACAAGATGTTTTTGATGTCATGTCAACAATTTCCTCTCTTTGGAGGTTCTGTAGTTCTGTCCTGTCAGGTCTCCTCTTCATGACGTTTTCCCACATAAGGTATCATATGGGGGAGCCTCAGTGCACTGTGATGTATTGACTGTTACTGGCTCATAGGGTTTGGGAGGTTCCCACGATCTGATCAATTCTCTGATAGGGTACATGGCAGACTTTGTCACGCTATTGTATTTCTATTTGGTGTTCTGGCAGACAAACCGACACCATTGGCTGCAGGGTGCACATGGAAGGTTTGTTTTGGTACAGCGACATCTAGTGGCCACCTTGGCTTGCTTCTTGGTTTTTAAATGGACTTTGACTGCAGTAACATTTCCCAGTTGTCTGGTGTTTGCTGTAACCTCTGCAATCTGTGTTTCTCACTACAGATAAATTCTACCGTTCTGTCCAGTCTGCACCCAGTCAGCTCCTCTGAAGATGTGAAGCCCCCACTGGGGATGAGAGCCATGCAAGGACATCCCAACGGAGGAGGAGCCAGTGGGAAAAGGCTGTGCGCCATCTGCGGAGACCGCTCCTCTGGTGAGTGTACAGTCGGGGGTTTTGTCATCTAGAGATGTATACTGTGTACACTGCCTGATGTATGTATTCTAAGATGGCACTATTTTAATAGAATGATTAGATATTGCCAGATCACAAAGAGCAACTTAATATTTTTGCCCCAGACCGCAATCACACTTCAGGGCTGTAAGCCGTAAGATCCCTCTTTTTTTTGGGGGGGGATAGATTAGGTGTGGCACGGAGTACAAAAGATGAGAATGAAAGTGACCAATTATACTGACATCTTCCCATGACTGATGAAGATCCACTGTCAATTACAATGACCTGTTGCAGTACAATGTGTCCCTGCCGCTCTCCTGTCATTAAATGACAGATCCCTGTTGCTGTGGAAATGTAAACACAGAGATGCGGATTTTGGGTGTCATCGTTTCCCTGCTGGGATCAAACTGATTCAAGCCAAACACAGGTAGCGTCCTTCATCCTGACTGATGATTAGTGGGTTTTTTTTTGTGTCCGGACTTGAAGTGGTTAACCACTTGACCTGCGGAAGATTTTCCCTCCCTACATGACCAGTCCATTTTTTTTTTTTTTTGCTTTATGGCACTGCATTATTTTAACTGACAATTGTGCGGTCATGGAACGCTGTTATACAAATGAAATTTATATATTTTTTCCCCCACAGATAGAGCTTTCTTTTGTTGGTGTTTTGATCACCACTGGGTTTATTTGTTTTGCACTATAAATGAAAAAAGACCGAAAATTTTGAACAATATTTATTACTTTCAGCTATAAAACATATCCAATAAATTTTTTAAAAAAATTAAATGTCTTCATAAACTCAAGCCAAAATGTATTTTGCTACATATTTTTGGTTAAAATCCCAATAAGTGTTTATTGATTTGGTTAACCCGAACATTGTAGCGTCTACAAACTATGCTATACTTAGTGGAATTTTTTATTTTTTTTTAATACTAGTAATAGTTGTGATTGGAAAAAAGGGTGCAGCGCTAATAATGCCAGTAGAGCTATATCAACATGAATTGAAAAAAGTATGCAAATAAAAATCTTATTAGATCATAATTAAAGGTTCGGTTTATCGTCCCAAAACCACACAAGGAGTGTGATATATATATATATATATATATATATATATATATATATATATATATATAAAAATATACAAATATATAAATTCTGTCGTATCTCCTTTTCAAACCACGATAAATAATCCACAGGTGAACAGGAAATAAGTGAAATACGCACTCACCAGAAGTGCGTTTAAGATACACATGAAAGCAAATTCCTCTCTCATCAGGTACATCTGGGTCCTTGGATCTCAGGTCAGGCTGCGCTCTCGCTAGACATCCATCATGGCCAAGTTCCCTGGTTCCTCAGGTCGACCTGATCGCAGGACTTGCTCCTCTCACCATCAGTTCTGCTTCCAGGGACGCTTCCTGCGTTGCCCCGCAATAGCAACTGTATCCACTTCCGGTTCCGCCCCTGGGAGCTCAGCCTGACCTGAGATCCAAGGACCCAGATGTACCTGATGAGAGAGGAATTTGCTTTCATGCGTATCTTAAACGCACTTCTGGTGAGTGCGTAATTTCACTTATTTCCTGTTCACCTGTGGATTATTTATCGTGGTTTGAAAAGGAGATACGACAGAATTTATATATCACACTCCTTGTGTGGTTTTGGGACAATAAACTGAACCTTTAATTATGATCTAATAAGATTATTATTTGCATACTTTTTTCAATTCATGTTGATATAGCTCTACTGGCATTATTAGCGCTGCACCCTTTTTTCTATATATATTGTCTTGGAAGGTTATGTTGGTTACCTTTTTGGTGTTCTAGCAGCTTGCATCGAATTTTCACTACAGTGGGCGCTCGCTATACAATCTATATCTAATAGTTGTGATTGGCGACTTGTAGCGTTATTGTGATATTATGGCGGGCAGTCTGATACGGACATTTTGTTGGAACCAGTGACACTAATACAGCGATCAGTGCTAAAAATGTGCACTGTCACTGTACTAATGACACTGACTGAGAAGGGATTACCATCTAGGATGATCAAACGGTTAAATGTGCGCATAAACAGTGTTTGTGTGAACTGTGCTGCATTTACCAAGGGATATAACTGTTTTTATTCCCTGCTTTGTAGGGAAACAAAAACAGCCATATCCCCACTGTCAGGACAGAGCCCTGCATTGTTTACGTAAGCAGAGCTCTGTTCTGTCTTCCTTCTCCCCGATCAGCGGGTGTTGGGAGTCCTCCATTGGCTGACACCTGCTGATTGGGCTGTGCAGTGTCTAATCACAGCACAGCTGACGCACGCACGCCTTACCTGGAAGTGTCAGATCATGTAATACAGTCATGGCCGAAATTGTTGGCACCCTTGATATTTCTCCAGGAAATCATGTATTTCTCACGAAACGTATTGCATTAACACATGTTTTGCTATACACATGTTTATTCCCTTTGTGTGTATTGGGACAAAACAAAAAAAGGGAGGAAAGAAAGCAAATTCGACATAATGTCACACAAACCTCCAAAAATGGGCTGGACAAAAGTATTGGCACCCTTTCACAACTGCGGATAAATAAGAATGTTACAAGCATGTGATGCTCCTGTAAACTCACCTGGGGCAAGTAACAGGTGTGGGCAATATAGAAATCACACCTGAAAGCAGATAAAAAGGAGAGACGTTCACTTAACCTTTGCATTGTGTGTCTGTCTGTGCCACACTAAGCATGGACAACAGAAAGAGGAGACGAGAACTGTCTGAGGACCTGAGAACCAAAATTGTGGCAAAATATCAACAATCTCAAGGTTACAAGTCCATCTCCAGAGAACTAGATTTGCCTTTGTCCACAGTGCGCAACATTATCAAGAAGTTTGCAACCCATGGCACTGTAGCTAATCTCCCTGGTCGTGGACGGATGAGGAAAATTGATGAAAGATTGCAACGCAGAATAGTCCGGATGGTGGATAAGCAGCCCCAAACATGTTCCAAAGACATTCAAGCTGTCCTGCAGGCTCAGGGAGCATCAGTGTCAGCGCGAACTATCCGTCGACATTTAAATGAAATGAAACGCTATGGCAGGAGACCCAGGAGGACCCCACTGCTGACACAGAGACATAAAAAAGCAAGACTACAGTTTGCCAAAATGTACTTGAGTAAGCCAAAAGCCTTCTGGGAAAACGTCTTGTGGACAGATGAGACCAAGATAGAGCTTTTCGGTAAAGCACATCATTCTACTGTTTACCGAAAACGGAATGAGGCCTACAAAGAACAAAACACAGTACCTACGGTAAAATATGGTGGAGGTTCAATGATGTTTTGGGGTTGTTTTGCTGCCTCTGGCACTGGGTGCCTTGACTGTGTGCAAGGCATCATGAAATCTGAGGATTACCAAAGGATTTTGGGTCGCACTGTAGGGCCCAGTGTCAGAAAGCTGGGTTTGCGTCCAAGATCCTGGGTCTTCCAGCAGGACAATGACCCCAAACATACGTCAAAAAGCACTCAGAAATGGATGGCAAAGAAGCGCTGGAGAGTTCTGAAGTGGCCAGCAATGAGCCCAGATCTAAATCCCATTGAACACCTGTGGAGAGATCTTAAAATTGCTGTTGGGAAAAGGTGTCCTTCCAATAAGAGAGACCTGGAGCTGTTTGCAAAGGAAGAGTGGTCCAAAATTCCGGGTGAGAGGTGTCAGAAGCTTATTGATGGTTATAGGAAGCGACTGATTTCAGTTATGTTTTCCAAAGGGTGTGCAACCAAATATTAAGTTAAGGGTGCCAATACTTTTGTCCAGCCCATTTTTGGGGTTTTGTGTGACATTATGTCATATTTGCTTTTCTGCCTCTGTTTTATATTTGTTCCAATACATACAAAGGGAATAAACATGTGTATAGCAAAACATGTGTTAATGCAATACCTTTTTTGTGTGAAATACTTGATTTTCAGGAAAAATATCAAGGGTGCCAACAATTTCGGCCATGACTGTAGGTACGATATCCGGCACAGGAGAGCCACTTTGTCGTGGCATAAGGGCATTATGCAATCGGCGACTGGTTAAGGCCCCTTGCACATGGGCATCATAAATTACCGATGTTTACTCATGAACCTGTGATGCCTGTGTGCAAGGGGCCAAAAACCATATAAAGACCTGCGTAATGTTGAGCATAGGCGAGTAAAGACGTGTAAACGTATAGACAAGTAAAATTCTTCATTGCCAGTATTGTGGCCCCTTGCATACAGCCATCACAAGTTCCTGAGCAAACATCTCTTTGTGATGCTCGTGTACAAGGGGCCTAAACACGTAAACACACAAGTAGATTACTGCCGCAAATGTAAATTTTTCTAGTTTTGTTTTACTGCTCTGTACTCAACACTATTACTGATCTTTACTCAGCTGTGTGCAATGTCCCATAGACAACAATGCATCTCCTTGCAGATCAGTAAAAAAAACTAAATTTTTACTCCCGTGTGCAACAGGCCTGTAATGAGAGATTGTTTAACCTCTTGGCGCGGGCGGTACTCAGATATTCGGCCTGTCAGCGGGTGGGCCTTGACGCCAAGAGGTTGCATATTTACCTACCAGGTGTAAATGAAAATGTGCCGAGAACGCGTTCCCTGTGCGCTCCTGGCACAGTTACCAGCGCCTGTAGGAAAGCTCTCGAGCGCTACTTGTGACTGTAAATCGCGGCAATCACGTGATCATAAACTTCTGCCCCCTCCCGGCATCACAAGCCACTTAAAGGACTGGGAGGCGTGGCGCCAAGGGGTTAAAAATACAGTTGAATAATGCGGTACTACACTATATCTGAGCACCACAAACCAAAAGCGCTATTTAATTCAGTCTTAATTTTCAAAGCAAACTCATGTCTCCTTGCTTTATTCTGCTGAGAAACCGCTTAGAGAAGCACCCTCCTGGCATCTTGAGTAAGGGCAGATGATTCATGTAGCCTTTACATCATGGAATCCATCTACCTTTAGCTCAGGCATGCAGGTAGGAAGTTGTGCTTAGCTGATAAAAACGCCTCCTGAAGACTCCAGGGATGTATGCCATCATTTAGACATGAATACCAGGACTAAGTGAAAAAAAATGGAAACTGTTGCGTAAATATAATATACTTTATCACTCTCCTATCTATAATATTCAAACCTTTTTTCATTTCCTTAAATAGAATTAATAAATTACCCAATCAGGGTGGATTTGATTTAAATCACGATTTAAATCACTAGTCAGTAAGGCTTGATTTAAATCCTAGTTTTCTACATAAAGACTAATTCTTGCCGGTATAACTTTAATATACAAGTAGATGAAGATTTTTAGAATAACAACTTTTCATGTTAGTTTTTTTATCCCCAGTTTAATAGGTTAATCATTCATATTTGGACAACTTTTCTGTTGTACTTAGGAAGGAGAAAAATAATCATTACCTTAATAATAACAATTTAAATAGATTTATTCAACTGAAACAATAACATTCCAGCATATGTGATTTGCTTAAACATCCATGTTTGTTAACTGATTTGGCTAAACAAAATATATATATTTTAAGAGACTTAGACTGTCAGCCCCTTCCTCCTCCTCACACTTAGTTTCACTTTCTTCTTGTGCAGATCTATTCCACTCCAAACAATCAGAAAAATATTGTTTCTATTCTATTCACTGAACTTCTTGAAATTTAGCAGTGAAGGGGTTGATTCTGTATTCATAGGTTTGTAGAAGTTAGGATGAAGGGCTTTTTCTTAACTCTGTTCATGTTATAACATTTTTGCTGTGAAGAAGAGGCATGTGATCTCCGCTGAGTCAAATTCAGTTTTGAGAACTGCAAAAGTAAACCAACATCTGTGATAATATCTTGTAGGCAGAGAAACTGCCCAATAATCTTACAGAAACCTCTGGAAGAGCCTGACATTGTGAATGGATTCATGGGATTTATCTACCAAAAAAATGAAACATATACAGCCTTATTCTACATAATTAAAAACCTAATCTTTTACTTCATGATGGAATAACCTTTGGATGGTAATATATTTTCCTCAAAAAGCATTTTATTTTAAAAAATCCAATTTAAATTAAAAAAATCCGATTTTTTTTATTTTTATTTTTTTAAATAAATCATTGATTTTTATCCACCCTGTACCCAATAAATAAAACTAAAATGATTTTAATTTTATTTATTGGGTGATTTATTCTATTTAAGGAAAGGAAAAAGGTTTGAATATTAATTTTTACTTTCAAGGGTGAAAGTGTGACTTTTTCTTGGTATTATAAGTTGGTATTTATATTTATTTTTGTGAGTTGCCGAGTGATTATTTATTTTATACTTTCCTATCTACTTGCTAATGCTAGCAGCACAAGGATTCAAAATGGTCAATGTTGATTGAGAAAGTGAAGTTCCACTTAAAGCAATGAACAATCAAATGGATATTAAATGTATGTGTATGGCCAGACTAAAGCCGTGTTCTGATTTCATTCAGTTCTGCAGGGACTAATTAGCTGAGCACTTATTAATACTTTCCTGATAAGTTTTCTGGTTTGTGTCCCCCCAGGGAAGCACTATGGGGTGTACAGCTGTGAAGGATGTAAGGGCTTCTTCAAGCGTACTATCCGCAAAGACCTGACCTATACCTGCCGGGACAACAAGGACTGTATTGTGGACAAGAGACAGAGGAACCGCTGCCAATACTGCCGTTATCAAAAGTGTTTGGCCACTGGCATGAAGAGAGAGGGTAACTGCTCTTTTGTTTTATATTTGTTCCCTTTTTTGTAGCGAGTACAAGTATTAATAGTGTCTGTATTATTGGATCATATCGTACCTCCTCTAATTCCAGAATGAACTGTAGTATAATCAGGATATAGCAAGCACCGCCATTCTTTAGAATCAGTTCAACTGTACACAATGATCTTTATTGCAAATCCTTACCTGCTTCTGTTCTGTAGTTAATAAAGTGGACCTTAACCACTTGAGCTCCAGAGGATTTACCCCCCTTAATGACCACGCCTCTTTTTGCTACTCGGCGCTGCACTAATTCAACTGACAATTGCGCGGTCATGCAATGCTGCACCCAAACGAAATTTACGTCCTTTTTTTCACACAAATAGAGCTTTCTTTCGGTGGTATTAGATCATCTGTGCGCTTTTTATTTTTCACGCTATAAACAAAAAAAGGCAAAAAAGTTTGAAGAAAAACAATTTTTTTTACTTTCAGCTATAAAAAATATATAGTAAACTCAAAGTTGGTTATAAATTTAGGCCAAAATGTATTCTGCTCCATGTTTTTGGTAACAAAAATCCCAATAAGTGTATATTGATTGCTTTGTGTGGAAGTTATAGCGTCTACAAACTATGGTATAGATACTGCAATTTACGCCATTTTTCTGCTATACAGCGCTGCGCTAGTTTAATGGACAATTGCGCGGTCATGCAATATGGTACATAAATGAAATTTACATTCTTTTTTCCCCCACAAATTGAGCTTTCTTTTGGTGGTATTTGATTGCCTGTGCGGTTTTTATTTTTTGCGCTATAAAAAAAAAAGGCTGACAATTTTGAGGAAAAAAAAAACAATATTTTGGACTTTTTGCTATAAAACATGTCCAGTAAAAAAAAAAAAATGCAAAAATCTAATTTAGTCATAAATTTCTGTCAAAATGCATTCTGCGACATGTCTTTGCTAAAAAAAAAAAAAAACCCAATACGTGTAAATTAATTGGTTTACGTGAAAGTTATAGCGTTTACAAATGGCGGGAAAGATACTGGGATTTTTCGTTTTTTTTTTTTTTTTTTTTTAAATACTAATAATGGCGGCGATCAGCGAATTATGGCGGTGATCAGTGACTTATACCAGCGACTTATGGCGGGACTGCGGTGGACATTCTAACATTGGGGGGTACTGACTTGGGGTCACTGACATCCCCAAAAACACTAATACAGTGATCAGTGCAAAAAAACACAAACACTGACACTGTACTAATGGCACTGGGGAGGAAGGGGTTAACTTTATTTTGCAGGGAAGGGTTATCTGTGTGAGGGGGAGTGTTTTACTAGGGGGCGGGGGTGTGTGCTGCATGGGACACCGCTGATCGAGAGAGAAACTCTTCTTTCTCGATCAGCTTGTCCTCGAGCTGTCAGGGAAGTGACAGACAGCACAGCTACTGCAGCTGTGCTCTCTGTCACTGTTTGCCGCCGATCGCCGGGAAACAGCCGGTGAGGACCGGCAGTGACCCGGCGACTGACATCCGCGGCGGTGATCGGCGGGACAGATAGGGCGGCGGCGTGCCCCCTATCTGTTTACAAAACACACGTTTTAAAACGTGGTTTTGCCTGCCCGTGCCGCCCTGCCGCCATATTTCTACAGTGGCAGGGCGGCAAGTGGTTAAATCAGAATGAGAGCTGGTGGCTCTCATAGCAGGGTTGTGATCTACCCAATGCATGGCCACAATGGACGGGTAGATCATGATCAACAGGTTGCCGACACTTACTTATGTCAATATTTCTGTGCTGAAAGCGGTACATTTTTTTGCATGGAAATATGTCGTTTTTTTTATTGTAGGCCTGTAATTTTTAGGAATAACTCACTGAAATCTGTCCGAACAAGAGTCTAGTAAACATCCCGGGTATGATAAAATTTGAAACCCAAAATCATAAATTATAATATAATCATAAAAAAATAATATAATAAATTTAATTCAATAATATAAACCAAAAACACTGAAATTTGAAATATAGCGCCAAGTTCGCACATCACTGATCTTAGTCTCAAAATCGTTTTCAGTGTCTGATGACGAATTTCCCCCACGAATCATTATCACTCAATTCTGCAAGTGGTTCTGATTTACTATCGCTGTTCTCTAGCTGGTCTAAAACCGCTTTTGACCTAAAGGGACGCTTTTTGCACGCCATGGACGTTTCTCAGTTTCTAGGCATAATGAACAGTAAAGATGCAGGCAGGGCACAGGACAAAGCACTCGGGACAAAATGTATGTGAAATGGTTTGATACAGCAATGTTTTACTATGTGATTTTAGTGTATTTTGTGAATGTCACTTTTTAAAATGTTTTAATTTCCCACCGATTCTGGCCCCCGTACATCCCGACGCTCGCAGGGATCGAAACCCGGAAGAAGGATGCCGGCATCAGCCGGAGGACATGGCCGGGGACGCTTCAGGGGGGACATCGCAGGAGCGCAGGACAAGGTAAGTGAAACTGGGAATCCCTGAGCAACGCTGCATGGTAATCCCGAGTCTAGCTCGGGGTTACCGCTTTTGGCACTGCAAATTAACCCTGAGCTACACCCGGGAATACCGCCAGGGAGGTTAAGACCTCATTCACACCTGAGCATAGCGAAGACACACATTCACGCTCTCATTTTTCACGTTCTAACACATCGCTCCTAGGGCAGCGCAGTGACTTGAATTGACTGTCTTAAGCATGGCAGGTGCTGCAAACTACTGTAGTTCCAGAACCTTTTCGGTTGTGTAGCGTCGGGCATTTTTTTCCGTGTGTGTTTTGGCATATTTCGTTGTGCGAAAAAAATGCACGTCTGCTACCCTTGATTAGGGTCCTATTAATTAATGGCACTGCAAGCACAACCCATGATTGCAGTGCGTTTTGTGAATGCATGGCAAAATGCTTCTTTCTGTGTGTTTAGTCGTGCGTTTAGGAAACTTGCAGCTGTGTGTGCAGTCTCGGGGTCCATACACACTGGTGCTTAAATGTTTGCCTGTAAAAGCAGCTCATTGTAATCCAGACTGCAGAAAAAAACCCAGTTTTGGTTTGTGTTTTTGAGAGAAGCTTTGTAGCAGAATAAAAACACTAAACGCTCCTAAGAGCTTGTACAAAAAGGCTCTATATGAGCGGTCAGCTTTCTTACAAGCAGCGGAAGGGTACTTCCTTCTGCAGCTCTCTTGAGTTCCCCGGTGAGACAGGAAAACTCAAGAGTGCAGTCGTCGGGTCTGTCGGCTGACCATAGAGCTGATTGGAGACCAGAATGGCTCCGGTCATCTCTATAGTCCAAGAAATGGGAAGCGACAAGCATTTCATCACTTCCGGTTTCGCTGTTGTAGACAAACCCTTAGGGGTTTGAAAAAAACATTGGATCACACCAAGCTTGTTATGACCTGAAAGTGGTTGTAAAAGCTCAAGGTTTTTTACCTTCATACATTCTTTACCTGCTTTGGGGGCACCCGACAGAAAGGAGGAACCAGGAGAGCCTGCGGGGGACCCAAGAAGAGGAGGATCCGGCCTGCTCTGTGCGAAACCACTGCATACAGTAGGTAAGTATAGACATGTATGTTTGTTTTGCAAAACAAAAAAATTAAACTTTTAGAATCGCTTGAAGCTTTTAAGGGCAGAGGAGAGATCTTGGGGTCTAATAGACCCCAGATCTCTCGGTAAAGAGTACCTGTCACTGCCTATTGCTATAACAGGGGATATTAATGTTCTGTGTAATAATAAGTCAGGTCTTGACAAATCTACTTTGAATCTAGGAGCCAGCTTTTTAAATTGGCTGCCTGTCACCCGGAACTGCATGGCATTGGTCAATAGGAATTGCTCACGCCAAACAAAAAGTTTTCTTTAGGTTCTGTTTAAAATTTTGTGAATAAGTATTTTTTCTCCTTCACTGATGTGCTCTGATGAGGCTGCACTGATGGGCACTAATAGGCGGCACTGATAAGGAGGCACTCTCAGGTGGCCCTGGTGGACACTGTTAGGTGGCCCTGGCGTACATTGATCACCCAGAGGGGAGTGTTTTGGGTTTTTTTCTCAACAAAAGTGTATTTACTTTTTAAGCAGCACACAAAGCTATAAACACTTTAAAATTTTGTAAATTTTCCCACAGCAGCCCCTAGGTGCCTTGTAAAAAGATCCTTGACTCAGAACTGCATGTTCCATCATTCCTATTGCTGCTGCGCATGCACGCCCTGTTGGCTGTTGTGTGGACATGGCCTGTGCAGACATATTCAAGCATCTTGAAAGCATAATTAAAACAAGACATGCCTATGTCTCCTCCTCAATGGTAGCACTGCTTCAGAGCCGCTATCAATCACTTCTCTCGGAGGAGGTGCAGAGGTGCGCCCTATGTTTGTTGTCCTCTTGGGTTGCCTGTGCATGTAGGCGCAGGGTCCTGACAATAGGGATGTAGTCCTCTTCTTAGAGGTTTGGGAGAAAGTGCTTTGGTCAGATGAGACCAAAATTGAGCATTAACTCGATTTGCCATGTTTAGAGGAACAAAAATGCTGATTATGACACTAAGAACACCATCCCTACAGTCAATGGAGGTAGTAACATTATGCTTTGGGGCTCTTTCTCTGGTAAAGGTACAGGCAGACTTTGCAGCATTGAGGGGCCAATGGACGGGGCCATGTATTGTAAAATCTTGGATGAGAACCTTCTTCCATCAGCCAGAACACTGAAGATGGGTCTTCCAGCATGACAATGACTCAAAACATAACGCCAAGGCAACAAAGTAGTGGCTCAAGAAGAAGCACATTAAGGTCATGGAGTGGCCTAGCCAGTCTCCAGACCTTAATCCTATAAAACAAATTGTGGAGGGAGCTGAAACTTGAAGTTGCCAAGCGACATCCAAGAAACCTTAAAGTGTTATTAAACCCAGGACCCTGCATTCACTATATCCGGTCTCCTCGGTCCCTGCATTCACTATATCTGGTCTCCCAGGACCCTGCATTTACTATATCTGGTCTCCCAGGACCCTGCATTTACTATATCTGGTCTCCCAGGACCCTGCATTTACTATATCTGGTCTCCCAGGACCCTGCATTTACTATATCTGGTCTCCCAGGACCCTGTCTTTACTATATCTGGTCTCCCAGGACCCTGCCTTTACTATATCTGGTCTCCCAGGACCCTGCCTTTACTATATCTGGTCTCCCAGGACCCTGCGTTCACTATATCTGGTCTCCCAGGACCCTGCGTTCACTATATCTGGTCTCCCCGGACCCTGCGTTCACTATATCTGGTCTCCCCGGACCCTGCGTTCACTATATCTGGTCTCCCCGGACCCTGCGTTCACTATATCTGGTCTCCCCGGACCCTGCGTTTACTATATCTGGTCTCCCACAGTACATAGAATGTGGAAATTCAATTATTAAAGTAAATATAAACGGCTAAATACCTTTTCTCTTCATTTAGAGCAGTCCTGTGCCTTCTATCAGTGTCCAGCAGAGCACTGGTTACAGCTTGTAGGATGAGTCTTCATTCTCCTATAGGTGGATGCAGAACCCCTGACCTTTTGCGTGGAAAGTGCTGATTGGCCCTGTGCTGATCACATGCACTCTCCAAAGAAAGAAAAACTCTAGCAATACACAGCAAAATGATCATGTGCAGCTTTCCCTTGAGCCTCTGTTCTATCAGGAGATATTTAGTAGACACTTGAAGAAGGGGAGGATCAGAGAAGTCAGGATTACACATTCTTTTTTTGCAGAGGATTAACCCCTTATTTCGCTCAGTGAGTAGAACAAGCATTCTTTACTGCATATACAGACTGATTTTACTGTTGTGGGTTTTAAGGATTTAGAGACGATCTGTAAAGAAGAGTGGACCAAAATCCCTCCTGAGATTTTTACAAACCTGGGAATTAACTACAAGAAACGTTTTACCTCTGCCTGCCAACAAGTGTTTCTCCAAAAAGTACTAAGTCATGCTTTGCTTGTGGATCAAATACTTATTTTACTCACTGAACTGCAACTCATTTTATAACATTTGTATCGTGTTTTTTCTGGGTTTTTTTGGTTGATATTCTGTCTCTATCATTTTAAAATACACCAATGATAAAAATTATAGACCCTTCATTTTTATGTAAGTGGGCAAACTTACAAAGGGGATCAAATTAATTATTTTCCCCATTGTAAGGGTGGTTCCAGAAGGACCCTGCAAGCCTGGAGCCACCCTAAAAATGGAAATCCGAGCCAGCAATCAGAGGATCAGCTAAAGGGAGGATAGAGCCACAGACATCAGAGTGCATGGCAAGTCATCCGCATCCTAAATGGTTTAATATCACTTTAAGGGAACTAGATGGCCGTCCTTCGCATTAGGAATGGAATGTACCAGTGGTAGGTATTAGTATACAGAGCAGGCTTGATGGTCAAACCTTGATGGTCAAACCTAGCCGCATAGAAGCAGGTAATGATTAAAAGTTCCCAAAGCACTGTTGGGCTAATGCCAAACCCTACCAGGTTTCAGATAGAGGTCGGGCGGTTAAACCCTCTTTACGGATGGTATTGCCGTCTATGACCCCTCGGAGGACATTTAAAGTGGTTCTATAACCTTGCATTCAGGTAAATGTTTAGGTGGCAGTATTGCCCCCTCGCCTCTCCTTATACTTGCTTGAGACCTTACTCTATCCAGCACTCTTCCTGTCTGTAGTGGCTCTCCCTACTCACAGGCTTTGCTGAGGCAGCGGACGCCATTGTCACTTCTGCTGCTGTCAGTCAAATCCTGTTTCGGGGGGGCAGGGCTGAGCCACGCTGCCTGTGTCTATGGATGCAGGCAGTGGGGCTCAGCATTGAGCCTACAAGTGTGCCACCATAGGTAATGGCTTCCTGTGGTGGCACACGGGGAAGAGGAGGAAAAAGGGTTGCTGGTGGGAGACCCAAGAGGAGGAGGCTTGGGCCGCTCTGCAATTCCATTGATTACAGCAGGTAAGTATAACATGTTTGTTTAAAAAATAAATAAAAATAGTTTACAACCATTTTTCCCTAACTCCCTGTACATATGACTTCTGTCACCTGGACAGGAAGTGAAGGGAAATGCCCTCAAATGGGGACACAGACAACACAAACTGGGCAGTGGTTCCTAGGCCTCATTCAAACTGGATGTTTTAAATGCTGCTCTTGGGGGTATGTCTGGCTTTTTTTTTTGTTTTGCCTCAAAATGCTGCACATGTGTCTATACACACATAGGTTTAGAGGAAGAAAAAGAACAATCATCCAGAAGCTGCAGCATTTTAGCAGAAAAAAACACTTGACGCGCCTTAGCTCACTTAGCGCTTGCGTGTTAATAATTTATTCTGGCTATTGAAATTAATTATTATGGCCAACGAAATGAATTCATGTCCAAGCTCTTGTCGCGCCCAAACATGCGTTTACAAATGTTAAGCTTTCTTCTGCCAAAACGCCACTGCAGGGAGGAAAGGCGTCTAGGACTAGAGATGGCTAAAGCATCCATCGTGTGCATGAGACATAACCATTTCCTGTTCCATTATATCAGAAATTAGAAACTCCTATTGACTAGAGTTTGGCTTTAAATTTGAGTAATGTCTTCTTCAGCTGTACAGGAGGAGCGCCAGCGAGGCCGAGAGCGGGAAGGAGATTGTGATCTTGGTGGAACCATAAACGACGACATGCCAGTGGAGAAGATTCTGGAAGCTGAACTGGCCGTAGAACAGAAGAGCGATCAAAGCCTCGAAGGCGGTGGATCTGTGAGTACCTTGCTATGCTCTTCCAGTGCTGGGGTCTTGGCTGTGCTGTATCCTCATTGCTTTCAGTTTCCTCCAGCAACCCAGAAACTCTGCTGGGTTAATCAAAGACGAATTCTCCTGCGCTCTAGGACCCAGACAGGTGGCGAATGGATGAAACCAGACCTGGAAAAATCGTCCACCAATGCATAAAGGGTTGTGCGGCTCCAAAACAAGGCTGGGGAAGCCCAACCAATACTGCAGAATGAAATGAAACCGAGAAGCGCACCAACCTTGCGTATTACCTCAGTAACCAAAATTTATTAATTGTAAAAAATATACTCACAAACAGCGAATGAAATCAGGCATGTAAGTCCTCAAAGGGACTTGAAGATAGCTCAAATCCCATCAAGGGGATAGGTATTCAGTACATCTGACGCGTTTCGAAGGGTGTCCCTTCTTCATCTGACATTTGTCTGGTAAAGGTAGAGGCTGACTTTGCAGCATTGAGGGGCCAATGGACAGGGCCATGTATTGTAAAATCTTGGATGAGAACCTTCTTTGTCTGATGAAGAAGGGACACCCTTCGAAACGCGTCAGCTGTACTGAATACCTATCCCCTTAATGGGATTCGCGCTATTTTCAAGTCCCTTTGAGGACTTGCATGCCTGATTTCATTCGCTGTTTGTGAGTATATTTTTTACAATTAATAAATTTTGGTTACTGAGGTAATGCGCAAGGTTGGTGCGCTTCTCGTTTTCATTCTGCTGGGTTAATGTTGTAGATCAAATTGCTCCTAGAGTTTCCTGACCATTGTAGTGCCCTAATGGCTATGGACAGTAATATAGACTGTAATCCCAGTTCTTAATTCCATAGTTTTAGGTTAAACAAAAATCCGTGGCATATAGCTATCAACTTGCCTTACTGCTCTGTTTTCACATGCACTTGTGTTTGTTAAATCTGAATTTTTAACTTGATTTTAAATGTGCATTACCATTCATGTGTTATGTACAGCATTAAGATAATACACTGCTCAAAAACAATTAAAGGAACACTTGTTAATCAGAGTATAGCATCAAGTCAATGAAACTCCTGGGATATTGATCTGGTCAGTTAAGTAGCAGAGGGGGTTGTCAATCAGTTTCAGCTGCTTTGGTGTTAATGAAATTAAAACAGGTGCACTAGATGGGCAACAATGAGACGACCCCCAAAACAGGAATGGTTTTACAGGTGGAGGGCACGGGCATTTATTTTCCCCTACTCATCTTTACTGACTATTTTTTACTAGTTTTGCATTTGGCTAGCATCAGTGTCACTACCGGTAGCATGAGGCGATACCTGGACCCTACAGAGGTTGCACAGGCAGTCCATCTCCTCCAGGATGGCACATCAATATGTGCCATTGCCAGAAGGTTTGCTGTGTCTCCCAGCATAGTCTCAAGAGCATGGAGGAGATTCCAGGAGACAGGCAGTTACTCTAGGAGAGCTGGACAGGGCCGTAGAAGGTCCTTAACCCATCAGCAGGACTGGTATCTGTTCCTTTGTGCAAGGAGGAACAGGATGAGCACTACCAGAGCCCTACAAAATGACCTCCAGCAAACCACTGGTGTGAATGTCTCTGACCAATCAGAAACAGACTTCATGAGGGGGGCCTGAGGGCCTGACGTCCTCTAGTTGGCCCTGTGCTCGCTGCCCACCACCATAGAGCTCGATTGGCATTTGCCATTGAACACTAGAATTGGCAGGTCCACCACTGGCACCCTGTGCTTTCCACAGATGAGAGCAGGTTCCCCCTGAGCACATGTGACAGACGTGGAAGGGCCTGGATAAGCCGTGGAGAACATTATGCTACCTGTAACATCGTTCAGCATGACGGTTTTGGTGGTGGGTCAGTGATGGTCTGGGGAGGCATATCCATGGAGGAACGCACAGACCTCTACAGGCTAGACAATGGCACCCTGACTGCCATTAGGTATCGGGATGAAATCCTTGGACCCATTGTCAGATCCTACGCTGGTGCAGTGGGTCCTGGGTTCCTCCTGGTGCACGTCAATGCCCGGCCTCATGTAGGGAGAATATGCAGGCAGTTCCTGGAGGTTGAAGGAATTGATATCACTGAATGGCCCCCACGCTCACCTGACCTAAATCCAATAGAACACCTCTGGGATGTCATGTTTCGGTCCATCTGACACCTCCAGGTTGCTCCTCAGACTGTCCAGGAGCTCAGTGATGCCCTGGTCCAGATCTGGCAGGAAACCCCCCCCAGGACACCATCCGTGGTCTCAATAGGAGCATGCCCCGACGCCAGGCATGCATACAAGCACGTGGGGCCAAACTACTGAGTACTATTCTGAGTTGCTGCAACGAAATTTCAGCAAAATGGACTCGCCTGCTGCATCATTTTTTCACTTTTGATTTTCGGGGTGTCTTTGAATTCAGTCCTCTGTAGGTTGCTGATTTTTATTTCCATCAAACGATGGGGCAGCCTTACGTTCCTAACACATTACCCCGTCCATATCAGTATAGATATCCAGCAGGAGATTTGTCCCCATTGAGATCTGATGTGTTTTCAAGGTTACATTTATAGTTACATAGTTAGTCTGGCAGAAAAAAGACAAAAGTCCATCCAGTTCAACCAAAAAAAAAACAAAAGCGTTCCTTTAATTTTTTTGAGCAGTGTAGGTTTTTCCATGTTGCAGATGCCTTAGAGGCACAGATGCTTTCACCATTATTGGCCTGCTTATCACCTTTGCAACAGCAATTCGCCCAACTACCACATATATGCATTGCTGTCTTGTCTGTGCCTCTAGGACTGTCACCAACAGCTCATGATCGACTACTGTTGATTGTTAGCTGATAGGAAGGGGCTCCTGATGACGTCAGCACTGTGCAGTCAAAGTGCTGCATGATTGGAAGCCCCTTCTACCATCCCTGGGTGTCACGGCCTATTTAAAGCGCTGGCTCTCACTTACATAAAGGGGCTCCATGACAACCCATACACACCCTTTTCCCAATGTCTTTGGTCCAGTCTTCTGACATCACAGGCTCAGATGGTTCTCTTTCAATGTGGCAATTGTCTGATCCTACATGCTGCAATGAGCAGCTCCTCTGTTTAGTAAATTCTGCAGAGAGAATTCTCCTGTGAAGCCTAGCAATAGGTGGAGCATTGGGGCCCTGGGCTCACAGAAAGTGTTGAATGATGCTGGCATCAGTTCCATTTATTAAGTCAGACATGGGCTTTAAAAAAGTCCCCATTTCTGAACATGTTTTGTGGTACACCCATATTTAGGATGTAACGTGAATCCTGGTCAGAGTACATCTCAATGGAGCACATGTGTGGTGACAACACTGCATTTGTAGTCCATTGATACTACATCCAGCCCCAAAACTCGAGGTCCAGGGAAATAGTCTGCAGGAACCTGAGCATTGCATCCACAATGCACTGAAGATGTTGCAATGCTCTGCAGGCTGAAATGCAAAAAAAAGCACAATTCTCTTGTGTACATTGCTGGACACAGCTTCTCTTCATAGGGTTATAGCGCCACCTACAGGAGTAGGACACTAGGGAGCAAAAAAGCACAGCACCGCCTCTGGGCAGTCT
Organism: Staurois parvus; assembly: GCF_062004578.1. Classification (NCBI taxonomy): domain Eukaryota; kingdom Metazoa; phylum Chordata; class Amphibia; order Anura; family Ranidae; genus Staurois; species Staurois parvus. The sequence continues at coordinate 644,177 of NW_028318769.1, read as the reverse complement.
AAGTTGGTATGAACCCCCTTCCTGCTATAGGCAAGCCAGTTTTTTCTGCCTAGTGTTTCAGGAGTAAGGATCTTGTTCCCTGCTGGGACCTATGGTTTGGTTCCATAGCCAACCCTTTATCCGCCTCTCTTGTGTGGATGGAGGAGTCTGTTAGTTTTTTTTTTTTTTCCATTCAGCCAGCTGAACAAAAAAAACTAATGGTGTGTGTGCCCATCTGTAGTCTAGCTACCCCCCCCCCCATTTATTACCTTTCTAGCTCCTCACAATCCCGTACACAAGTGAGTGGATGTTACTTTGCTGCTTTCACTGTGTATTAGCTGTGTTCTCTGTGGTTGTTGGATTTTGTCTGCTTCATTTAGCCTTACTGAACCTAGAAGTGGAGAATGCTGCCGTATTTGACTGTGCTCTTCTGTCTCCATCTTTCTCCAGCCAAGTGACCCAGTTACTAACATCTGTCAAGCTGCTGATAAACAACTTTTTACTCTTGTCGAATGGGCCAAGAGGATACCCCATTTCTCTGAGCTGGCGCTGGACGATCAGGTCATTCTGCTTAGAGCTGGTAAGAGGCTTTGCGCTAGCGGGACGGGACTTGCTGCACTCTATAGCCAAAAGTATGCATACCCCTCTCCAAATTGTTGACTTCAGGTACTTCCAGTTAAAGGTTTTCATAACTCCTTTACACCCCAGTAACACGCATTCAAAAAGGTGGGCTTTAATGCCCGCACACTGCACATACAGTCAGGTCCATAAATATTGGGACATCGACACAATTCTAACATTTTTGGCTCTATACACCACCACAATGGATTTGAAATGAAACAAACAAGATGTGCTTTAACTGCAGACTGTCAGCTTTAATTTGAGGGTATTTACATACAAATCAGGTGAACGGTGTAGGAATTACAACAGTTTGCATATGTGCCTCCCACTTGCTAAGGGACCAAAAGTAATGGGACAGTTGGCTTCTCGCTGTTCCATGGCCAGGTGTGTGTCATTCCCTCATTATCCCAATTACAATCAGCAGATAAAAGGTCCAGAGTTCATTTCAAGTGTGCTATTTGCATTTGGAATCTGTTGCTGTCAACTCTCAAGATGAGATCCAAAGAGCTGTCACTATCAGTGAAGCAAGCCATCTTTAGACTGAAAAAACAAAACAAACCCATCAGAGAGATAGCAAAAACATTAGGCGTGGCCAAAACAACTGTTTGGAACATTCTTAAAAAGAAGGAACGCATCGGTGAGCTCAGCAACACCAAAAGACCCGGAAGACCACGGAAAACAACTGTGGTGGATGACCGAAGAATTCTTTCCCGGTGAAGAAAACACCCTTCACAACAGTTGGCCAGATCAAGAACACTCTCCAGGAGGTAGGTGTATGTGTGTCAAAGTCACCAATCAAGAGAAGACTTCACCAGAGTGAATACAGAGGGTTCACCACAAGATGGAAATCATTGGTGAGCCTCAAAAACAGGAAGGCCAGATTAGAGTTTGCCAAACGACATCTAAAAAAGCCTTCACAGTTCTGGAACAACATCCTATGGACAGATGAGACCGAGATCAACTTGTACCAGAGTGATGGGAAGAGAAGAGTATGGAGAAGGAAAGGAACTGCTCATGATCCTAAGCATACTACCTCATCAGTGAAGCATGGTGGTGGTAGTGTCATGGCGTGGGCATGTATGGCTGCCAATGGAACTGGTTCTCTTGTATTTATTGATCATGTGACTGCTGACAAAAGCAGCAGGATGAATTCTGAAGGGTTTTCGGGCAATATTTTCTGCTCATATTCAGCCAAATGCTTCACAACTCATTGGACGCTTCACAGTGCAGATGGACAATGACCCAAAGCATACTGCAAAAGCAACCAAAGAGTTTTTTAAGGGAAAGAAGTGGAATGTTATGCAATGGCCAAGTCAATCACCTGACCTGAATCCGATTGAGCATGCATTTCACTTGCTGAAGACAAAACTGAAGGGAAAATGCCCCAAGAACAAGCAGGAACTGAAGACAGTTGCAGTAGAGGCCTGGCAGAGCATCACCAGGGATGAAACCCAGCGTCTGGTGATGTCTATGCTTTCCAAACTTCAGGCTGTAATTGAATGATTATTCTGTCCCATTACTTTTGGTCCCTTAACAAGTGGGAGGCACATATGCAAACTGTTGTAATTCCTACACCGTTCACCTGATTTGGATGTACATACCCTCAAATTAAAGCTGACAGTCTTCAGTTAAAGCACATCTTGTTTGTTTCATTTCAAATCCATTGTGGTGGTGTATAGAGCCAAAAATGTTAGAATTGTGTCGATGTCCCAATATTTATGGACCTGACTGTATGTGTCACTGGGCAGGCAATGTTTATGCCAAAAACAGCTCTGGGTCCCAACTAAACATTGGTAGCCAGCTTCAGATCATGTGACCACTGGGACAGCCAGTCATAGTAGTCATATGATCGCCGATTCTTCCCATTACCTTAAGCTTTAAGAACTTTAAAGAGGATGCCAGGGCAGGTGGGAACGGGTTAATGCTACAACATACAAAGGTCATGGTGCACCTCTGATCTTTTCTGTTCCAGCACAACTGTGCACCTTTGAAAAATTTAACTCCATAAAGACACGGTTTGGTGTGGAGGAACTCAAGTGGCCTGCACAGAGCTCCTGACCTTGGCCCTACCAAACACTTGTAGTTCATCTTTTCACAGAATTCTGTGAATGGATGATGCAACTGTGTGGGCAGAGCTCATTTTAATTTGTGACGGTGGGTACAGGGAGAAGATCCCCTGCCCGCTGTCACAGAGGAAGGGGGGACGGGGAAGAAGGTGCAGGAGCTGGAACATGTTCCGTGTTTCACCCTAAAAACAGGTGGAACATGTAACGTGTTCCAAGAGTGAACTTAGCCTTTAAAGCCGCTAAGAGGAGGCCGACGCCACATTTAAGGTGTGTTTCTAGGCAAACATATATACACCCTGTTCCAAATTATTATGCAAATGATATTTTTCTCATTTACCTAAATTAATTGATGTAAATAAGTCAGCATAATTCTCAGGTTATCATCTATTAAGAGTACAATTCAAATTTTATTCAACAAACCTCCTAATGATAACAGGATTTTTGTTAAACCTAAAACACTTCCAATGCACTGTTCCAAATTATTCCGCACAGTAAGTTTCAAAACACTTTATAGGTTGTAAAGAACTGAAAATTGTCATTTGTTGTGTTTGCAGCATATTTACTGAAATCGAAAGCTATTTCAATCAAACTTTTAACAACATTTTAACTTTTTAAACATTTTAACAGGTCACGTTACATTTTACCATAGGACCCCTTATTTGATAGCAGCTTCACAAGTCTTGCATCCATTGAACTTGTGAGTTTTTGGACAGTTTCTGCTTGAATTTGTTTGAAAGATGTCAGAATAGCCTCCCAGAGCTGCTGTTTGGATGTAAACTTCCTCCCACCCTCATAGATCTTTTGCTTGAGGATGCTCCAAAGGTTCTCAATAGGATTGAGGTCAGGGGAGGATGGAGGCCACACCATGACTTTCTCTCCTTTTATCCCCATAGCAGCCATTGATGCAGAGGTATTCTTTGCAGCATGAGATGGTGCATTGTCATGCATGAAGATGATTTTATTACGGAAAGCATAGTTCTTCCTTCTGTACCAGGGAAGAAAGTGGTCAGTCATAAACTCCACATACTTTGCAGAGGTCATCTTTACACCTTCGGGGCCCCTAAAGGGGCTGACCAGCTCTGTTCCCTTGAATCCGGCCCAAAACATGACTCCACCACCGCCTTGCTGACGTTGCAGCCTTGTTGCAACATTGTGGCCATCCACCAACCATCCACTACTCTATCCATCTGGACCATCCAGGGTTACACGGCACTCATCAGTGAACAGGACTGTTTGCAAATTAGTCTTCATGTATTTTTCTGCCCAATGCAGCCGTTTCTGCTTGTGAGCATTGGTTAGTGGTGGCCGAATAGAAGGTTTATGCACAGTTGCAAGACTCTGGGGGACTCTACACCTTGATGTCCGTGGGACTCCAGAGGCACCAGCAGCTTCAAATATCTGTTTGCTGCTATGTAATGGGATTGTAGCAGCTGCTCTCTTGATCCGATGCATGGATCTGGCAGAAATCTTCCGCAATGTGCCTTTTATCTGCACGAACCCGTCTGTGCTCTGAATCAGCCACAAATCTCTTCATAGTGCGATGATCACGCTTACGTTTTCGTGAAATATGTAATGTTTTCATACCTCGTCCAAGGCATTGAACTATTTCACTCTTTTCGGCAGCAGAGAGATCCTTTTTCTTCCCCATATTGCTTGAAAATGGTGCTCTGCTTAATAATGTGGAACACCCTCCTTTAGTGGTTTTTCCTTAAATTGGGCTCACCGGCCAATCTAATTATCACAGGTGTCCGAGATTGTTTTCAGTGATCAAAAGAGCCCTGACACACAATGCCATCCATGAGTTACACTGAAAAACAAAATATTTAATCTTTGTGACACTTAAATAGAATTTGCATAATAATTTGGAACAGGGTGTAATGTCACAGTCATGTGACCTGCACACAGCTCCTATCACAGAGGAAATGTCCTGTATAGAAAAATGGATTATTATTATTATACAGGATTTATATAGCGCCAACAGTTTGCGCAGAGCTTTACAATATAAAGGGAGACAGTACAATTACAATATATTTCAGTACAGAAGGAATAGGAGGGCCTGGCCCCTGGAGCTTACAATCTAAAGGAAGGGGGAGGTGATACAAAAGGTGATCGCGTTATAGCTGTATAGAAAAATGGATAACTGAGCATGCTCATTGCGTGCCAACGCTGCTCTGTAGAATCGGTAGCTGAATTGGGGACAGTGAAAGAAGGTAGGATCAGAGGCTGGCAGGATCAATTTAACGAAATGCTGAGGATTAACTACGTAGGTGCCAGAGTGAGTATGACAAGGATGCATCACTGCATATACAGACAGATTTTATTCTTGTGGGTTTAGTGATACTTTAAATTAAAGTGGTTGTAATGGATGAAGGTTTTTTACCTTCATACATTCCATGCATGAAGGTAAAAAATCCTTCTGTGTGCTTCTCACCCATCCCCCCCTCCCCCATCCCTTTTTTACCTTATACTCACTTGAGCCCCTTCTCGATCCAGCAATGTGCATGGGAGCCTCAGCAGCCCTGGTTTTTCTCTCTCCTCATTGACTGAGACACATCAGCAAGAGCCATTGACTCCCACTGCTTTCAATCACAGTCAGTGAGGAGGGGCCATGGCCTAGCCATGACTCTGTGCCTTATGGATGCATAGAGCAGGGCTCGGGAGCGAGCACACACCAGTGCCCCGATAGCAAGCGGCTTGCTAATGGAGGAGGAATCAGGAGCACCATTGGGGTTCCCAAGAAGAAGAGGATCAGGGCTGCTCTGTGCAAAACCATTACACAGAGCAGATATTTAAAAAATAAATAAATAAATAAATAAAAAAGAGAACCTTTGGAATTACTATTTTAATGTATTTTTCTTTGAAATAATGCATTTGATAAATAGCTGCAAATATGCAACATAAAAAATTGCAAGTAACACTTTTATTCTCTAGGTCCTCTTTCAGAAAATATATAATTGTTTGGGGGGTTTAGAGTAATTTCTAGCAAAAAATGCAGATTTTAATATGTACTAAAAGTTAGGATTGCTCTTGTAGACAAGTGGCTAATGCTCTTGATTTTCAAATGTGAAGTCCAACAAGCTTAGTTAGGTCAGTTTTCCATAGACGTTTACTCTTGGAGTGAATGTTATTTTTTCCTGTACAATGCAGTATATAAAATTCTCTGCCTTCTCTTTCCTCAGGATGGAATGAGCTCCTCATCGCCTCCTTCTCCCACCGCTCCATTTCTGTGAAAGACGGCATCCTGCTGGCTACTGGACTCCACGTCCACCGCAATAGTGCACACAGTGCTGGGGTGGGGGCCATATTCGACAGGTAATTGCTCGCTTTCTGAATTAAAGTTTAACTCCATTTTCATAGGGGGAATAGCAGATTTAAAAAAAGATATATTGTATACAATTGAGACACAAGTCATATTGTAATTGAATGTTATTAAAAATGACCTTTCTTTTTCAATCTGCAGCACTGTAATTTTTTGTAAAATGCAATATGGCTGCATGAAGGCGTTCTGTACATAGATGGTGTACAAAACAACCCCCAGAAATGTAATTTCCTGCTTATGCAATTGGCTTGCTGATTTTCCAAGAAGTCTGCACTAAGATACAAGCCAGATTTTGGGCATCTTCTGCAATACAAATCTCATTTTGGGTGAGATACGCCAAAAGGGAAATTTAGGCCTAAAGGGATGCAGACCCTGCCACTTTCCTTCTTAGAGCCCTGCAAGGTCAGCAGTTGATTGAGAATTCAATAATAATCGCTTCCATAAATATTCACTTTGCACATGGACACAGACAAAGGGCTATTTCTGCAGAATAACAGGAAGGAATCTTCATCAAAATCTGGTAAAATCCCTGCGATGTACATAGATCACCCAGAGGGGAATGTTTTTGGTTTTGTCTTTTTCCCCTTAACAAAAGTGGAGTCTCTGTTTTAAGTTTTTTTTTTTTTTTTTTTTTTTTTTTGCTCATGTGGTATAAAACTGTATTTTATTTTTCATGTTGGCTCCTGCTTTTGCCAGCTTCTGTAGTGTGTTATTGTGTATTTACAGAGTGCTTACTGAACTTGTGTCTAAGATGAGAGACATGCGCATGGATAAGACTGAACTCGGCTGTCTGCGAGCGATCATTTTGTTTAACCCAGGTAGGTACAACAGACAGACTCACTTTGTTAAAGCTGAAGTTTGATGTGTTTATATTCTGACTTCCCTGGTTCCTCTCTTACACCTCTTACACCCCCTTATCAACATGCTAATAAAAATGTTAGTGTTACTAAGCCCCCGGACCCTGCATTCACTATATCTGGTCTCCCCGGACCCTGTATTCACTATATCCGGTCTCCCCGGACCCTGCATTCACTATATCCGGTCTCTCCGGACCCTGCATTCATTATATCTGCTCTCCCCGGACCCTGCATTCACTATATCTGGTCTCCCCGGACCCTGCATTCACTATATCTGGTCTCCCCGGACCCTGCATTCACTATATCTGCTCTCCCCGGACCCTGCATTCACTATATCTGCTCTCCCCGGACCCTGCATTCACTATATCTGCTCTCCCCGGACCCTGCATTCACTATATCTGCTCTCCCCGGACCCTGCATTCACTATATCTGGTCTCCCCGGACCCTGCATTTACTATATCCGGTCTCCCCGGACCCTGCATTCACTATATCCGGTCTCCCCGGACCCTGCATTCCCTATAGCCGGTCTTCCCGGACCCTGCATTCGCTATACCCGGTCTCCCCCGGACCCTGCATTCCCTATATCCGGTCTTCCCGGACCCTGCATTCGCTATAGCCGGTCTTCCCGGACCCTGCATTCGCTATAGCCGGTCTTCCCGGACCCTGCATTCGCTATAGCCGGTCTTCCCGGACCCTGCATTCGCTATAGCCGGTCTTCCCGGACCCTGCATTCGCTATAGCCGGTCTTCCCGGACCCTGCATTCGCTATAGCCGGTCTTCCCGGACCCTGCATTCGCTATAGCCGGTCTTCCCGGACCCTGCATTCGCTATAGCCGGTCTTCCCGGACCCTGCATTCGCTATAGCCGGTCTTCCCGGACCCTGCATTCGCTATAGCCGGTCTCCCCCGGAGCCTGCAGTCGCTATACCCGGTCTCCCCCGGAGCCTGCAGTCGCTATACCCGGTCTCCCCCGGAGCCTGCAGTCGCTATACCCGGTCTCCCCCGGAGCCTGCAGTCGCTATACCCGGTCTCCCCCGGAGCCTGCAGTCGCTATACCCGGTCTCCCCCGGAGCCTGCAGTCGCTATACCCGGTCTCCCCCGGAGCCTGCAGTCGCTATACCCGGTCTCCCCCGGAGCCTGCAGTCGCTATACCCGGTCTCCCCCGGAGCCTGCAGTCGCTATACCCGGTCTCCCCCGGAGCCTGCAGTCGCTATACCCGGTCTCCCCCGGAGCCTGCAGTCGCTATACCCGGTCTCCCACAGTACACAGAACATGGAAATGCAATTATTTTAGTATATATAAACTGCTAAATACCTTTTCTCATCAGCTGTTACAGCAGTCTTGTGACTTCAGTGGAGCACTGGTTAAAGCTTTGTAGGAAGAGTTTTATTTCTGCTCTAGGAGGATGTGTAAGTCCTGACCCTCTGTCTGAACAGTGCTGATTGGCCCTGTGCTGATCACATGCTCTCTCCCAAGAAAGAAAGAAAAAAAAAAAAAAAAACCTCTCTAGCAATACACACCAAACTGAGCATGTGCATGTGGCTACAGTTTCAGTCTGTATCAGGTGGTCATTTAGACAAGAGGAGGGGCAGAGAAGACAGGATCAAACAGCCTTTTTGCACAATGCAGAGGATTAGCCCCTTAGGTTCCACAGTGAGTATAACAAGCATGCTTATCTGCATCTACAGACTGATTGTACTGTTGTGGGTTTAGTAACACTTTAAACAAAACGATTCCATTTTTATTACATAACTTTTTTTTTTTTTAGACCCAGTACGGTTATCACTGGGTCTCTGTGTTTCTCTATGCAATGCAGGCAGGTCATAGCTGTTGGTAAGGACAGTATATAGTTTCTTGAAAACCGCAGACCTGTCCTAGGAAATTCCTACATTTGATGACGAGGCTCCATGAATGAACTGATATCCAATTTATGAAAGCAGTGAACTAAGTAGGAAATTGTTAGATGATACTGGATGTCTTTGCCGGGAAATGAAACGGGCTCTGACTAACTTGCTGCAGCTTCCAGTGCACATTGTGAGAAGCTCACAGAGTGCAGTGAAATCAGAGGAAGCATTTCAGTAAAGGATAGGAGCCGGTACAACTGTGAAGGTAAGATTAAGGCTCAGCTTTAGGGCCCATTCACATCTTATGGATTGGACTGAGCTGGGCAGCCTTGTCCTACACAGTCCCAATACATAGACAAGGTCATTTACCTTGAGTCCTGTGTGTTCAATTTTTTTTTTCCCATCGTGACGCAGTACATTGCATCAAAACATGCCACAGTGCAGAGATGATTGAATTGCCCTTTTTGCGACCTTTCATTAACCCCCCTGGCGGTATTCCTGAGTGTAGCTCGGAGTAAAGTTTCAGCACCTCAAGCGGTAACCCCGAACTACACTCAGGAATACCATGCGGTTCTGCTCCGGGATCTCTTCTGCACTTACCTTGTCCTGCGCGCCCGCGATGTCCCTCCTGCAGTGTCCCCGGCAATGTCCTCCGGCCGATGCCGGCATCTGTCTTCCGGGTTCCGGTCCCTGCGAGCGTCGGGACATACGGGGGAGGAACGGCGGGAAATGTAAAAATGTGAAAAAGTGACATTCACTAAAATCACATAGTAAAACATTCCTGTATCAAACCATTTCACATACATTTTGTCCCGAGTGCTTTGTCCTGTGCCCTGCCTGCATTATTACTGTTCTTTTTGCCTGGAAACTGAGAAACGTCCATGGCGTCCAAAAAGCGTCCCTTTAGGTCAAAAGCGGTTTTAGACCGGCTAGAGAACAGCGATAGTAAATCAGAACCACTTGCAGAATTGAGTGATAATGATTCGTGGGGGAAATTCGTCATCAGACACTGAAAACGATTCTGCGACTGAAGTCAGCGATGTGCGAACTTGGCGCTATATTTCACTGTTTTTGGTTTGATTATATTATTGAATTAAATGTATTATTATTTTTTAGGATTATTTTTTAAATTATAATTTGATTTTGTGTTTCAAATTTTATCCTCCCCGGGATGTTTACTAGACTCTTGTTCGGACAGATTTCAGTGAGTTATTCATAAAAATTACAGCCTACAATAAAAAAATACATATTTCCATGCAAAATAATGGTACTGCTCTCAGCACAGATATATGGACATAATCAGACCGCTAGGGGGGTTAAAGTAGGGGGAAAAAAATGTAAACTCTGAGATGGGTCTTTGCAATCCGTCAGCACTGCTTTCTCCTTGGCGCACACCAGCAACGGTGGAATAATGCAGCTGAAGGTGTTAACGAGAACCTGAAGGAAACCCAGAGGATGGCATGGCTGACTGCCCAAGTGTTAGACACCTGGCTGTCTCTGACTTCAATACTTTGAGTCAATGACCTGGAACAAGCATGTAGCAAGTGAAGGTATTGTAAAGTGAAACAAAAAGCACACCAACCATGCGCATTACGTTAGTAAACTGTGATTTTATTGAATTAAGAAATATACTACAAACAAAGAAGTATAAGATCCTCAACAGAACTCTAGGAGTGTAAAACCAGTGCGAGTCTCATCATGAAGGCAGACGCTCAAAGTAATGCTGACGTGTTTCAAAGGGGGTCCCTTCACTGGTACTGGTCGATCTTCCCCAGCCTTGTTTAGAGCCAGACAACCTTCTATGCGTTGGTGGACGAATTTTTTTTACAAGTTCCTTTTCCATCCATCCGCCCTTGCTCTGGGTCGTAGAGCAAGTGAAGGTATTGAGCTCCCAATCTGCAGAAATGCGATTCAGGTTGTTGACAGCAGCCACGCACCTACAGTAGGGAAGGTCAGCAATGATGTCCTTTATGTACTCTCAGTATATGCAGGTTGCCATGTTTTGTATGATTTTTATTTAAGCATTCACATCCATCCAGAGTGTTTTTAGTATTGTTTGCACCCATGACATCCTGAATTCTGTGTCAATGCTTTTTCAGTATTGCCAGTTTACGACCCCATTCACATGAGCGAGGTGCCCGAAAAACTGACAGGTGGACCTGATTGGAATGTCCATGCGTTCCTATGGACAGACGGGTGTTAACACCCCTGGCGGCATTCCCGAGTGTAGTTCGGGGTTACCTTTCAGTACCAAAAGCAGTAACCCCGAGCTACACTCGGGAATACTCTGCAGCTCTTCTCCGGGATCCCTCCTGCACTTACCTTGTCCTTTGCTCCCGCGATGTCTCCCCTGCAGCGTCCCCGGCCATCTCCTGCGGCCAATGCAGGCATCCGTCTTCTGGGTTCCGTTCTTTGCGAGCGTCGGGACGTACGGGGAACAGAACTGGCGGGAAATTCAAACATTTTAAATGTGACATTCACTAAATACACTAAAATCACATAGTATAACATTCCTGTATCAACCCATTTCACATACATTTTGTCCCGAGTGCTTTGGCCTGCGCCCTGCCTGCATTTTTACTGTTCTTTCTGCCTGGAAACTGAGAAATGTCCATGGCGTCCAAAAAGCGTCCCGTTAGGTCAGAAGCGGTTTTAGACCGGCTAGAGAACAGTGAGAAGAGGCGTGAGGGACAGAATAAATAGCTTTGACATTGGTAGCATAGAGTGGACTGCAAAGTAAGGGTGGTCACACTGTTGATGTCCCTTATTGGGCTCTGTTTATGAGCGCCACCCTCCGCAGTGCCTATTCTAAAAGGGGACCCCGGATGTGTGCGATTGTCTGATGAACCCTGGAGCCCTGTCATAACAGATGACCAAAGGATGTTTGGGAGTGCAGCCTGACCAGAACGCAGATGACCTTGATGTATCTGTTGATAGAGGAAACGTCTTTCATGCGTATTTTAAACGCACTTCTGGTGAGTGCGCATTCCACTTATTTATTTATCTTCACCTTTGGATCACTTATCTTCACCGATAGACGGGACCCTGCAAGATTCCTATACCCACATTTCTTGTGATTTGGACACTATATTGATTTTTGGCCAATAATTTTATATTGCCCAATGTGCCCTTGATAACTAATTTGCACATTGTATATTTCTTAATCTCTGTTTTCTTTCCCTGTTGATATTTGCAGGATATTACTCCTACTCTTAGCGCTGCACCTTTATTATTTGTACAGTTCTTTGGAAGGGTTTGTTGGTTACCTTTTTGGTGTTCTAGCGGCTTATATACATATTTTAAATACGCTTTTTTTGCAGTAGCGCTCGCTATACAATCTATATACAGTAAATCAGAACCACTTGCAGAATTGAGTGATGATTTGTGGGGAAATTCAGTCACTGTAAACAATTTTGCGACTTTGCTCAGTGATGTGTGAACTTGGCGCTCTATTTCAAATTTCAGTGATTTTGGTTGGATTACATTATTGAATTAAATGTATTATATTTTTTATGATTGTTATAATTTATGATTTCGTGTTTCAAATTTTATCATACCCGGGATGTTTACTAGACTCTTGTTTGGACAGATTTCAGTTAGTTATTCCTAAGAATTACAGGCCTATAATGAAATTTCCATGCAAAAAAATGTACCGCTTTGAGCACAGAAATACTGACATCAGACCACTAGGGAGGTTAAGGGACTTGTGTCAGTTTACACCCGCCTATTTTCAGGTCCGATCTGGTCCACTAATAAAAAAACAGAAGGGTATTTGTCCTCTTCTGTTGAGGTCGGGTGCTCAACCTCAAGCCTTCTGATGTGGTCCTTGCCCTTAAATTGGGGAAGCTAATTTCTATTGTATGATGCCGGTTTGGTGCGCGTTCTGAAATTGCATCATAGATATAATATAAGTCTATGGCAAAGTGCAGCTAACCCGCAGGAAAGCCACAGGTGTACTGTGCTGCACCCAAGGTACATCAGTGTGAAGGCAAACTTACAGAGGGCTCAGCACAATAGTGTTAATTTCTGGTTTGAGGGACGGTAAAACCCCTCAGTTGAGATGTTGTTACCACACCCACCCTATGTTGACCCCGCCCCATGCTTCAGGGGGCTCCCTGTCACATTCTGTTTTACACTTTGACAGGAGGGGCAGCATATACAGGAACTGATCCTCTCCATTTTACTCCTGCAACTACTGAAAACCAGCTTCTCCTCCTCTCCCAGCTTCCAGCATTCATCAGCTGCAGGAGGAAAATGTTCCTTATGCTATTCAAAATAAAAAAATTCACAGTTCTGATCCTTTTCATTTCATTGTGGCCTGCGTCCGGTTACCAAATCAATTAAGTGGCCCTCGCTCCTCAAAGGTTTGAGCAACCCTTGTTTAGGCGGATCGGAGGGTAGTCAGGTGTAAATGGACAGCAGGGTCCGTTTACTCCCATAGAGCCGAGCGGGTTGTGTCCGTGTCCACTCTGTATAAACTGAGCGGACACGGATGTGTCATTCGCCTACTCTTCTCCAATCAGCAGGAGGTCTGTGAGCTGCTCCTCTGCTGATCAGGATGGAATCTGCCCCATGTGAAAGGGGCCTTAGACTTATGTCCAGCTAAAGCATTTTGTTCAGTAGGGTTCAGGTCTGGGCTCTGTGCTTGCATCTTGAGTTCCTCCAAACTGGTCAAACCAAGTCTTTACAGAGTCGGCTTTCTGCACAGGGAGACAGTCCTTCTGGAACAGAAGAGTTCCTCCAAACTGGTCAAACCAAGTCTTTATGGAGCCGGCTTTCTGCACAGGGAGACAGTCCTTCTGGAACAGAAGAGGACCTTCCTCAAACTATTACCTCTGGTTGGAAGTGCATGGTTATCTAAAATTTCTTTAGAACCCTTCAATATAAACACATGAAGATACTTTTGGCAGTATGTAATTAGCCGTCAAGATAGAAATACAGAAGCTTCGCGACTTGGTTGGACAATGACCCCCAGTACAGTCAAGTCAAGATATGGTATCCTGAAGCTCACCTGGCTACGTGTTTGTTTTGTATCTTTATACCTCTTAGATTGTAAGCTCCCAGGATCAGGGCCCTCCTAACCCTCTTGTATTGAACTGTATTGATGCTGTATTGTCTCCCGTTATATTGTAAAGTGCTGAGCAAACTGTTGGCGCCATATAAATCCTGTATAATAATAATATCTTTGACTCGCCAAGTAGTGAATCCACAGTAAGGTTGATGGCCTCACAACTTACACCTTTGTATTGGATTTTAATGGGTTTTTTTTATTCTGCTTTCTAGATGCCAAAGGACTGTCTAATCCAGGTGATGTGGAAGTCCTGAGGGAGAAGGTCTATGCATCATTGGAATCGTACTGCAAGCAAAAATACCCTGACCAGCAAGGAAGGTGAGGGATGGGCATTGCTGAGGATTGCATCCTTTAAAGTGGAGGAAAAGCTTACCTATAACTATGCTTGGGGAGTTCACCCTTCCCCTCCTTTTACCTATCC